>NW_022436942.1:72511444-72566622 GCF_009761245.1 Sapajus apella
TCTCTCTCTCTCTCTCTCTCTCTCTCTCTCTCTCTCTCTCTCTCTCTCCTCTCTGAAATACAAGCCAACTCAGCTGAGCACAGTGACGTTGGGTTGCCTCGATGCTCACAAATACTGAAATCGCGTATCCAACTAGCTCCCACTGCACTCTGCCTCCCTCCCCCTTCTTTCTCCCTCCCACCCTTCTGTCCTCCCTTCCCCCCCAAACTTTTCCACTAGATTTCCCGAACACTCAAATCACAATACGACTCTCAAACCCAGACCTGCAATAACTCCCTCCTCTCTACCCCTTTCCCAACCTCCATCCATCTCTGCTTCTCTGAGCAAGCGGTGGCTGCAAAAACTCCTGCACAAATCATTTCAAATGCGGTCGGCTTCTAACCGGGAAGTAATCTCCGTGACGCTGGCGGTGCAGAGAATCGAGTCTGGTCGTGCGCGCGCGCGCATACACACACACACACACACACACACACACACACACACACACACACACCCTGCGGGCCTTCGCAGCCTTGCATACATTCTCTCCAACGCTGACCTCGAGAAGGAGCGCTGCCTGACCCTGCCTGGCCCGCTCTCGCCTTCCTGACATCTCCCCTCCACCCCCTACTCATCACCCCTACTCTCAGCGACTCTGGGGTAAAGGCAGGGTGAAGGTGCATTGGGATGGGGGCTGAGATCAAAGATGCCACGGAATCGCTGTGGGCTCCCACCCCCCACCAGTGAGGCCAGCAGACCTCCCCTGCTCCAGGTGTACACAAGGCAGTGCCCAGTTTTATTAAAATAATCAAACAGTGATTGGGGACTGGCTGGGGTTTTCATCTCCACTGGTCTCCTCTCCTTGCCCCTTTCCCTCTCTGAAATGTACTTTTTTGAGGGTGAGTTGAAGAGGTCAATAAAAGCATAAACACAGTCAGTAGGTCTCAGTCTGAGCAGATCCAGATTGGGACACCAAATATTGTTACTTGTAGAAAATGTCAGGGGTCCTGTTCTGTTTCCCACCCTTACTGTATCCCCATCATCCTGATTTTTCTAGGGTTCTGATAAGAGACTTGGCCGTGTAAGCCAAGGTCTGGAGAAAGGGATGGAGGGAGGAGAATTGCCCTGAGATCAGCAGCTGTGTAACCCTCTGTGGCTGCTCTGCTAAATCCCAGGCCAGGCCATCGCTGCAAAATGCCAAAGCAGAATGTCTAACCCCGAATGTGGGGCAACCAGGGAGAACACCAACTCTCCTTTGCTACAGTGCTCACTCCACCTTCCAGGTTTGTTTGCAAGCAGATCTTTGCCAGGGCGACTTATTTGTTTGTGAAAACACCGTCACCGTCCAGGTCAGCCGGGAGGCCTTTGGGCTTGCTAACAAGGCGGCCCTAGGTGGAAGACAAAAAAACCAAACATGGCATCGGGATGCGGCTGAACCGCTACATCTCTGGTAGAGGGGAAGGGAAATCCAGAAAGACCTCCCCAATCCCTTTAAGTTTTCAGAGATTTGGGGATAAAATTAATTCCCATAAATAATCTTCAGGCCCCTACAGAGCGGAAAAATCTGGACTCTCCCAGGTAATAGCCCAGCCAGATTTGCTTAGTTCATTGACCACAGATGGTCTGGTCTACCAAGCAAAAAAGGGATTTTTAAACTATTAGAGATAATCCATTCTTGCCAGGTGACACACGAAGCCATTCTTATTTTGGTCATGAAAAGTAGCCGCACAGTGAGGGAAGATGCAGCAAGACCAAGACGGGGTGAAAAACCAAGGAGTAGGGACAGGCCAAGTGCAAAGAGAAACATTTTTCCCCCTTAGTCCTCCAGGGCAAAACTCACCTCCAAATATCCCACCTCTTCTTTCTGGCGCAAAAGCCACGGGTGCGCCTCGATGGAGAGGAAGGTTCAGGTGAAGGCTTTGAAAAGGACCCCTCAAAGAGACCTCTTTAGGCCGGATCTTCTTCTAATGTCTGTCAAGAAGAGCACCTACCTCCCAGCTCGAAGTTGGTTTGTGGTCTCGGACAAATTAAATATTACTGTTTATTACCAGGCATACCCCAATAAAATAAAGAGGCAACCAGGCGATAGCGACTATCTCACCAGCCGCTGCACCTATAGGACTTGGAGACGTCACGAGTCACGCAACTGGGCCGCGCGCTGTCACGCTTGGCTGGGGGGCAGCGGCGGGAGGTTAATTTCTCTCCGTCTTTGCCTATCGGTGCTGGGTCTGCGCAGCCACAAGTCCCGGACCTCTCCGCTTCGGGAATAAAAAAAGACATAAACTAACCCAGCTTTCTCCGGAGAAATGAGGGTGGTGAACATAAGACACAAATAGAGCCAAGATCGACTTTCTTAGCAAGGGGGAGAGGAGGGCACTCTTCACGAAGCGAGGTGGGAGTCCACCTCAGACCTCTATTAGAAGGAAATCGAGTTGTTCGGAGAACTGAAGATCCTTATTATTTAAAAAAAAAAAAAAATCCACCACGGAGGAGCTCTTGGCAAACGAATATTGAGGCGCCGCTCTAGCTGGTTAACTTTGGGACGCGATAACTCAGTGCCCTCTTGCCGATTTGCATAGAAATAATTACTGGGTTATCGTGAAGGGGAAATGAGACAGACTTCTCCGTAATGTGCCTTGCTGAGAGAACGGTCCAAGAATGCAATTCGTCCCAGAGTGGCCCGGCAGGGGCGGGGTGCGAGTGGGTGGTGGAGTCGGGGTGGGAGTGGAGAGGGGTGATTTCTGCAGAGAATAATTATAGCACTAGGGCCCGCCGAGGCACTCTGTTTTGTTTTGTAATAATGACTATTATTTTTAGTCTGATCAATGGGCGTAATTTCTAAGCAGCCCAGTGGTGGTTACTCGCAAGCTTCTGCGCACCGCTGGAAACTCACTGGCTTCAGTCGCAAACGTACCGCGTAGACGCCCCTGGCGGCGCCGAGAGAAGAGCTAGGCCTGCCTAGCACGGAACCGGCGAGCGTCGGGCCTTCCAGAAGGGTAAGTTCCCCGCCGAAGGGTCCCGAGGGAGCTGGACGTCTGAATCTGGACTTGCCCCCAGCTTCGGAGTTCGACCCTGGGTTTTGTGCGTCCCCAGCCCCCAGGGCTTTCCGAAGCATGGCCTGGCTCCAGGCCCGGTCAGCTCCGGACTGGAACGGCAGCAAAATGTGCAGGGAGGCAGCCGGCCGGCAGAGCTGGTGCGGGAGCCAAGGTCAGGCCCGCGGGGAGAGCGGGCAGCTTCCAGCGCCGGCCACGAGCTTCCCGGCCAGCTGGACCGCAGACCCCGTTGCTTCCAGAGAGCACCACCCGCGTCCTTCCTCTCCGCCAGGCTGGAGTGGCTGCCGCGAGCTTCGCTTTCGTTTCCCAAGCTGTTAATAACGATCTTTCCCCAAAGCCGAGGCTCGTTCGGCGCAGCGTTTGCTTCCAGATGCCAAGAACGCAAACCGAAATCCTTCTCCCAAACCCTCGTGGGATGAGATGAGTTTCTACTTGACCTCTGTACCGAGGTGGGCCGGAAGCAGAGGCCTAGGCCCCGCGGGGGCTGGAAGGGAAAGGCGAAGCTCCGAGCGTAGCGAGTTCTTTTCCGTGTGGTTCCTTTCTCTGGCATCCCGGACCGCGGGCCCTGCAGCCACCTGGACCGGCTTTCCAAGGATTCTCCAAGTCCAGCGTCACAGACTGGCTTTCCCAGACGCTCCGGAGCCCGCGCCACCAACAGAGTAAAGGAGAGACGAGCGACCGCAACTAGATTTGAGAATCCTGGTTCTTTTCCCTAATCGTCTGGTCAATGAGCTCCGGAGCCGGCTACAGCGCGCATCCTCTCTTCCTCCCTTCGAAGAAACGTCGCTTTCCCGAACGTGCTCCCAGCTGGGTTTTCTCCCGGAGTGTATTTTTCTCATTTTTAATATTTTGATTAAATTCCTGCACTGATTTTAATACCGCAACAGGATAGCAGAGGTTCCTGTTTAAAAAGTTAAAACCAAAACCGAAGGGGACGATGGCTGTTAATTTTTTTTCTTCACTTTCTCCTTCCGTTTTTAAGATAGACACATCCAGAACTACCCCTTGTTTTCCTCTCAAAAGAGAACTCGCTTTAAAATACATCCCTTTCTATTTCTTTCCCGATAAGTCCCCAACAGACCTGGTGGCGACTTGGGGTCGTGGGGGTGACGAAAAATAGAAGCCCGGATGGGGCTGGGAAAATGAATACGAATTAAAACAATAGAAATGATGGCAAACGAAACTTTGACCAGCTCAATTTGCAAAATAAAGGGTCGGTCTGAGGGTGGGACATTCCCTGGTTTCTCAAGGGGGTCACTTCCCCTCTCACCCAGTTAGATCTGGCTCCCTTATATTTTTTCCAGGACCACAGTATGTCTCTTCTCAATGTTTTATTCGGTTTCCCTCCATTTGTCCGGAAGTATGTGGGAAGAATACTGGCTGCTATGATTATTATCGAGTATCCAATGTTGTCCTCCAATATTTCCACCAAAAATGATTATTGCTGCTCTGCTCATTCATGTTAGTGTTGCTTCATGTGCTTAGATGATACTCGTCCTCTTTACTTTCCAAGTTTGGAGGGCGAAGTTTTTTGGTGGTGGTGGAAAGGGGGAGGGTTTTTTGTTTTTGTTTTTGTTTTCCTGTTCAGGGTAATGAAATGAGAACTGGAAGGGGGACATCATTTCAAGGCCCAGCTGAGAAGGATCCCAATGCTAGAAATTTACACACTTCAAAGAGCAGAAAGGTGGAAGCGAGTGGTGCCCGACACAAGGATGCCACTGTTCTCATCTCCTCCAATGTGGGTAGTGCCCAGCCTAGAAAGGTGAGGGTCGCAGCTGGGAGAACTTGGAGCCCCCCAGGGTCACATGGAGCCTGAGAACTCCAACCATCTCCGTAGGTCAAACCCACTGATAGGCCTCCTAAAATGTTTGGGGTAGGGAAAAGAAACCTAGGACATTCCAAGTCTGTAACCCTGTAAGAGAGAGACTCAGACTAATATCTCTAGGTCTGGGGTGAAGGTGGGGGCCTGTCTGGATACCTCTTCCCTCAATTGAAGGGTTCATTGGAAACCTGGGATCCCGCTGCTCTCTGGGACTCTGGAAAGACAAATTTTCTTTGGCAAATGGAACGGTGTCACGCTGTCGACAGAGCAGACTATTTTTCTTGTTTCCTCACAAGGTGGGGGTGGGGGAAAAGAAAAGGAAGCAAGAAAGAAAGGGAAATTAAATACACACGTGTTAAGCTCGCTCAAAGGGCCAGAGACAAAACCAGAGATGCAACTTCAACTCCAGTTCTGGCTGCCTGAGGGCCTCTTTCCAGCCAGCCAGGCCTCACAGAGCAAGGCGTCCCCACTGGAGAGAATTCGATCTGATGTTTCATAAAGCGCTTTATTTAAGGAGAAGGGGTGTGGGTCTGTCTCCAAGTCTATGCTGCAGAGATTCAGAATTTGTAGCGACAAAGAAAACAAAGGAGACAGCAATTGTGATGATAATTAAACTCTTTATGAAAACTCATCTTGATGTCTTCCAAATCAACCCAGTAATTCAGGCAACCTTCAAGCAATGGCCAAAATCTTCCAGGCCATTGATTTACAAAATTTCTAAGATCTGATCAGGCTTTCAGACTTGGGCCTAGCTGGGTCAAGAGAAGCTGAAATGCTGTTGTGTTGGCTCTGAAATAGCCAGTTTAATCAGCACAACTGATCTCTATATCCTCCCTGGCTTTCCTTTGCGGAGAGACTTTCTTGAGAGAGGACCCTATGGGTCCCAGTTGCAGAGCTCTGGCATACATGGGAGGGAGTGGAGGCGGCCACCCTGCCTGGAACTGTGAGTGAAAACTCTAGTAATGACCTTGAGGAGGTGAAGGGAGGTGGGTGGGGGTGGGGGTGATGAGGGCGGCCAAACCCCAATCTGGAAGGATCTGTCACCGAAACAATTGCTTGGTCGAGACCTCTAATTTTTCTTCCTCTCCAGCCAGTCTTCTGTGGCTCCCTGGTGCTGAGTTTCTGGCCTTTGGTGACATCCTAACAGTAGGGTCCAGAAGCAGGGACCCCAGACACCTTGCTCCCTCACCCAAATCACACCCAAAACAGACTGGAGTGACACAGCTGACAGAGGCTCTCTGTGGCCAGCGATTGGCCGAAGTTCCTGGTGGAAAAGTTCCTATTGTTTCCGAAAGGACCCTGAATTTCCTGGTCACCATGGCAACCTGGAAGTCCCACCAAATGCCCTCAACAAGGGGGTGCCCTGAGGACATTTGCGCAATTTGCTTCGCGGTCTGAGGCCTGAAAAGCGTTTCTGCCTGTCGCTCTTGACTTTCTGGAGCCTCCTTAAGTGGGTCCAAGAGAGCATGGATTTTAAAACTGCCCCCTTTTTTAAACAGGGGAGAAAATGGAGGTTTAGTACCAGCTGGGTTCAAGTCTTGAGCAAAAGCCCTGTCTTTGAATTCAGAATTCTGAACCCAAAGCCGAGCATGTACAGCCTATGGTGTATCTGAATCGAAACCCGCAGCCCAAACATCTCAGCCAGAAACCTGGGACTTTAGGTATCGATTAATCTCTTCACATGTGTTAACCACCCCTATCTGCATAGGAGGCTCCCGAGCAGTCCAGGCAATGCTTTTCTTTTCCCGGGGTCATTTCTCCCAAACAGAAGGAGAAAAGTCTGAGCATTCAAAATTGTGGCATTAATGTCTGCAAGGGCTAATGGAGTGAAAAGAATAATTTATTCTCCTCTTTAGAAAAAAAAATTGCAATTGCGGATGTAATTGAAATAACATTAAAATAATATTTCTGGTGGCACTGCTTTCTTCTTGAATCTGTATTGAGGGGAGCGGGGAGTGGATCTTTTTATTTTGGCGTGGACAGTGGACGATACAGGCTGGTTTTCTTCTGAGGCACTGAGCCTGTAGGGTCTGGCAGCAACGCAGGCAGTAAGGAGAGAAAGGGTGACAGAGAGAAAGGGTCCAGACCCAGGGTGCCAACCCAGACCCTCAGAGGTCTCTGAGGGTGGGATGGGAGCAACTCCTCCTCTGGGTCCCCTCTCAGCTTTGTTCCATTCTGCTGCCAACCCCATCTTCCTCCCAACTTCTCCGGAAAGACAAAATTCAACTTCTCTCCCCTATTACCAATGGGGCAGCGAATGTCCCTCAAAGCCGCTGGCTGGCTCTGCAGTGCCTCCACCCATTGCTTTCCCTTCTGAGAGCCCAGGCAGCCTACAGAGATTCCTGCTCCTAACCCAAGACCTCCTGTTTCCTTCCCTCCCCAGCATTTCACATTAATATTTTCAGTAGAGTCCTACTGTGTCTACACAGTCACCAAGAGAGCAATGTGGGTATTTTAGGCTTACAAATCTGTTAGTATTTGAGGTGCAATAATAGCTGACCTTTATGACAGGCCAGGAAAGAGCCAAAGAAACCTGGTTTTGATCACACGTTTAGATCTGAATTGCTCTGAGAAGGCAGCTCGATTCTTCTCAACCTTACAGAAGAAGTTTCTGGAGCTCTGGTCACCGCCCCACTCTGGTGGGTCCAAATCTGGTGGATTTGAACCCACCGGAGTGTGTCATCTGACGCCGGAGTCCAGGCCTTTATGAGACAGAGTTTCTCCATCAAGGCAGGAAGGAGAACCGGACTGGATTGGGGGAGTGCAAAGGGCACTTTTTCAGCATCGAAAAGCACGTTTAGTTGGAGACCGGGGGCAACTCCTCCTTGTGTTGGGGAGTGAAGGCTCAGATCATTTCTGATGTCTCAGGCTTTTCTCCCCACTCCCACGAGGAAGCAGAGGCCCCAGAAGAGACCCTGGGGGCAAACAGCCCACATTCGCTGGCATTAAGCAGGATGGGAGGGAGGACAGAAAGATGCTGATGTTCTCCTTTCCAAATCTCACTATTCTGTTTCCAAATCCTGGCCCACATTCGTCTTGGCCTCAAAGCCAGTACACACTGTCCGCTGGCTTTGAGAGAGGAAGATGGGTGGGTGGGATGGAGCCAGGGAGAGATGTGCCCTGCTCCATTTTTTTGAAGCAAATAATTAGGCTCTGAGAGGGTGAGGACTTGCCTGAGGTCATACAGCCTCTTCGGGAAATGCACTCAGCTCCTTCCCTTTCCCCACTCTCCCGCGCCTTCAGGTGGAGCATTTGAAGGATTCCCAGCAGTTCCCGAGTGCACGTGGAGGCTGTGCCCCGGCTTGCTCCAGCGGCGCGGACTCAGCCTGCGGAGGGCGCCCGGGTGCAGCGTGGAGTTCGCAGTCCGACACGGCCGCCTGGCCTCCCTGCTCCAGGCCTTCGCCTCCCAGGCACTGCGTTCTCGCGCCGGGACAGCGCGCGCCAGGCGCGGCCCTTCGCCTATCTTTGCTCTGCGGCGCTCCCAGGAGCCGGTGGAGTACCCCCGCCTCAAGCCCCCCGTGGTGACAGGAAAGTCCCAGACCTCATAGGGGCTCCAGACTTGGGACCCAGAGGGACCTGCTGCTGGCGCCCCTCCTGCAGCCTCCCCAGGCGCTCCCTTCGCTTCCCCCTGTTTCAGGCTCTTCCCACCGCCTATTTGCTCTGGGCGCAGCGCTGGCTGCCACACGTGCAAGTTAGGAAGAAAATCACTTCTTTAGAAGGTGAGGGGCTCTGAGATCCAAAGCCCTTGAGTAGCGCCTCAAAGGGAGGTGCAAGGGATCCCCACTCTGTCACTTCCCTCCCTTCGGTTCCCTCCACCCTCCTCCACCGCTGTCGTCCCTGCTCCGGGAGTCATTCTTCTAATGCCCGAGTCTTTCCACCTCCACGCTGAATGCATCCCCTCTGAGGCACCCTCAGGTGATCCTGCCGCATCTCCAGGATCCTCGGCTACCCCTAAACCCAGGCCACCCTCATGCTAGCAGACACCAGGCTCAGGGTTTGCAGTTCCTCCCAGATTTCTCAGCCTGCCCTGCTCGCTAGCAACAGCTCCCACAAAAGCCCGACGTCCTGGTTCCTGGTCCCCATGGGTGAGTACTGGTGAGTGCCCAGGACCCAGGAGACTGAATCTTACAGACAAGGGCCAGTCCTGTGGCATTCCTGCCCTGCGCCCAATCTCCATCTCCTACAGAACCAGACGTTGCAGGCTGCCCAGCTGCAGAAGTGGACTGTGTGTCTGCTTTCTGTGTGGCTGAATATGGCATTGTCCTAGAGTCTTTCTAAAGGATGGTGTCATTTGAGGGGCAGCTCTGCGTGTCTCTCTGCTGTTGTGTTAGTTGTGTGTGCCTGTGCCCTTATATGTGCTTCCTTGAGTGGGGGCATTTCAAAAATTGTTACCTATGCACTTTTTCTGTGGACCTCCTTATGTGAAAACACCTGTGAGCCCGTGGTACATGGGGTCTTGTGCATGTGTGTGGTGTGAGCTTGTGTGAGCCTGTGTGTCATTGTGGAAGGGTGTGTGTGTGTGTGTGTGTGTGTGTGTGTCTGTGTGTGTGTGTAGAGGGTGGGAAAACCACCATCCAAATATCACTTCGGGTCAGATGGTTTTCTGGGCTCATACCTAATGCTCAGTGCCCCCCTGCTTTTTATTGGCTATTTTTATGATTATTATTTTTACCAGCAGCTCCAAGCAGAGGCCTGTGGGCCTGGGCCCCCTGGAAGAAAGTCACTGTTCTGCCATTCTGCCTGGGAGGCCGAAGGATCTGTCTGCAGCAGCCTGGGCCACCCAGAGTCTATATTTGGAAGCAAATTCCACAGCCACTTCCTGGGAACTGGGAAAAAGGTGCCTGGGAATTGGAGAGGACAGTGTTGTCAGTGAAACTTCATCCCTGTCCCCAAGCGCTCAGGGAAAGCCCCTACACCCTTGGCAGGTTGGAAATGTCAGGTGCAAGATCCATGCTGCGGCATGGACGCAGGCAGAAATGTACCCCTTTGCAGCACTAGAGGCACAGTTACTTCCTCTATAGGTGAAGGGCGTGAGTAGGTGATAAGCACAACCCACCTACTGACCCTCAGAGCACCCGTATCCCAGTTGTGCACACGCTCCTCCTGCACACACCTCCTGCCCCCCACCCCAGTTCAGAGGGACAGGGGAGTTGACTCTAAATCCTAATCATGTGTACTTGCTGGAAGTTGATTACAGGAGATCAGATGAGCCAGTCTGGCTGCCCACAAGTCCCTTGCCCAAGACAGTCTTTGACCTTGTCCCCCAGGGTTCGTTGATCTGGTGGACTCCAGGGAGGGTTTGCTTCTGCTGCTCTGTAGATACCAGGGTGAGAGCTCCAGGGCTGGCACGATTAGAGACAGCTGCTTGCAGCAAATCTTTCCTGGGCTAGGTAAAGACATGGACTGCTGAGCCCATCCTCTGCCAGCCACCAGCCACATGCTGAAAGCAGCAGCAATGACCTGGCCTCAGCGACCTATGACACTAGGGGGGCTGGGAGGAAGCTGGTTCACCTGTTCAGGTGGCCGAGCCCCTTACTGACACCACCACCTCAGCCCTCTGTCCCCAAGAGGTCAAGCAGTGAGATGCCCCAGACCCAACAACTTGGTAGTCACTTAGAGTACACACAGCCATGTACAGCCACCCACTTCATACACAGGTGCAGCATTTCTGTCTCACACACACACAAGCATGTCAGGCAGCCACCCACCATGCGTCTAGGTTCAGCAATTTTGTCACACATAGCTGCCACCATATTCATCACACATTCATATAAATGTATATACTATACATATATATACAAATACATGTATATATTAATATATGAATGCATACATGCATAGACACAGTCACATGCACATTCCAGTATTCAAAGCCATACACAGTCACACATGTATACACCCACATACACACATAGCCTGATCACAAACCCATTGCCGTTCTCCTGGGCATGTTCAACAGCACGTCACAGAAACACACTGCATCTTTCACATGCATAAACACACATGTATACTCTCACACTCAGCCTCACACAATAGGCAAACCCACAAACATACAACTCTTTGGTCACATACTCTCACGCATATCCTCATGCAAAGGCACACACCCACAGACTCACACCAATTCAGACACACAATCCTGCTCACCTACAACCATCCACAGGCTCACAGCTGTACATAAATGCACATCAGTTCAGTTACACACATACTCACAAGCAGTCACACTTACACTCCCAGTTGTCCACCCCCACACACAACCACACACTTCCCCCAACCCCCAATATATCTCCCCCTTCAATGTCAGGCACACATATCACAACCAAGGCCAGGCATATACACACATTAAATTGCTCATACATGCAATAGCTCACCTGCGCTCATCGCTGTGTGCACAGCTGTGCATGTGCAGTCACACACTTCCACATACTCTGTCCCAAACCAGCCACATTCACAATTACAAGTCTTCCCCCTGAGTCACAGACATTAGTTCATGCCTACACTTGGATGCATGCACACCCTGAAGGTCGCATTCAGATCCATTCATTCAGGATTCACACGGTCACTGCGTCATCCTAGGGTCCCACACACATCAACCTCAGACCCTTGTGTATCCTTTAATGTGGCCACACACATGGGTACACTTGGAGGCGGGCTGCCCTGCCCAGCCTGGCAGAAGGAATTGTGTGGTCATGATTAGAGATCATTCCCCACTGGCATGGTAAGGTTAGCCTGGAGAGAACCCCTTGATTCCACAGGTCGCACTCCGACTAGAAACCACCAGTTCAGGAGGAAAGAAGACATGTGGGTTTGGAGCAGACAAAGGAAAAGCCCATCTCTAGCCTCATCCCCAATCCTCAGCCCCCACCCCACTTCAGGTCTCATGGCTTCGACACAGCCCCATCCCCTGAGGGTGAGACCTAAATAGTCCCTTGGCAATAACTAGTCCAAATCTGTAATTTTATATATGGGGAAACTGAGGTTGAGAGGTGCAGAGAGTGAAGGGAATTGCTAAAGTTCTTCAGGAGCTCAAAGCAAGCTGAGAGTGGAACCCTTGTCTTCTGCTGCAAACCACACTACAGCGACTCTAAGAGATTCCTGGACCCCATTAACCCCCTCTCCCCACAGCACCACCACTGCCATCACCATCCTTCCACCTAGTGGTCACATCTAGCCCCCAAGGATGCCTGAGCTACCTGCCGCTGAGCAAAAATGAAGCCCCAGCTCATGTCCTGATCCTGCTTACCACCCTCCAAAGGTTAGGCACCATGGCTCATGCCTGAAATCTCAATGCTTTGGGAGACCGAAAGCATCGGGAAGATTACTTGAGGTCAGGAGCTCAAAGCTGCAAGGAGCTGGGATTGTACCACTGCACTCAAGCCCGGGTGACAGATGAGACCCTGTCTCAAAACAAACAAAAAGTCTTAGAATAAAACCCAAACTCTTTCCCGTATCATGAAAGCCTTGCAGGAGCTGGCCCCTGCCTGTCCTCCTACCTCATCCTCCCCCTCTTTCTGCCTCTCCATTCCACCCAGCTTCTTCTCTGGTCCTCATTGGCACCAGCCTTTGTTCCTACCCCAGGGCCTTGGCACGTGGCATTCCCCCTACGTCCAGCTCCCCTCACGGCTGCCTCCTCTGTGGCCAAATCCTCCATGAGGCCAGCCCTGACCACTGACCACTGAAATTCCCTCTCTCCATCCCATCACTCTGTTTTATTTCTTTCATAGCACTGACCACTATCAGAAGTTATTTTACCATTATCCTTAGCAAACTAATGCAGGAACAAAAAAACCAAACACCACGTGTTCTCACTTACAAGTGGGAGCTGAACAATGAGAACACATGGACACAGAAAGGGGAATAATACACACTGGGGCCTGTCTGGGGAGGGAGGTGATGGGGAATAGCATTAGAGAAAAGAGCTAATGCATGCTGGGCTTAACACCTAGCTAGGTGATGGGTTGATAGGTGCAGCAAACCACCATGGCTCACATGCACCTTATGTAACAAGCCTGCACATCCTGCACATGAACCCCGGAACTTATAATAATTTTTTAAAACATTGTTTTTCTCACATATTAGTTTCTTATCTGTAAAATGGGGCTAACAGTGGTACTCTCCTCTGTTAGGGTTTTTGTGAAGTGTAAGTAAATTTCTAGAGGTAAAGCCTTTAGAAAACACTTGGTGTCTAATAAGCACTCTGTATTAGCTGTCATTTTTTGTTATGTGCTTAGTCATTATGTTTCCACCTCAGAGTCTAAGCTGCTAAAAACAGAGGTCATGGCTGTCTCGTTCAACACCACATCCCAAGCATCCAGGATTATGCCTTTCATGTAATTGACACTAGCTAAGCATGTGTTAAAATATATAATGGTGTCATAACAGATGGACTTGAACCCAGGGAGACATATGCAAAACATATACAGATGCTCCTCGACTTATGCTTAAGTCACGTTCGGATAAGTTCATCATACGATGAAAATGTTGTTAAGTCAAAAATGCACTTAATACCCGGATAAACCCTTTCTGAAGTTGAAAAATTGTAAATCAAACCATTGTAAGTCAGGGACCATCGGCACAAGGAATCAATAAAGTGCACAGGACCAGCGAGCTCTCCTCCCTCTGGGCAATAAAAATAAGAAGATAATTCTGAATGACGATAAGTTTGCAGGGGAAAATACCAGCCCCTCTTCCTGCAGCATGATTTTTGGCTTTCTGAGCCTTGCTTCCCTGAGAAACTTCCGCTTCTTCTGCCCCAAGTGGCCCCATCACCGATTATCCCTCCCCTGTCCCCTGGGCCTTTCTTTTGCCTACCTTTCCATCTCTTCCCAGGAGCCCGGAGAAGGAGCCAGCAGGTAAGTGAAAGCGGTATTTGTTATAGGTTGATAAAACCCATGTTTATCTAGAAAGCTCTGTCCCATCCTGTGTGCCTAATTGATCATTTGCCCAATGCCCTCTCCACCAGGGCTGCAGGTACCCAGGGAAATGTGACTCAGCCCACCCTCCTTGGCCTTCTTGCCTCTCTGTTTAATTCCCCTACCCTTTGCCTTTGGGAGAGAGGGGCTGCCCCCTAGGCAATGTTTGCCAGGAGAATTTGAAGAATCAGAAAGGAGGTGAGAGGAGATGGGAAGAGGGATGGTGGGGTCCGGACTTCCCCAAGTGGATTTGCTGTGCCACTATTTAATCATGCTAACTATATTAAATTCTATACTCTAGCAGCCTCTTAAATCCGTTTATGGCCCATGCTAGACCCTGAGCTGTAATAATAATAAAAATAAAATAAAGGATTTATGCATCCAGGGTGTGGACCCGTCACTGGCAGAAAAGAAAGAGCTGTTTCTAGCTGATTTTGCTGGCCTATTGCCCACACTCTGACCTCCTGTTTTCCCTGGGTGGAGGCTCCCAGGAGCGGGGAGAAGGACTGGGTTCCTGGCAGGATTTAGAGATTTAGGGAAGTGAGAAAAAGCCAACTTAAAGGGAGCATTGGCTGGGCTTTTCTCAAACCAGTTTGTCCAAACTCCAGTCTCTCCACTTTCCTCTCTTGGCTTCATGCAGAAGAATTTGTTTGTATTGTAGCTTGAGCAGACCTAAACCCAAATTGTGGCTAGGATTTGAAGGGAGAGCAGACAAACGGAGTGGACATTGCTTAGAGAGGGAGCTGGGTATTGTGGCTAAGCCTTAGGCATTGCCACGTGTCCAAATCCTAGCCCTGTCACTTTCTAATTGTATGAACTTATGAACTAGGGAACATAAGTCTCTTCGCCTTTCTCACCCCCAGTGTCTCAATCTGCGTAATGGGTTTCACAAGAATATCAGCTTCAGGTGGCTATGGAGAGGAAAAATAATATAACATAGTACAGTCATATGCCACATAAAGACATTTAGGTCAATGATGGACCACATAGACGACAGTGGTCTCATAAGATTATAATACTGTATTTTTACTGTACTTTTTCTGTTAGATGCACAAATACCACTGTGTTACAATTGTTTATAGCATTTGGTATAGAAACATGCTGATCAGGTTTGTAGCCTAGTAGCAATGTGCTATACCATTACAGTCTAGGTGTGTAGTAGGCTAGACCATGTAGGAATTCACACTACAACGAAATTGCCTAGCAATGCATTTCTTACAATGTATCCCTGTTGTCAAGGGACACATGACTGTATATGCAAAACATCTGGCACAGGTTTAGAGTAGGTCTTGAGTGCACTGTGTTAAAGAAGGCCAGCCTTCTTGAGCTAAGCAGAGGCAGGCTTCACGTCTGCTCTATCATCGTGGGCTGGGACTCACTTCACCGTGACTCCCAGCTCACAGTGAGGAGAGGAGGCAGGAAAAGGATTTGGCAGCCATATGTGGAACTGATCTCTTGGAAAACATGAATACCAACTGATCAGTATCTGGAAGAAGCTGAGCCTCCTCTGAGCAAGGTTTCTAAGAAACAGGAGGCAGGATGAGGACAGGAGGAGGAGGGAAGAAATGCTCACAGCTTGGTCAGATGGGCCTGGAGATCCCTGGCCCCCATCAGGGGCAGGGGGAGGAATCGTGGCTGTTTTGTAAATTCATATTCATGGAGAAATTGCCCTCTCTGGGCTTCTGTGGCCCTGCACCCCTATCTCTGCACCCAGCACTTAAGAACCTAAGTTGTGACCATTGACTTCCAGGCCTGTCTCCCCACAGGACACAGCTCTTTGGAGACAGGAACACTGTGATTGCTGTCTCCCAGCTCCAAGATCATCAAGAAGCGCTCATTCAATGAATGCTCAAACATGAGGATGGGGGCCTCTGGTTTTGTATTCCTTGCATTTGGTGTTGATGAGGTCAGAGCCGGGGACTAGGAGTGAATGTGTTCAGTTTTCCTGCCATTTGTGGCATAATTCTCACTATCTGATTGCCTCCTATTGGGAAACTAAAAGAACACATTTGGATTCCCAAAAGAAGGGAAAACAGCATATAAAAGAGACATCTGCACTCCCATGATTGTTACAGCACTGTTTACAATAGCTAAGATTTGGAAGTAACCTAAGTGTCCATCAACAGATGAATGGATAAAGAAAATGTGGTACATATACATAATGGAGTACTATTCAGCCGTGAAAAAGAATGAGAACCTTTCATTTGCAACAGCATGGATGGAACTGGAAGTCATTATGTTAAGTGAAATAAGCCAGGCACAGAAAGAAAAACTTCACATGCTCTCCCTTCTTTGTGGGAGCTAAAAATTAAAACAATTGAACTTATGGAGATAGAGAATAGAATGATGGTTACCACAGGCTGGGAAGGGTCGTGGTGGTGGTGTGTGTGTTGGCCGGGGGTGGGGAGATGGGCATGGTTCATGGGTACAAAAAATAGATAGAAGGAGACTGGCACGGTGGCTCACGTCTGTAATCCCAACACTTTGGGAGGCTGAGGCGGGCAAATCACGAGGTCAGGAGTTTGAGACCAGCCTGAACAACATGGTGAAACCTGGTCTCTACTTGAAAGTACAAAAATTAGCCAGGCATTGTGGCATGCATCTGTAATCCTAGCCTTGGGAGGCTGAGGCAGGAGAATTGCTCAAACCTGGGAGGCAGAGGTTGCTGTGAGCTGAGAGCGTGCCATTGCGCTCCAGCCTGGGTGACAGAGCAAGACTCAGTCTCAAAAAAAAAAAAAAAAAAAAAAGAATAGAAGGAATAAGATTTAGTATTTGATAGGACAACTGGGTGACTACAGTCAAGAATAATTTAATTGTGCATTTTAAGATAAGTAAAAGAGCATAATTGGATTATTTATAACACAAAGAATAGATGTTTGTGGCAATGGATATCCCATTTGCCCTGATGTGATTATCAGGCATTGCATGGCTGTATCAAAATATCTCACATACCTCATAAATATATACACCTACTATGTACCCACAAAAATTAACAATTTTGAAAAAGAATACATTTGGAACCTATGGAAGATTGATGGCATCTAGTGACCCAATTTTCCATGCTACCGTCTACTCACGCTGACTCTAGACTTGGCCTCACTTTAGCCAGTGGGATAGTAGCGAACTCAACCCATTGTCTCTCATCTCTCTGATTTGTTTGTGTGAACGATTCTGGGCTATCTTCCTGGAGGATGAGACACGTGGCTGAGTCTGCTCAGTGGTCTCAGCCAAGGCCCTAGATAAGTAAGAAAGTCCAGCTAAACAAGATCAACAAAACCACCTTGTCAACTGCAGGTGACCACAAATACCAAAGAAAGCTTCATTTGGCAGACCTGTCCAGCTAACTTATAGACTTATAAGCAAAAATACATGTTTATTGTTGTCAGCCATTAGTGGTGGTAATTTGTTATGTGGCATTATTGTAGCAATATGGCTAACCAATAGAGCCTTGAGCTATATCTAGCCCTGACTGCCTCCACATTCAAGTTTTTGACAAGGAAAGAAATTTTGAGGTTCCAGTTGCAAACATCCAGCTTGAATTTAATTTCAAGGGTTGGCTATTGAAAGTATCAGAAATAGAGTGGTGCTTCTGACTTCAAAACTATGGAAACTAGAGCTGACAAGGATTCCAACAAGGCTAGGTTTACACTGAAGCAATTTCCTGGTTCATCTAAATCACACAGACCTAGGTTTAGTGAGGCCAAGTGAGTGGAAGCCCCTTCTGAAATCTATGGTGGGTTTTTCTGTAGGACAAGTCATGCAATAGTGGACAGCATCCATTTCCTCCTCTGGTGACAGCATTCTGAGTTTCCCTTCCTAGCCCTCATTACCTAATAGATGGCCAATTAGCATATTCCATCCTCCGGCTGCAATGGTTGGTTCAACCGTAGGCATGTGTTCAAATTCTATCCAATCAGAGGACATCTGCCAGAAATACCATGAAGAGAAGGCCTCTCTACTGGCCTTAGAATGTTAAAGATGGAAAGCTTAGTGAGCCTGGCCACCATCTTGTAACCAGAAGGGGAGAGCTTGCCCAAACAGGCAAGAGCTATGACATCCCTAAACTTCAATATTTTTCATCTGTAAAAAGAGGATAATAACTATGTCCTCTCGGTATTGTTGTGAGCGTTTGAATGAGATAATAAATTAAAAGTACCAGGCAGGTCATCCGTAAATGTAAGCTATTGTAATTAATTTGATACAACTACTGACCTAGATCAGTATCTGATATTTAACTTGTAACTAAAAATGAGCATGTGTGTGTGTATGTGTATATGTGTCTGATGTTTTCCATGTTTACCTGGATGTTAATAAACATATCTATATCATCCATGAATCTGGGCTCAAGTCCCAACATCGACAATTACATATCGTGTAGTTTTCATAAGTCAACAAGCTTTCTGAGCCCCAGTTTCTCTATGTCTGAAATCGGGAAAATTATAGGACTCGCATCATCTGTTAGAAAAATAGATAAATGACGACGATATGTGTCAGGTACAGTGCCTGGCACAGAGTGAGTGCTCAATAAATGTTTGTAATTTTTCCCGCATTATTTCCCTTGATACTTGCTTAAATCTCAATTTTAAAGAATAGGTCAGCACATATACACTGCAGTGTAGAACCTCAGACCTGAGACCTGTTGAGCAAGACACATCACCCCAAATTTCTGCTGTGGATAACCCAAGTCTCTGGGGAAAGGTGGGACATGGTTTTTGGAAAGAGGAAACTTCTAAATGAGACATCAGCTCGTAGTGCATTCCCAAGGAATCATCTACAAAGTGTCAGTGAAGGAAGCTGAGATTGTAAAACGTCTTCAGTCGGTGAAAGCCCAAAAACAAGGATGTGGGTTTAAACACCTGGAGGTAGCTCAGGCACCGTTTCATGGCAATGCAGCTGCAGGCTGTCCTAGTCTAGTTTTACTCCCACCCCCATGCCTCATAAAGTAGCCATGCCTCGATGTATGCGAAGAAACAATGAATGAATGTACTTTGACCCATCTGCTATGAGAGCTCAGTAATTTACCAGGAACAACTTACATGTCAAACAAAGAAGATGTTGGTGCAGCCCACATGGATCCTTGGGACAGCATCCTCTTCTCCCAGGAATATCAGGTCTCCATTTATTTATGTCAAAGCCTGATTTCCCCTTCTATACCCCTAGAAAGGAAATCCAACAGTACAGGGATATAATATACCAAGAGACCCCTGGAGGGTTATTAAGCAATAATGAAAGACAGTCTTGCTCAGAGCCGACCTATAGTTTCTCTCCTGCTGGATTATGAAAGGAGTTCAAAGGATGGCCCGAAAGCCAAGGTGATTGGCTAAAGGGTTGGGATGTTGAAAAAGGGGCTTTCATCTTCGTATCTACATTCCGGTTGAAAGTCATTATCTTCTGCTTGGAGCTGAGTGGTCACAGGGTGGAGCTGGTGGTCACTCATCCCAGTTACAGTTCAGTTTCCACATCTCAGTAGCCCTGCTCAGAGTTGCCTGGAAGGATTCATTCACATGGCTGCTCAAGCATTCCATGAATATTTGTTTAGAATCCAATATTGCCACACTTCCTGGCCCATGTGCTGTCTAATGTCTCATTTCATCAACATGGAGAAAAAGGAATGGTGAAGCTTTTAGCAAGCTCTGGTGTGATATAAAAACAGCCTAATTCTTCTTGGTCTTTCGGGACTTTGGAGGAGTGTAGACGGTAGGAAAGGGATCCCCAGTGCAAAAGCACATATTGAATCAAGCTTTGTAGATAGAGTCTCCTGTGCAGGGTATTTTTGTGTCGTGGTTCCAGGCATAGACAGGCACATATGGGTGCTCACAAGTAAGTTATTAAAACTCTCTGACTCTCAGTTTCCTCTTCTGTAAAATGGCCACAATAGCACCATTTTAGAATTGTTGAGAGGGTTAAATAAGGTTCTTATGTAAAACATGTAATATACCCTCAAACAGAAGGTTGCCAAATCTAATAGAATTGCTATTCTCTTTTTACGTGCTCAATGTGTAGAGCTGAGAAAATTTAACCCCCCAAAGAAAGTATTTCAGCCTTTAAAGAGGGGAAAAGCCAATTCTGAATAGATTGTTTCTCAGCCTTCCTGACTGTATCTGAAAAGATGAAGCTGTGAACACCCACCACGTAAGGATATTACAAAGATATTGGGGGTTACATTTGTAAAAACACTGAGTGGAGAAACACAATAACTCGACGTCAGGTCAGGTATAACTACCATCATAAGTGACAGGCAGATCAAGGAGCCCATGGGACTGAATTTGCCAAGGTTTAGTTCACTGCTATTCCCTTAACACTCACTTTTCAGCTCAAATTTGAGTACTTAGTTAACGCACCACTGGTCTGCCACTGAGAGCATCTTTTCCACGTTGTTTCTCTAGAGCAGCTGAAAGAAATTTATCAGATGTAGATTTGAACTATACTTGGAACTTGCTGAATGCTCCAACCTTATCTAATTTAAAAATCAACCTCCAGGGCTACCAAGTAGGAGTTTGTAATTTAAATAAATATTGACTGTCTACTACATGTTCCAAAACTATTTCTGGTGCTGAAGTTACAATAGTGACCAAAACAGACAAATATTTCTGCCCTCAATTAACTCATATTCTGATGTCATACAAATCACCAATGCATAAGGGGCCTACATAACTGGATATCTGCTGCATCATGCTTTTTCTCCAGTGCCATTCTGGAAAGAACCATACATAAAGATCTTTGCAATGGAAAGGGTGGAATTTACCCATATTGAAAAACAGAGATATATATATAGGTCTATATAAATACATAGCTTAAGAAACAGAAAATGACTTGAGTATTGGCCCTGTATCAGGCATTGTACTAAATGCTTGACTTAATTTTAATTCAAATTTAGTCTTCACAACAAGCTATGAAATAGGCACTCTTCTTATATCCTGTTTATAGATGAGAATACTTGAGGCTCAGTGAATAAAACTAATTTGATTTAATAGAGAATTGCTCCAGAACTCCAACCACAATTGGTGGAAATAAGGGCAGGTTGTGAGTAAAAGCTTGGTTACTGGAATGGATTAGAGGGCATGAAATAAATTCAGACCAGTTAGAATATGGGAAGTGGAAATGGCTTGCATGTGCATGGTGAGCTGAAGGAAACCAGGGGCATTTATGTTTTTGCAGGAAGGCTGCCTTCCTGAACAAATCTTGAAAAAATGACCCCAAGAAAGAAGACTCATGGAGACACACCTTGCTGAAAGATGACTTAAAGTGGACTGTGGTTTGAAGGTAGGTCTGAAGAGTCACATGGGCTTGAAAACCCATGAAGTCTTGGCCAATGAGCCTCATGAAACTATGAGCCAGTTGACACAGAAAGCTGGATAGGCTTTTTCCAAAGACTATCTCCACAGGTTCATGGAAGGCAGAGGCTTAGAGCCATCTCATAATCAGTGTCTAGTGAAAAAACTGTCACCTTCCAAAGGATTAAATGTTATGCCTGTAAAAATGCATGCAAAAACATTACACAAACTCAAATAGAGGGATATTTTCCAAAACAACTGTTCTGTATGCTTCAAACATGTCAAGATCAAGAAAAAAAAAAAAAAAAAAAAAAAAAAAAAACAGAGAAAGACTTCCATATCAAGTAAATATAATGCATGATTCTGGGTTGGTGGGAGTGGCATAGCCACAAAAGCCATTATTGGAACAACTTATGGAATGAAACATAAACTGTGGATTTGATAATAGCATTGAATTTTATGATTTTGGTTATTGTGCAGTGATTATATAAGATAACGTCGTTTTTAGCAAATGCTCTTTGTTGTATTTAAAGAGGGACAATGTCTCTAACTTGATCCTGTGGTTTGTTAATAAATATTTATATAAGGAGAGAGAGGAAGAGAGACTACTCTCTGGAATAATTCTGTCTGGGGAGGAATCCAGCAGAGAAAAATGCAGAACTAAAAGATGAAGAGGCATTGTTGGGGTCCTTTGATCTAAATATACCTGAAGCTGACATGCCACAAGCTTCCAAATTTCACAAGCCAATAATTTCATCCCTTTAAAATTTTATTTTTGCATAAGCCAGCATGAGTTGTGTTTCTGAGTTGAGTGAAGTCAGCTGAGAATCCCTGAGTCCTGCCGGTTATTGAGATGTAATATATCACCACCACATTGCAGGCACAGTGCTGGGCAACAGGTGTAAAAAGATGAATAAGATCTACTTGTCAGCCTGGGCATGGTGGCTCATGCCTGTAATCCCAGCACTTTGGGAGGCCGAGGCAGGCAGATCACGAGGTCAAGAGATTGAGACCATCCTGGCCAACGTGGTGAAATCCCATCTTTACTAAAAAATACGAAAATTGGCTGGGTATGGTGGTGCGCACCTGTAGCCCCAGATACTCAGGAGGCTAAGGCAAGAGAATTGCTTGAACCCAGGAGGCGGAGGTTGCAGTGAGCTGAGAGGGCACCATTGCACTATAGCCTAATGGTCTCACAATGCTCCAATAAGGAGAAGAATGTACAACCAAATTATTAAAATACAGGTAATATCTCTAATCTGATAATCTAAATTCCACAACGCTCCAAAATCCAAAATTTTTGAGTGCCAACATGATGCCACAAGTGGAAAATTCCACACCTGACCTCATGTGATGAGTCACAGTCAACACAGTCAAAACTTCGTTTCATGCACAAAATTATTTTAAAATATTGTACAAAATTACCTCCAGGCTATGTGTATAAGGTATATATGAAACAAATGAATTTCATGTTCAGACTTGGGTTTGTTTCCTAAGATACCCCATTAGGTGTTTGCATATATTCCAAAATTTGAAAAAATCTGAAATCTGACACACTGCTGGCCCCAAATATTTCTGATAACAGATACTCAACCAGCACAATACCATCTGATTTTGCTCAATGTCTCTCCCTTGCTTAAAATAGTCTCTCTTCTTTTTTCTTTTCTTTTTTTTTTTTTGTTTTTTTTTTTTGAGACAGAGTCTCACTATGTTGCCTAGGTTGGAGTGCAGGGGTGCAATCTCCGCTCCCTGCAACCTCTACCTCTCAGGTTCAAGTGATTCTCCTGCCTCGGACTCCCAAGTTGCTGGGATTACAGGCATGCACCACCATGCCTGGCTAATTATTGTATTTTTAGGAGAGAGGGGTTTCATGTTGGCCAGGCTGGTCTTGAACTCATGACCTCAAGTGATTCACTTTCCTCAACTTCCCAAAGTGCTAGGATTACAGGCATGAGCCACCACACCTGGTCCTCTTTCTTCTACCTCTGTAAATTATCATCCTTTAGGAGGCAGCCCAAGTTAACCCTCCTTCATAAGCCTATGAACCACGGTTTTCATCGTGATTAAACCATCAGATGGCATTACTGTATGTGAAAAATGGTAAATAACACCACATGCCTTACCATGCCAACTGCATTCACAGCTCATTGGGGATAAAGTCTATAGAGATGGGTGTGTAACAATAATTATAAAATTTTTTGAAATTCAGCAAACCTTATAAATAATCTAGTTGGTAGTTAGATGAAAGGTATGAAGGGATATGAGGTAGTGAGGTGGGAAGGTTAATGACAATTTCCAAAAGAGAAAAGCTGAAAACAGATTCTGAGGTGAACGTTTTCTCAGGCCTGATAAGCCATTTGAGACTTCGGACAACATTAACCGCCTCTTGAAGCATGAACCTGGGTCAGAAGCTCTGTAGAATTAATTCATTGCTCAGTACCCAGGTGACATAACCATTCATACCCCAAACCTTAGCCTCATACAATATACCCAGGTAGCAAGCTTGCCTATGTACCCCCTGAATCTAAAATAAAAGTTGAATTAAGTACATGTAGACCCAAAGAGGGGAACAGTAGACATCAGGGCTGACTAGAGGGCGAGGATTGAAAAGCTGCCTATCGGGTACTGTGTTCACTACCTAGGTGAGGAAATCATTTGTACACCAAACCCCAGCAGCATGCAATTTACCCATATGGCAAACATGCCCAGATACCTCCTAAATCTAAAATAAAACTTGGGGAAAAATTAAAAAAAAATAAAGAAGCTTAAAAATAAAGTAAGGCCAGGCACGGTGGCTTATGCCTGTAACCCCAGCACTTTGGAATGCTGAGGTGGGTGGATCTCCTGAGGTCAGGAGTTTGAGACCACCCTGGCCAACATGGTGAAACATCATCTC
The DNA here is from genome assembly GCF_009761245.1 of Sapajus apella. NCBI lineage: Eukaryota > Metazoa > Chordata > Mammalia > Primates > Cebidae > Sapajus > Sapajus apella. The sequence continues at coordinate 72,535,378 of NW_022436942.1, forward strand.
TACTAAAAATACAAAAATTAGCTGGGTGTGGTAGCAGGCTCCTGTAACCCCAGATACTCAGGAGGATGAGGCAGAAGAATGGCTTGAATTTGGGAGGTGGAGGTTTCAAATGAGCCAAGATGGTGTCACTGCACTCCAGCCTGGGCTACAGAGTGTGACTCCATCTCAAAAACAAAACAAAACAAAACAACAAACAAACAAAGACTGAAAACAAAAAAATAAAGAATAAAACAAATGTCCTGAAGCACTTGCTCTTATGATGTGCCAAAATCTGAAAAAGTTTGATGCTAAAATCAAAATTGCCTTTGAGTTGTAAAATCATGTAAATATACAACTTTATTTTCAAGGATTCTATTCTTTCCACCTAAAATGAAATTGCAGGCTTAAATTTTATTTGGTAAAATATGAAACTTCTGGATCAGAAGTTTTATTTTTTCTTTTTCTTTTAAAAAAGACTGCATTTCACAAAATCCTAGAATCCTCACCTAAAAATGACACTGGGTCAGAATTACTGGGATTAGTCACCCTTCCCAGGTGATAATCACATTTCTTAGATGACAGCATTCATGTGAATTTTCCAAGAAGGCAACAAGGAGGCCCTGCTGAAGCATTGAAATGCAGGTTCCACACAATTTTTGTGGTTTGTGCCATCATCTGAAACTTGGATCTAAGCAGAGTCTGAGCCCATGTCTATATATGACTAACCACCAAGGGTATAAACAAGAGCCTTTCTGGATATACACTCTATATGCATAGTACTAGTTTGCTAGGACTGCCATAACTAAATAACACAGACTGGGGCAGGTTAAACAATAGAAACATATTTTCTCATGATTCTGGAGGCTGGAAGTCAAAGAGCAAGGTGTTGGTGGGGTTGATTCAGTTCTAAGGTCTCCTTTTTTTTTTAAGATGGAGTTTCACCATATTGGTCAGGCTGGTCTCAAACTCCTAACCTCAGGTGATCCACCCACCTCAGCCTGCCAAAGTTCTGGGATTACGGGCGCGAGCCACCGCGCCTGGCTCTGAGGTCTCCTTTCTTGGTGTGTAGATGGCTACCTTTTCCCTGTCTTTACAGCGTCTTTCCTCTGTCTGCATTTTTGTGTCCTGATAGCCTCTTAATAAAAGGAAACCATTCATATGGATGACGGCCCACTCTAATGATCTCATTTTATTTTCATTATCTCTTTAAAGGCATTGTTTCTAATTACAGCCACATTCTGAGTTACTAGGGATTAGAACTTCAGAACGTGAATTTTGGAAGTACACAATGCAGCCTATAACAGAGACACAGACACTTTATATGCCTGATCTTAGTTAATGCTCACAGCAACCCCATGAAGATGGCACTATCATCCCCATTTCACTGATGGGTAAACTGAGGCTCGGGGGGTAACTTGACTGTACAATACAGCTGCTAAATATTAGTGCTGAAACTTGTCAAGTCTGACTGACACCAGACCCTACGTTCTTAACCATGACCTTAAAGTGTCCCATGCCCTTGGCCATTCACAAGATGATCTTAAAGGTGTGACCAGATGAACTTTAGAAGAAACATTAATATGTATCTCTTCATTTTAATGTATACTATTTAAAAAGATGAACTCAACAAACCCATAGTGACTTCAGATGAAGCCAAAGTAGGCATTTAGCTTTAGAAAAGCAAATAAAAGAGAAAATAGAATAGACGGTGCTTGAATATAGCAAAAGTCATTAAGTGAATTTAACAGTCACTAAATTTGGAAAACAGTGATTTGTGTAATACACAAATTCATACAACCACATTGCAAAGTCACCAGTTTGCCCTTTGTCAGCTTAACACCCAGACTCATCTCCTTAAACGGTATTTAATCTCTAACTAAAAATGATCACGACGTTGCACATCTGCCTAACATGATACAACTACCCCACATACAACCAAAACTGTGCTGACCCTTTCCCCACAAGAGAAAATAAACTGTCTTTGTCTTTGAGTAGTACCTAGTCTTCTCCTAGCTGATTTAAACAATTATAAAACATCTATTTTATCATGTACCTTGCCTTCTCTCTCTCAGTGTGTGTGTGTGTGTGTGTCTGCTCTCTCTCTCTCTCTCTCAGTGTGTGTGTGTGTGTGTGTGTGTGTCTGTGTGTATGTGTGTTTGTGTGTGTATGCTTCTGTGTTTCTCTCTCTTCAGCCCTTTTATTCCCATACCCCTAGCCTTTGGAAAAATAAGCCAGCCATTATACCATTAAGACTTGGCTGAAAGAACAGGTTTGAACCACTGGTTATGTTTTTCTTCTAATTTCTTCCCTTCCCCCTGGATATGCTGCATTCTCTCCCTGCCACCAACAGCAGCCAGCATATTTCATCAGTTATTCACCATGGATGCTGGGGCTTTATTAGCAAATGAAAATGGCCCGACTCCAGCTGACATCAATGGAGTCTCAGCTAGGAGCAGGACCAGAGCATTTCCTGTGGTCCCAGTCTCAGACAAACCAGTTTGAAGAGGAGCCAATTGGCTTTACCCAAGCTACCAGTGAGCTATTTTTGACATAAAAAGATGCCGAATTTAGCTGATAACTGATTAAAGAAATTGTAAACACAGCTAGTTTGGGTTTTAATATCTTGGCAGTGGCAGAGGATAGACAAAGAAAAAATACCAAATTTGTTCAGGCAAGTTATTTTTGAAAACAATTAATCGAATCCCATCAAGTAACCAATTTCTTGCAAAACAACTGTTTCATTGTACATTTTCCTCTCTCTCCCATCTTCCTACTACTTAAATCAGTTTATGTAGGAAAACAAAGCCTTAATTTTTCATGAACCTGAAGTTGGCACAGCAATGAGAAAAATTCCATGAACACACCAATATGGTATGTTCCTTTCCTGTTCTAAGGCAAACTCATTTCAAAAGTTAAGATAAAATTTTCTAAAATGTTTTGATTATGTATGGAATAGTAAAATCATTTCTGGTCTCCAGCCAGAAAATAATGTCTTTAAATCTACTTCAGATCTTTCATTTTCCACAATTAAAAAAAAAAAAAAAAAGGATTCACCCATTTTGTCTAACTGTTTCTTCATAACAGCCTTATCTTGCAAGGCAAGAAAGTATCAGCGTCCTTCCTTAAGACCTGGAGAACAAGACAACCCAGAAAGTCTGAGAGACCTGCCCAGGCTCCATAGTCATCAATTAGTCCAGAACGGTTCAGATCTGTAGTTTAAGTCTTGGCTTCATTTTCCCTCCTTTGGTTTGGTTGTTTGGTATGGTTTGATATAACATTTTATAAGAAATTCCTTTTGCTTATTTTCAAGCCTATAAAACAAGACAGCACCTAAGAAGAACTGTCCAATTCAGTCCTAAAGCATAAAGATTGAAATACTTATCCTTAATTAGAGTCTGGTCAGCGTTGTCACAGTATAATGCAACAGTAATATTCTTATGAGGACATATAATAGCTACTCATTATTGCAGGTTTACCACATACAGCTTTTTAAATCCCTACCTCAACCTTTATGAGCCAGCCCTCATGTTCCCATTTTACAAAGAAAGAAACTGAGGCTCAGTAAAGTTAAGGCTGCTCCCAACCACACATACAAATGTTAACATAGAAAATATTTAGCAAAGTTAGCAATGTGCATATGCTAAGTCCCAGCAATTCTACTCAAAAGAAAGTCTTTCACAGATAAAAATAAATGGTGTATATGAAGAAGCAGATACAAAGACATTCACTGTATCATTGTCTGTAGCGGTTAAAAAAAAAAAAATGTAAAAATCCACTAGCTGAGAAAGTAGCCTTGGGCTACTTACTTAACTGTGTGTTTCAGTTTTCTTATCAGGAAAATGAGGATAGCAATAGCAACTATTTCATTGGTGTGAGGATTAGGTGAGGTCATTACATAAAATGGTTAGAACAGTTCTTGGCACATAGGAAATGTTATGCAAGTATTAGCTACAATTATTATTCAATCATAGGTTACTATGCTGCAATTAAAATGAATGAAATATATTTATGTAATATATTAATATTTACAACTATATATTATCTACCAATATGTATTATGCTCAGAAATATAATACTGAATAAAAAAGCAAATTGTAGACCTGTATATATAAGATTTATTCAAATTAAAAAGCACAAACCAAAATTTTGTAGTGCTAATAGACAAGTGTATATTTTATAAAAGTATAAGAAATTGGACTGCAAATAATTTATCAAAATCATGTTAGTGGTTTTCTCTAAGAAGAGGAAGAGAAAGGGGGATGAGGTTATGAAAGGGGAAAGCACTTGAACTTTATAGTATTTTGTTTCTGTTATTAAAAAAAAAAGATTTGAAGTGAATATGACCATTTGTGAATATGTGTTTTTCCTAGGTGTAAGTACATAGGTATTTGACATAATTAATCTATGTACTTTTCTGTATTTAAACAACTTTTTAAGTATAAAGAAAAAACCCACAAAGTTTATGTTGCTATGAGAAGCTCACACTCAACAGGTTTGAGATCTTGCTATCCTTCTGTTCTTTTGGCTTCATTTCTGGCAGCGTGAAGGGGTAGATCGTACTTGCGAATGACCAAAAAAGAAAAGCATCATTTACTATCCAACTGCTCAATGATCTTTGCAAAGAACTGTGAAGTCATTTTCAAAACCCATCTAGAGGGAAGAGCCCAGCATTTCTCATTGTACCCATAAAGTACAGAGACCCTCACCCACACCCTGAGCATCAGAGACCACTCTGTCACCCAAGAGACCGCAAAAAATATCATCTTCTAGGGGCCGCCCAATAATTTACACAAAGTGAGGATTCAACTTAGCAAACAATACTTGAACATACTTCTAAAAGGGAATAAAGTTTTATCCAGACAAATTCATTTTAAAAGTTGATATAGTTTGTACATAACCTTAAATTTGTAAATGCCACCATATTACTTTTTAATATGACCACAAACATTTTCAAGTTTCATGTAAATTACCTTCCTTATTGAGGTCTATTCATATCAATGTGGTAAGGTTCTGGGTTCAGGCGTTTGCCTCAACTGCTTATGTGACACACATACACAGGTGCACGCGTGCACACGTGCACACACACACACACCCTAGAGTAGTAACAGAAATACTAGTTCTATTTTGTGCAGAATCGCCAAAAACAGCATTTTTCTATTTGGAAGAAGCCAGTATTGGAAAATTTTAACGCCTTTCATTTTTTTTAGACATTGGAAGTTATAAGATACTCGTGCTGATGGTACAATCTTAATTCCTCACTAATTTTTCTAGTTACGTTCTAAGATACTGTTACCTACACTGCATCAGGAAGAAACTTGGTGGGGGAGAATGCACAGTCACACACAGAGAATAGAACACAACAATGTATTAAGATAATAAAATACTAATTATCTTAGCTCCTCTCATAAATAAAGGAGTGTTTTCTTTGTGCCGGGCACAACTCTTAGATGCTTTACATTGCTTTGTCACATTTAATCCACATAGAAAACCTTTCAGGCAGGGATTGGTATCATCCCCTTTTTCAGATGAGAAAACCAAGGCAGAGCACTTGAGGAACCAGGCCAAGTACATAGACCTAAAAAGTCACGGACCAGTGTGTGGATCCAGGCATTCGAGCTCTTACACACTAGGCCATGGCTATATGTTGGGTCTAAAAGGTAACGATTCAAATAAGAAAAAAAAAAAAAATCAATCCTGCATAGATTATATCAAGAAAATGCACAAGAAAGAGGTCACAGTTGGAATGGCCTCAGAAAAGCAAACTAGAAGATGTGGGAAAGAAGCTGAAATAGAAATGTGTTTTCATGTGTAACTTCTAAAAAATAGAATTCAAATTTGATTTTTATAATAATTTGAATTTAATTTTTATAATATGCAAATATATATGAAACTGACACACATTTCAGTATCTTGGTTGTGCAGTGCCTTGGACATCCTAAGTGTTCAAGAGCTATTTGCTGACTTGACCACGAGTTAGTTCCATGTGCCAAAATATGATTCCTGGTGTCTTTCTGGAGACTTGCTGTGGTAGCAGAGGAATGCATTTGAAGTTTGGAGCCCTCACCTGCAGAAGCCCAATCCTCAGATAAGAGGAAATTTGGTTAACAGCCCCAGCTCCTATGTTTAAGGGCTCCCCGCAGGAATCTTGGCCCCACATCCGGATCTTAACCGAGAATTTTTCCAAAGCCAAATTCTCACACCCCATTACCTTTCAGGGCTTAGCGCTGGCTCCAAGAATGAAGACCTGCTAGGATTTATGGGAACTGCTGGAGAAAGAAACAGGACTTGCAAGTCCATGGGTGGGTTTTCTATGAACAGTCCAGGGACTGACTGACTTCTGTCTCCATCAAGTCTACCTTTCCATGCAATCTGCCACCATGTAGTTCAGCAAATCATCTTTGAATTTGCATTAGAACCACATATAGAAATACATAAATACATTTTCTTCATTTGAATTGCAAATATAATATTAATATTTACAAGTATATATTAGTTACAACTATGTATTAGTTGGCCTGCTTTGGTCTGGACTTAGCTGTTCTCCTTCCAGCATTTTATTTTCGTTTATTCAATTGTGAATGGTGGGAGATGGGGTGGAAATTAAGGGATGGGGGACGTACTGAAAGATGTGGGAGAATAAATGAAGACAAGAAGGAGGATATGGAAGTAGGGGTCAGTTAAATTGTAATTATTTGCTTTCAGAAACAGACCACCTCAGTTAGAAAGTATCTTAACAGGTATATGAGCTTGGGCAGGAGATTTTCCTTAAAAGCCTCAGCTTATACACCTGTAAAATAGGCTAAGAATGCATTTCTTGCAGAGCTGATGTGGGAATGAAGTGCGGTATTTTCAAGGCAGCTGCCACAACTTCTGCATGGAGTGAGTGTTCATCAGATGGTACTATTATTCCACAAGGGAGAAGAGGAAGAGAGAAGGCAGTATGGGGGCTGCACAGAAAAGGGAAAGGCCATGAGGACAGCAACCATTTTCTGTTCTTTTTTTCAATTCATTTAAAAATTATCTATAGCATAAGTAGGACATGTGAAAGGCAAAAAGAAACTAAAACCCAAAAAACATAAGAGTAACAGTGAAAAGCAAATATTCCTCCTTCAACAATTCAATCGGCTCTTCCTGGAGGTAATCATGTGACAGGGTGACAGCGTCCTTTATGCCCCGCTGGGGAGTCACTACACACACACACAAGATTGCATGCTATAGAAACCATTCTGCCTGTTGCTTTTAGTTTCATTCTCCTTTGCTTATATTTTAAAGATGCTTTTGTACATACAGAAAGATTTGTACGTACAGAAAGCCCTCAATCTATTCTATAGCTGCATATGTCACTGCTCCTTTTACTACAATCAGTTTAAACAGCTCCCTATTCATGCCCACCAAGTTGTTTTCAAACTTTTGCTATTACAGCAGTGCTGCATTGAACATCCTCATACATATGTGATTTTGCAAATGCATGACCACATCTGTAGGATAAACACCTAGGACAAAAATTGCTGTGTCTAAAGGTTGTGCTGCCATCATTTTGAGGACACACCAAATTGCCCCCAGTAGGGGTTGTAAGTGCCCTGTGTGCTTATTACACACACCCTTAACAACACAATATGTTAACTGAACGTTTTTCATCTGCACCAACCTTACTGGAACCTCAGCTTTAAAAGAGCCAGGCAATTAATGGCTAGAAGAAGGGCTCCACAGCTTGCTGCTTGGGTCATTCCAGAAAGCCAGATTTAAAGGGCATGCACTTATGAAAATGAACTGTGATGGAGCCAGGATTTCTTTCCTGAAGTCTCTCCCCTGATGACCACACAGGAGTGCCTATTTCTCCGGTCTCTAGAAGCACAGGTCCCCAGCATGGGTCCCTAGGAAGCCTCTTCCCTTCATGAGGATAGGATCACCCTGGTATTGCCACTGAGTCAGGTATGTCAACATTTTCTCCCTGTCTGGTCTGAATTGCAGGCTGAGCTTAAGGCCTGAAAGGAAGTGACCTCCCATTAATAAGGAAGTTTTGGAAAGGTGGCTAGGGTTGGAGGCTATTCCTGAGGGCAGAGTGGTCAGCTGTTAATATTCTCATCACTCGGGAAAAGGGGCAGGAGTGTAGAATTCCTACACCCTTTGTCAAACTGAAGAAGTGAAATGGTTGGAAGATGAATGTTGTTGGCTCTGAACAGCATATTATGGAGCATGAAGCTTTTCATTCGGGTGTATTTATGGGTTTATATTTACCCAATAAATATAACAATGGATGAACAGCTGTTGAGAAGGGGAGACCTGGGCTCACAGGGAGGAAAAGTAGAAATCTGTCATCCAGGAAGGGAGTTAGGTGGTCTCAAAAGGATTTTAACCTTGGGTGGTTTATTAGTCTTCTTGAAATTCTTGTTAACTCTTAGCAAGATTTTCTCAGGAGCTCTGAGAACAAAGATGGAAATCAAATGGACAGCTGACATGCACAGACCCTGGTATGCTCATGTGCGTGATAACACATGGGCGTACTGCTGATAACTGGATAGTTCACCGCTTCCAAATGGACAGTCTCGTTGGCCATGGAAAGTTTGAGTTCTTACTAATCTTTTGGCCCCCTCACCTCTCCAATGTATCCAGCCCTGGAGAGGTTAGTGCTAACTGAATGCAGGACTTCTTGGTGCTGCACTCAAAGTGTTCTCCTCCCCTTTCTAATTCTCTCCAGGCCACTGTGACCTGTTTTTAGTTAAATTTGCCGTAATCAAGGAAGTTTAAATTCAATTGTGCCACATTCTGGGCCAAGACATGAAGAATTAATTGTAGAATGGGAAAAGAAAGGGGGAGGGAAGAAAAGAAGAGGAATTAGATGGGGGATTGCAAAATAGAGTGAACAAAATGGAAAAAAAGACACCAGAAAGGAGGGACTTGGAAGTGTTGCAAATGTGGGGAGAAAAACAAGAACACTGGGCATGAAGTGAGGAAGGATAAGGCAAGGAGGGAAAGGGGAAAAAGAAAAGAAATTAGGAAGAAAGTTGTGAGGGAGGGTTGGAGGGAGGGAGGAAAGGTGGAGAAGGGAAGAAGGGGAAGGAAATCGAGGAAAGAAAACAATGGCAAAGGGAAAAGAGGTAACAAGAAAGACATGGAGGGAAAATAAGAAAACAAATGAGACCCAGAATAAGCTAAATAATGAAACAAGAAGTCGACAGCTTTCTGAACTGCAAGGCTTCTGAAATTCTTTCCAAGGAAGCTCTGCGACCCACTTTTGTGGCAGCACATACATCCTCGCCTCTTAAACTAGCTTTAGCTCTTGGCTAGCCTTATAAAGGCATTTTCGATTAAGTCTAATTAGCGAGCCCGAGCTAAAAGGCCGCCACAACGGCCGACTCCGGGAGTAAAAGGAGCGTTCCCAATTCCCATGCCCTCAGTTTCAGGTTGTCGGTCTTTTGGCAGTCCCCCACCCCATCCCAAGCCAGGATGCTCAGCCTGGCCCCCTTTCTTTCCTGCTAGTGAGGCCACCAGCTTTGGGACAGAACTCTGGGTCTGTGTCTCAGCCTTCCCTCTTAGTGCCCCGGCGTCCTGGCTGCCCAAGCCTGGGGAAGGAGCCCGCAGACGCCCACCGCGCATTGGAGCGCGCCCGGCTGAGAGTCAGCTTGGAAGCCCACAACTCGCCTTTCTTCAGCGGCCAGGCTTAGGATTCTTTACGACACGAACCTATAATTTACACATTAAATTATATTATATATTTTATATATAATTATATTATTATATGTTATACTGGAATTTACACATTTTGATTCCGCCTGTAATTTGCCCTTGGAGCTCCGATGCCATAAAATCCATGGAGTCTGGCAGTGGGACCCCTACCCCACCCTGTAAGGCCCCAGCTCTCCCTGAACTTCCCTAAGCTGCTACAAATAATCGCATGGAAGGCGGCCAAGAATAACGAGAAAATAAACACAGCTCTCCCGGTCCTCTAAGCGCAGGCCGCGGGTCCCTCCTGGCCCCACCTGGCTCTTCTCCGGCCTGGGGGAGAGGAGAAGGCCAAGGCCGCGTCACGATTTTTGTATTCATTGTTCCCAGGGGCAGCCCTTAACTGCTCCAGGACCTAAATTCCAAGCAGGGTGACCCTCTGGCCTTTGTCCCTGCTGTCCTTTCTAGCAGAAAAATTGTCGGGCATTCAACCTCTGTCAAAAAGAAAAACAAGAACAAGCACCCAAACCCCAACAACGAAGAGCGAACGTGGACTCCAGAAAGTTTTCGCCTGTCAACTCCTGAACTTTTCCCGAAACATAAGAGACCCAGTGTTCATCTTTACACCCTTAGGTCTGCGCCTGCGGGTGAGGGCCACGGGCTGTGCAGGAGCGCATAGCTGCGGGTGTGCCCTTAATTTTCATGTATATAATGAAGTGTGTGTGCGCTAACTCGCCTGCAAATAATGTGTGTGCGCAAAGACGTTTCTGTCTACAGATAATTACGCGTAAATTATCCGTGGCTGCGAAAGTGCAAACAACATATGCAAACTATCATCTGTGTGCAGATAATCCCGTTCCCACGAGCCGACGGTTTGCAATTCTCAATTACTTCTACGTGCATATAATTCTTCGGGCAAATTTTTCTGTGTGCAAGTGATTTGGTGTGCGCGTCAATGATTCTACCGCTGAAAATTCTGTAGATGTGTGGATGCCTTTAGAAGGCTGAAGAAAGGGCTCCAAGAAATCGTGTCTACGTGGTTGGTCAGCGCGCGCATCTGCGGCACTGGCTAAATCCCGGGAAGCAGCGCAGAAAAGCAAAATATGCTTTGCTTCCGACCATGCTTTCTCCTTGCGGAAACTGCCTGCTCCCAGCGCTGCACGGAAAGCAGAGGGTGGAAGGGTGGGTAGATGTTCTGGGTTCTCTATCTTGTCTCCTCCAAGCTTCAAGCTCGTTGAGGTCCTGCGCGGTCAGGTTGCATCCATTTGCACAGCACTGCGCGGCGCTCAGTTGGGAACTGCCCCAGACGCCGATTTCCTCCGTGTCCTGCGGGCTCCTAGCTGCCGCCACAAAGCGGCCGGACCCTACCAGGGTTTCCTAGTGCCCGGATACCTGCAAGAATCTTCCCAGGGCGGGCGCAGTGGGCCCTGAGAGCTCCGCAAGGAGAAAGTTGTTGCGTTTTGCCAAGAGCTCACTCGCGCTTCGAAACCCCAGTCGGTAAGACCTTGCACCCCCCACGGGCACTAAAATGGCGAAGCACGTCCTGGCTAACACATCTGTCTCTCCCAGAACGCTCACGTGTGCCCAGAATTATAATACAATATAACACATCGTAATATCGGATATTATACCACGTTTACCTTCCAGTAGGATGTGTATATTGTGTTAGGCTGTGCTTATGTGTTTGTTACGACGTGCTGTGATACCGTATCTCTCAATTCCACTACCACGTGCCAAGAACCTACTTGTTTATTTCATTCACACAATGACCCTGCAGGCAGAAGTCATTTGGAGTACTGCCTACTCCACGCACAGAGAGGGGAAGACACTTCCACAGTTGCCCAGCAAGAAAGGGGAAGGGCTTGGACTGGAACTCACAGCCTGAGGACTGGCCTGGAGTGAAAAGCAGACATCCACCCACATTGCTCGGCAGGAAGCTTTCCTACACCACGTATTGCTGTTTCTGGACTAGCCCAACAATATATATTTATTTTATTACATTCTCACCATCTGGCTGAGAGGAGCTGCTGCCAGCCTGCATGCTGCAACCCGCTGGCTGAGGACCCAATGTGGACAGGTCTCCAGTTCTACTGGAGACCAGACACATTTTGATCTAGCCATTCCCTCCTCCTGCCTCCTTCACTGGCTTCTCCAAACAACCCTAGGAGGGAAGTACAGTTATCATGGTTCACAGATGAGAGCCAGGTTCAGAGAGGTTAAATTGCTTTCCCAACATCACTCAGCAAGTGAGAGAAGAGGTTCATCTTTGGCATTCACACTCCAGAGTCCTTGATTCTGAAAGCTGCATTTCCAAACCCAGACCCACTCTGAAGTGTCCCCGGTTTAATTCGAATCGGAAAGTTGATGGGAGACCATCAGTGGGGAACAGGTTTAAATGAGGATATTTTTGATGTTTGGGAGTTGGGAACATCCTTGGGATGCAACAGAATCTCTGGATCTTCCTTCCCATGGAGAGGTGTTCCTGAACTCCAATTAAAGTCTTTAGAACCAGGATCATGGTCCAGGACCTCACTGTAAATTAGCTGGAGATCTGCAGTCTGCCTCCCTGATGACAGGGCTGAGGATTGATCCTTCACATATTCCAACCTTTCCTCCTCTTTGTGTGTTGCTGGAGGGGGAAGAGGGTGTGCCCATGCTTGGACATGTGTTTAATCCCTTCTTCAGCTGCAAAAGTCAGGGGTCTCTGTGACTTCAAATATATCCCCAACAACTGGAGCACCATCGCCAACCACAGCCCTTAAGGATCTCCAAGAGCACGGACTTCTGCATCTTCTCTTAGACTTCCCTGTCACTAGGCAGAGATCTACACTGGTGAAATTAAGGGAAAGGAAAGGAATCAACAACCAGTCCAGTTGGATTATTTGGACCCCTGCCCCAGGAAGCCACACATTTCCTTCCCCCCATACCAAAGTTGTTGGGGAGACTTTGTGGACAGATTCACTGGACTTTGTTAGTGTGGAACCAGCCACTATCCTCGGGCTCTGTCATAGGTTACAAGATGCAGGGGCCTGAGGAAACAAAAGTGTTAGAAATTGGTGCTTCCTGGGGAAAATGGGATTCACCGGCGTTGAGATCCGACAGATATTTCCTAAATAGAAAACGTCGACACAGTTGTCCCAAACCCTAGCCCTGTTCGTCTGCTGCCCAGTGACCTCTGCTCGACAAGAACAAACACACAGCCTCTAAATGCAGGAAGAGCGTTTCAGACAAATATGGGAGATTCTTTGGTCTGCTTTTCTTCTTCTTTCTTTCTTTCTTTCTTTCTCTCACTCTCTCTCTCTCTCTCTCTCTCGGTAAAAAGAGTGTATTTACACTTCTCATGACATAATGGAGATGAAAGAAAATTAGAAAATTATCTGGAAATTTTGGCCTTTTTCCTCTCCCATATACACTTATCTGGAAATTTGGGAAAAGTTGAGAGATCTAGTGTCTGGATGACCAGAGAGATTGCTTTAACTCTCTAATTTGGGAAACCTGTGGGGCAGACTCTGAAGCTCTTCATGAACACATTTGGAAGTCCATGAAACTCAGAGAAGATGCCAAGGTAACCACCACTCACCCATCACCACACCCATCTCTCCCCCCCTTCTCCGTCACAGCCTTGGGAGCATCATGGAATTTGGCAGGAGAAAATAAATCCAAAAGTACTGTATCAGAAAAATTCAGGAGAGTGAAGAGCCATCCAGCCACAGCTGGAGAACAGAACATTGTGCTAATACAATCTGGACGGTTGTCCCTATATGAGCAGATGTTGACTACCTGACAAATCCAGAAGATTCTGGGTAATTCAACGTAACATTTGGATAATTGACAGTTTTGCCTAGGTAATTCAAGAGACTTACATAGAGGAATCTGTAATTAGGCAGTGAATTCAAACCACTCTAAAAGAGTTTAGGTTAGCTGTGTTTTGTTTTAATTCAGAATGCTCAGTTTTCGCTGGAATTTCCGCCTGGGCCACACTCACGGAGGCAGAGAACAGCCCATCCAGGTGGCCACTTTTCTCCACCAAGCCCCCAGAGCAAATCCCTGGGGGGCCTGCGGGGCTGGAGTGGAGGCCACTGGGAGGGGAGGGTCACTGGGCGCGCGCACGGAGCAAATTTGCCCGCGCGCCCCCAGAAACGATGACATAAGTGGCGCTGATGAGCGCTGCGAGGCTGAAACGCAACTACATAAAGGGTCCGCCGGCAGCGTGGGCCGGAGGGATTGCTTCACACTCCGGAATTGGGCCCAGACACATTTAGAAATGTTTTGCTGGACGTGTGCCCCGCAAGGGCGACAGCGGCAGCCGGCAGCCTGGGCGAAGCTGCGCCGCTGGTCACAGGCTGGCGCGCGGCGGCGGCGGCGGCGGCCACAGAGGCGTCCTAGGTGGAGGAGAATGCCTCCGCCTTTGCTTGTTCTCCCCCAACCCCCTCGTTTGTGTGCCTCCTGGGGGCAAGGTTTGTCTGCCGCCTGCAGCGCCCCAGCTGTGACCAGAGAAGCAATAAGGAGCGGCGTGGGCAAGAATTTGGCATCAAAGGAAGTACTGTAGGTTTCAGCATCGGTCTCTCCCGCTGATCGTTGGGGCTCCGCGGGGCAGAGGACCATCTTGGTCACAGCTGGGCCTCCAGAGCTCAGCACCAAGCCTGACACTAATGGGATATTTGTCAAATCAATGAAGGCACCCAGAAACCTGGCTTTCAGTCCTAACATTCTCCTCATTCACTATGGGACACGGAATGCCCTCTCTGGCCCTGTTTCCTAGGTAGAATAACAGGGCAGTCTTTGGGTTCTGCTGCGCTCTTACAACTCAGTCACAAGAAGTGATAACCACAAAAACATCTGACACTAATTGACCACCTACACTTTTCTACGAGCTTTGCAGTCTCTTAATCTCCCAACAACCATCGGGGTAGATAGCGTTATATCCCCATTTTACAGAGGAGCAAGCAGGAGGTCAAACAGGTTGACCCAGGCTGCCTCGTTTCTGCGGGGATTTGACTACTGTGGGAATCCCGTGCTCAGAAGGCGGGAGTTGCTAGACGGCACGTTTAGCGTTGAGTCCGTGACCCAATTTCGCCAGATTTAACGACAATTCCTACACAAGTTCCCCTAACAACAAGGAGGGCCAGCCTTCGCTCCCGCTTCTCTGTTAGCTGTGTATCTGGAGCCAAGGAGTTTAAGCCAGCTCACCAGCTCTGGACCAGTACAGACCAGGGCTGGAACCCGGAGCCGCCTGGGCATGTGTTCCTGCGTGCTTACTCCTGAGGCAAGGGAAAAAGGTTTACCTGTGATCCTGACCCAGACTATGCATTAAAAGACTGCTTAGAATTCCTAAAGCCTCTGGGAATCTAACGTCCTAAGAAAGGCCATCCCAGGAGTAGATGTGATGGACCTAAGTAAGCCCTGGCATTCGAGCTCCGCGCCCCACCAGAGTCTTTACGCACAAGCGCAATTGCGCTGGGCACGTGGGCGCAAACCCGGATCCTGCAGTCTGGCTTCTGGTGCCTCCTGGTTTCGGCTTCGGCCACTGCACGGTCGTCAAAGTAATGAATGGAGAGAGAAAAGAAGGGGCGGGGAGGGAGGGGGCATTGTGAAGGGGGTGGGATATTTTGGAAATAATACTCTGGGAGAAGGAAATATGGACAACAGTTTATCAGCACCCCCGCCCCCATTGTCCGCATGTTTAAAACCCCTAAGTAATTTTAGATTGTGTCTTCAGTTAATATATCTCTCTCTCTTTCCCGCGGGCTGACAGAGAAGCGCCGTTGCTGCAAGATGTCTGCAGAAATGGGTCTTTAAGAGTTTCCACATTGTTTAGCTACACAAACGTGTTTGCGGTTCCCGAGGCCCTTCCCCTCCCGCACCCGCCTCCGAATCTCATTTCACTTTATGACTCCAATTGTTTGAGGATGCCCGCGCCACATAAATCCTGCTTCGAGATTAATCTTCCTGCTTGCTTGCGCTGGGCGCAGTGATTTTTTTTTTTTTTTTTTTTTTTTGAGTTCTTTAAAAGAGGGCGCCGAGCGGAGATTTATTAACAAGGAAAAATAGTTTATTTTTATAGCCGATCTTGGAAAGGTGGGGGTGGGAGTGGGCTGGGAAGGAGAGCCCTTCGTATGGGTAAACAGTGAGGCTGAGAAGGCCAGGGGTGTTAAAGACCACTTCAGCTGGCGACTTGAACTTTTCTCACTACCTCAGCTGGGCTGTGGATGCTTAGCCAGGAGTTTGCTCTGGACCAAGCCAATACTGGCAGGTGTGCCATTGTGGATCTGCTGTTGGGTTTTGTGTGTGTGTGTGTCTGTGTGTGTGTGTGTGTACACATGTGTGAGCAAGGATCCCATATACCCCCTGGGACAAGCCTCTTAAGAGGTAGGGAGCCAAGGTGGGATTCCCTAAACAGGCTTCTTCTCCTCCAAGGCTTTGAGCTTTGGGTCTGTTGAAATGAAGGTTCTTAACATGACTCCATGGATGGCGGTCACAGGTCTTCAGAGCCCTGATGCTATTCTCAAAATTGTATTTTGGGTGTATCTTCTGGAGAAAGTCCATAGTTTTCATCAGTGTCTCCCTGGGTAGACATACTTTGCCATCCAAAAGGCTAAACATCTACTGATTAAGGATAGAACTAAGCTGAATCTTTCATCTTTCCAAGCCACTGGTAGCCTGCAAACTCAAGTTGTGTCCTTCAACTAGTTTAACATGTGCCCTTAAAGAGTAACCAGGGACAGGAGCCTTAAATCAAATGCATTGTGGAAACCAATTTCTGGCTGAATTGTGGACTGGTGATTAGCTCGTTTAGAGCTAAGAATTGATTAGATCTGATTCTCAGCATCAGATCAAGAACCAACAGGCCTGTGTGTTACTTTTAGCCTCCAACTAGCTGTCTGACTTTGAACCAGTAGCAACTCCTGTCTGGGCCTCAGTTTCCCTTTTAGGAGAAACATTTTTGAAGTGTGTATGTGTGCTGTCTTTCACAGTCAAGTGCCTTGGGGCGAAGTGTAAGGAAAGAACACACAATCTTGTTTTTTTGTGTGATTTTGCTTTTGAGACAGGGTCTCACTCTGTTGCCCAGGTTGGAGTACAGTGTCACACTCACAGCTCACTGCAGCCTCAACCTCCTGGGCTCTACTGCCCGCCTCAGCCTTCCCAGTAGCTAGCACTCCAGGCACGTACCACCAAACCTCGCTAATTATTTTAAAATTTTTAAATTTTTTGTTGAGACGGGAGTCTCATGTTGCCCAGGCTGGTCTCGAACTCCAGGCCTCAAGTGATCCTCCCGCCTGAGCCTCCCAAAGTGCTGAAAATGAAAGGCGGTGTAAACCACAGCCTGGGGCTTCTAATCTTGTAATGTTCCATCCTGCACCAACAACTCCCTGAGCTCTTGGTGGAGAAGGATGTTTTTTAACCGTAGAGGGAATGTGGATCCCACCGAGAAACTGATTTTTTAAAGATGAACCAAAAAAGGAAAAGAGGAAGGGAATAAAAAGCACTTACTGAAATAGGCGATTCTGTATGCAGTGTTGCTAGGCCCCTGAACAGGTCTTCTAAGCCCCCCTGTTAAGTAAAGAGAAGTTGCCCCAGAGAGCCTCTGGGCTCCGGGCCACGTGAGCCGGTTGGCCAGGGCTGGGCGGGCTCCGTGCTTCGCTAGCCAGCGGAGCGGGGTGAGAGGGTGAGAGAAGAACGCTTCTCCTTTGATTCGCAGACCCGGGCGCAGCCGGAGACCGCCCGGCACCGCGGCGTCTGTCTGTCTGAGCGCCTACTTGCCGGTCCTCTGCTGCCCCGAGTGAACTCTAGGCGCAGCTGGACCTGGGTGAGGGCGCGCGGTGAGCCCAGGCCAAGCGCTGGAAGAAACGGACTAGGGGCCCGACCTCTGGCCGCGATCTGCCAGGGCCCAATCCTGAGCGGCTTATTTGGGATCCTCAGATTAAGATCTCGGAGCACATGGCTAACCACTGCAACCCTCGGAGAGTCGCTGATGCCCGCTGCTTTTCCTCCCAAATGTCTTTCCCCGAGGCTGGGGACACCTGTTCTGATCAGAAGAAGGCCATGTTTCAACCTGTTTGACCCCGCCCGGGTCCCCTTCTGAGGGAACATACACCCCAGTCAGCTGTGCTGCCGGCTGACTTTCCCTCGACAGTGCCAAAATTTTCTAATAATAACAATAGACCACCAAAAATAAGGCTTCTTTTACTTTATAAAGATCTTCCAACTCTACGTCTTACTAAACTCCAACAACTCAGTTAATTCATATTAGACTTTCTCTCTGCATGATGAGGAAGCTGGACCCAGAGAGGTTAAGCAAGCGGTCCACGAATGCACAGCAGTGGAAAGCCTGGACCTTAAACGCAAGGTTTCAGACTCTACATTTCTGTCATTTTCGAGTACACTACAAGCAGCTTCTTACAACAGGTTCTCCCGCCCCAAGACAAGACACCCCAATATGCATGCTGGCATTGCAGTGGAAGGGAGCCCACACCAAGCCTGAGTCCAGGCGTCTCAGGTCCAGCTGTGGGAAAGA
Organism: Sapajus apella; assembly: GCF_009761245.1. Taxonomy (NCBI): domain Eukaryota; kingdom Metazoa; phylum Chordata; class Mammalia; order Primates; family Cebidae; genus Sapajus; species Sapajus apella. The sequence goes on from NW_022436942.1 coordinate 72,553,535, forward strand.
GAAAACGCGGACCGGAGGACAGGTTCACCGTTACTGACAACTTGGGGTACACAACCGGAGTCCCGGCGTCTCCTCCCCTCGCCCCGCGCACTTTTCCGACTCTGAGGCCCTGGGGCACTGAGGGAGCGCTGACCTCCCGGACCCCTGCAATGGCTCGCACTTTCACTTCCCTCCCGGCTCGGCACCAGCCGGTGCGAGGGTGGAGGCGTGTCAGCCGCTCCCCACCCACCTGATGACTTACCTGGTTGCAGTGGATGGATGAAGGCCTTCCCTCGGAGCCTAAGCCCTGGAGCGCGCGCACCACGGCGCGAACCGCTCCATCAGGCATCCACTGGCCTCCAGCGGCGTTTCCGGTTGTAGCACTGGGCGCCCCCGGAGTGGACCCGATAAGCTATCGGCCCAGCCCAGGAGGGGCGGTCAGCGGCGAGTCAGGGCACCTCGGACCGGCTCCCGGCTCCCGGCCCGGCTGCCTGCCAGCGGCCGCTCAGGACAGAAGCGAGATGCCTGCCTAGGCGTTTCTGGTTACAATCACCTCACACACCGGCCTGCATTCCGCCCCCCCACCCAGCCCCCATCCTTACCATGAAGTCTGAAGTCACACCTTCTCCCTGGCTGGGAAGCTTTGCCAGGGTGGGGGCGATGAGTGCCGGCGGAGCTTGTTAATCTAAGGAGCTCCAGCAGGTCCGTAAAAAGGAATATTTTCGGTGGCCAGAAAAATCAACATTGGGTTAGGTGTGTCACCCGCCCCCATCCACCAGGAGTTCATTTTCTACTCATTTAGCCGGGACTGCCGTGTGTTCCTGATTATTTTCTGGAAGGACTGAAACACGCAGTTTAACGGACACTGATTTGTTTTCTTTTTATGAAGATAAAGGTCTTACCTGGTAAGAGAAAGCAAATCTTGGTTCACAGGTAGACTGAAACATAATAATCATCATCATATACTTAGCTACTATTTGATGAACTCTTAGGTGTATTAATCCTTCCAAAAAGTCAATGCGTCAGAACTATTATTTTACCCTCTTTGCGGATGAATAACTAGAGACGTGAAAAGATGAAGTGACATCCCAGAGTGACAAGGCTGTAGGCACATCACCCAGGTGCACAGTAGGTCTGTGCTAAATGTTTGTGGAAAGTCTGAACCCTGTTGATGGAAAGAAAGGAATCACCACACCCCCTGCACCCACCACTAGCTTGTCTTGGGGGGCAGTCTGACACCCAAGGGAGAAGCAGTCAAAGCCGAAAAGGCCCTGCACCCTTCCTTCCTTGTCCTATGAAATGATTCATGCCAAGAAAAAGTCCAAACAGAATGATTCTTAACTTGTTTGGGGACTGGGACTCCCCGGGACTCATTCTGGATAAGGTGAGGTCTAGGGCTTTCCCTAACTTCCATAAGAATCACAACCAGTCCGTTTGGGTTTCTCTGCAAGCCTGGAGTCCCCAGGATGAAAGCTCAGGCCCCAGTGACCGCTTTCCTCTTCCCTCTATTTCTGTGTTTGGTAAGGCCTAGGAGCCAGGGCCTTAGCCATGCCTCTGGGGTCACGCTAGGCTTTGTTGAACCTCCCCCCATCTGCAGAACAGGGCCGCCCAGCATCCATAGGGCAATTAACCTCATCCACCCTCTCCCTACCAGTTTCCTTAAAATAAATGTGACAAACATGAGCCTAATGATCTGCTGGGGGAAGATCTATATGCCTCAGGACTGTAACACATGGCTCCCTTCTTCCCCGGGGGGAGCAGGCAGCTCTACTTCAAAGAACAGCCTGGTTTTCCTGGGTTTCCTGGCTTTCAGGAAATAAACAAACAATCAACCAAGTTCTTTGGGTCAGAATAACAGCCACAGATAGTAACACTAACGATGATGATGATGATGATGATGATGACCACAGCTCAATAAATATTTATTGACCTCAGGTTCTGGGCTAAGTGCTTCACATGGGCTGACTCATCTGTTCTTGGCAACAGCCCTAGAAGGCAGACAATACAATTGCCCCATTTTACAACCAAGGACTGCTGAAGTCATGAAGTCAGGTACCCACACTCCTGGAGCTAGTAAGTGGTAGAGCATGATTTGAACCAAATTCACCAGTCTTTAAATAATAATAGAATTTTTTTTAAAATCCTAAAAAGTTATCATGTGCACTTACACACATGATAAAAAATATCAAAGAGTATGCAGTGACCCATGCCCTCTACTCCCTTCATTTCCCCTCCCCCAGTCACTAAGATCGAAGGTTGTGTTTTATGCATCTGTATATTCTTCATATCTGTGTATAAAGGCATAGGTTTATATAAAAGTCTTTTAAATAGCAAATGGAGTTCACAATACACACAGCTCTGCACTTTGAATTTTTATTATTTGGTTAACTTGATGATGCATTTTCAACGTGTGACCTTTTCATCTATAATTTTCGTACATAAAAGGGGATTTTGCCAAACAAAAAGAAGTGGGTGTCTGCGGGGCTCCTTTCCTGGGGTTGGTGCAGTCGGGGATTTTTTTTTTTTTTTTTGGCTCAGGGTCATTGTAATCGCTTGGGGACAGAAATGGAGGGTGGGGCAACAAGGGGAGGAGGGACAGAGAGAGAGAGGGAGTGAGGGGAGGAGAGAGAGGGAGAGAGAGAGAGGGAGAGAGAGAGAGAGAGAGAGAGAGAGACAGAGAGAGAGAGAGAGGGAGGAGAGAGGGGATATCGGGAAGCTCAGACATCTCTTACATTCCAATCAGAGATAGCAGATGTCCCAGGAACAAAACATGCTCATCCGCTCTTGGCACGGGAGTGTCACTCAACTTGCAGGAGATTTCAAAGCCTTAAATGGTCTCTCAGAGACAGGGAGGGCCATGTTCATTTTCCATTCTGTGCAGAGGGGCAGGCACGCTTTTTACTTTTCGGCAGAGGGTTGAGCAACGCCAGACTCGCTGGACAAAAGGAACAGGGAGATGCGCCTGGCCTATTTTGGCTTTCCATGGGGTCTTCCCTGCCAGGGCTGAGGAAATTTTATGGAATTATTTTGTGTATTTCACTCCTCACTCTCACTCCCATCCCCAAGACAGTCACCACTTAGCATTTTTAAATTTTCCCTTTTATTTATTTTGGTTCAAATTAACTCAAACCAAGATATTCTTTCCCAAATGGCGTTGGTGTTGTCCTTCATATGGTTTTTAAACAGTTTCTTCCTGACAAACCCATGAAACTCCAAAGTGAAGGCTTCCAGGCAGCCACCCAAGTGACAGGTGGGAGAGGCCAGTATGGCCGTCCCCAGGGTCCTGGAACCCGGCTGGAGACGTTGGAGTAGCCAGGACACGAGGCAAAGGGTGGCAGCCTGTTGAAGATCCACACTGCCATGCCTCTTGTTCAGAAGAATAATGGCCGAGGCTTGAGTCTGCCTCTTTCTGCCTCCTGCTCTCCCAGTTTCCTGTTCTCTAGCCAAAGATAATGACACCTCCCTCGCCTTTTTGTTTGCTCTCAATCTCTCTAACTCCTATTATCTCTTCCTCTGCCCTTATGTGAGCCTTCCTTCCCTCTCTCCCTCCCTCCCTCCCTTCTTCCTTCCCTCCCTCCCTCCCTTTTTCCTTCCTTCATTCCTCCCTTCTTTCCTTCCTCCCTCCCTCCATCTCTCCCTCCCTTCTTCCCTTTTTCCTCTCTCCTTTCCTTCCTTCCTTCTCTCCCTCTCTCCCTTTTTTTCTTCCTTCCTCTGCCTTCCCTTTCTTCTTTCCTTCCCTCTTTCCTTCCTCCCTCCCTCTCTTCCTCACTTCCTCCCTTGCTTGCTTCCTCCCTCCCTCCATTTTTCCCTCCCTCCCTGCTTTCCTTCCTTCCTCCCACCCTTGCTTCCTTCCTACCCTCTTTTATTTCTCCTTCCCTCCCTCTCTCCCCACTTCCTCCTTCCCTCCCTTCATTTTTCCACCCCTTCTCTCCTCCCACTGTAGCCATCATTCCCCTTTCTTATTCCTTCATATTTTTCTCTCCTCAGAGCTCTCTTACTTGGGGAGGGACCCTTATAATGAGAAATGCTGAAGGAGAGTCTCTGGGGCCTTCGCATCAAGGGTTTAGGGAACATAATGGTAACTGAAAGAGCAGTCCCTTTTATAATACTAGAGGGAATGTAAATGGTAACAAACTTCCTGGGGACATTTTGGCAGTTTGCAGTTTACTTTACAGGTTCATTTATGGCTGTTTCACTTCTAAAAATGTTTTCTACAGAAATAACACATAAAGAAATGTGGGCAAATATTTACCTGTAAGAATTTTCATAGCAGAGACATAAAGAACAAAAAAGTTAAAAACTTAGATGTCCAAAACTAGGAGGTTGGTAAAATTATGTTTTTATCTAGAGATTAAATATTATGCAGCCGTTAAAAATATTTTCATATATATATATATATATATATAATTTTTTATTGCATTTTAGGTTTGGGGTACATGTGAAGAACATGCATGATTGTTGCATAGGTACATACATGGTTAGAATGGCGATCATTAAAAAATCTGTAGACAACAGATGCTGGAGAGGATGTGGAGAAATCTTTTCTTTTTAAAAGACTGAATCTCACTCTGTCACTCAGGCTGGAGTGCAGTGGTGTGATCTCAGCTCACTGCAACTTCCACCTCCTCCTGGGTTCAAGTGATTCTCTTGCCTCAGACTCCCTAGTAGCTGGGATTACAGGTGACTGCCACCACACCCGTCTGATGTGTGTATGTGTGTGTTTTAGTAGAGACTGGGTTTCGCCATGTTGCCCAGGCTGGTTTCAAACCCTTGAGCTCAAGCAATCTGCCCACCTCAGCCTCCCAAAGTGCTGGGATTACAGGCATGAACCACCGCGCCTCGCCAAAAATCCCATTTTAAGTGAGAAAAGTAAATTAAAGGTAGTTGTGTGTGTATGTGTGTGTGTGTGTGTGTGTGTGTGTGTGTGTGTGTATTTGAGATAGAGTCTCACTCTTATTACCCAGGCTGGAGTGCAATGGCACAATCTTGGCTCACTGCAACCTCTGCCTCTTGGGTTCAAGTGATTCTCCTGTCTCAGCCTCCTGAGTAGCTGGGATTACAGGCACACACCATCACGCTTGGCTAATTTTTGTATTTTTAGCAGAGATGGCATTTTGCCATGTTGGCCAGGCTGGTCTTAAACTCTTGAGCTCAAGTGATCCACCCACCTTGGCCTCCCAAAGTGCTGGGATTACAGGCATGAGCCACTGTGCCCAACCTGCATGTATTTTTATGATTCCATTTTTATAAGTGTGCATCTGCATGTATGTATTCATACACATTAAAAGGTGGCATATATATACACACGCACATATATACACACACATATACACATATATATACATATATATGTACATATGCATGCATATACATATGTGTGTATATGTATATATGTACACAGTGTGTATATACATGCATATATGTGCATATATACGTGTATATATGCATACCACCACACCTGGCTAATTTTTAAATTGTTGGCAGAGATGGATTCTTTTACATTTTTAAAAAGAAGGATAGATATAGGTTCTCACTGTGTTGCCCAGACTGTTCTGGAACTCCTGGCCTCAAGCAGCCCTCCCACCTCAGCCTCCAAAAGTGCAGGCATGAGCCACCACTCATAGCATCCCTGCCCTCATATTTCTACATTTGAAGCTGGGTGATGAAATTATGATGGTGCAGTATAGTGTCCTTTCTCCTTCTGTATATGTCTGAAACTTTTGCATAATAAGACATTTACAATGTTTATAATTATGCACAGTTCTTCATTGAAAACAACATCATTCAAGTGCATTTCCCCTTTAAGGCTCTTGTTTAAGAGCTTTCCCCAAAGTTTTCTTTGTCTTTGCAGCCAGGATTCTAGATTCTAGGGATTCCTGAGCCCAGATGACACCCTGCTGACCTGAGCAGAACCACAGTGGGAAGAGGGGGGCGCTGCCCACTCCAATTTCCATGTCTGACGATGAGCTGTCCGGTAAGACCAACAAAGACTACAAAGGGGGCAAAGTCTGGTGAAGTCAATTAGGTGGGTTTGCAATAAGAGGTTATTGAGAGGCCAGAAGTTAACATGGAAATTCTTGTTACCAAAGGGAACTAGAAGGACCTTTAAGGCTCAGGGGGACATTTGGTTGCTATTATGAATGAACAAAACCAGCGAAGCTGAAACAGGAAAATGGCAATATTGGGCATCTCAGTGGGCTGGAGAGAGGCCCAATGCCCCTGGGGCTAAGTAATCCCAAATGCTTTGAAACCTTCTGACAGTGGGGCCACTGAGAACCACAGGGCAATAAAAGGGTGAGGGCAGAAGGTCCCCTGACAAAGTGACTGAGGTTCTAGGCACTGAGCCATTTTGGAGAAAGTTAGTTATTGCCCTCTCTTGCTGAAACCCTTAAAGGAATCACCAGTAGATGTTCTAGCCTACTGGCCTGCAGAAAACCTGAATGCTGGCTTTGGAGAGAAGGGAGATGAGGCGAGAATTTTTCATACCTAGAAATGGAGACTGTTGGCTTAGCCAATAGCAGAGCAGCCTGTTAGGTTCTGAGGAAGGGCCTGCCTCTGGTTCTGTGTAGTCAGCTGCTCTGCAGTGCCTGCAACACAGTAGATATCCATGACTCCTTGGTGTCTATGAACTAGGGAATTAATTAGTATTTGTTGGCTTTGTGCAAAATGGCCCCACCTTTATTGCAGCATTTCCCAGAGAACGGTCTACAACTACCTGCTTCCCTATCAGCTGACCTATTTGTTACAAACACTGATTCCTGGGCTCGGCTCCACCCTCACTGAATCAGAACCTCAGATCTGCAGCATCTACAATGTGAGTAGTCAGCACAGCTCATTCTTACGCCCTGCCCCCCAACAATTACAGTATTGCTACAGACACCTTTGCCACTCATTTATTATATTCTTTTTTTTTTTTTTTTTTTTAATACAGAGTCTTGCTCTGTCACCCAGGCTGGAATGCAGTGGCCTGACCTTGGCTCAGTGCAGCCTCAACCTCCCTGGCTCAAGTGATCCTCCCACCTCAGCCTCCCAAGTAGCTGGGATACAGGCACATACCACCATGCCTGGCTAATTTTTTATTTTTTGTAGAGACGAGGTTTCCCCATGTTGCCCAGGCTGGTCTCAAACACCTGGACTCAAGTGATTCACACTCATCGGGCTCCCAAAATGCTGGGATTACAGGTGTGAGCCACCACACCTGGACTCAACATTTAATTTTAAAAGATACTGAGACACAGAGGAGACTGGTTGTGCAAAGTAATGTAACAATAAATATTATTTTCACCACTCATTTTGTGGTATCCCAGGTAAACATTATACCTACTATTTATTTCAGGTTTATTATGTGTCAGACACTGTGTTAAGAATCGTGGATATACTGTCTCATTGCATCCTCAAAACAACTCCTTTGTGGGGACAGTATACCATTTTGGAGGAGGGGAACTGTTGCATAGATAGGTGATGTGACTTATGCAAAACCACGTACCTTTCAATGAAAACAGCAGCAATGACAATGATGGCAGCAACAATAGCAACAACAGGTACTATTTCTTAAGGGTTTTCTGGAAGTCAGGCACTGTGCTAAGCATGGATTTTTTAAAACTGGCAATTTGTCCATGTAATTTACCTTTACATGGATTTTCTTTTCTCTTTTGTTTCAGACAGAGTCTCACTTTGTCACCCAGGCTGGAGTGTAGTGGTGAAATCTTGGCTCACTGCGGCCTCCACCTGCCAGGTTCAAGCAATTCTCATGCCTCAGTTTCCCAAGTAACTGGGACTACAGGCGTGCACCACCATGCCAGGCTAATTTTTGTATTTTTAGTAGAGACAGGGTTTTGTCATGTTGGCCAGGCTGGTCTCAAACTCAGCTCAAGCAATTTGTTCACCTTGGCCTCCCAAAATACTGGAATTACAGACATGAGCCACTGCACACAGCCTCTTTACATGGATTTTAAAATTCCTTTCTCACAACTATTTTTAATAAAATGTATCAATATTGCTTTATGAATTATGAACAAATTATGACATATGTACCATCTGTGTTAATATGAGGTATTAATACAGGACACTGGTTGTGTCATTCTCACAACTTTATAAGGTCAATATCATGATTATTCCCATTTTATAAATGAGGAAACAGGAGCCTAGGAGATTCAGTTTCCACATCTACAAAGTTCAGAGGCAGAGATGCAGGATTTGACCCCAAATCTTCTGAATACCCCAGAAAATATAGGGGCTGAGGCTGTTTTCTGGCTATAGCCAAGAACCCTGTAGTCTTTCTCTGATGCAGCCCTTTTTTTTTTTGTTTAAACAGAGTCTCACTCTATCACCTAGGCTAGAGTGCAGTGGTGCAATTTTGGCTCACTGCAACCTCTGCCTCCTGAGTTCAGGCCGTTCTCGTGCCTCAGCCTCCCGAATAGCTGGGACTACAGGTGTGCACCACCACACCTGTGAAGCCAGCTATTTTTAAACATGAGACTGACTTTTATTCTAGGAGAGTATGGAAATGGGCTCCAAAATTTCTGAGGAGCAGAGATGATGCAGAACAAAAATTACACATTCTGGATATTGGACTTGAATATGTGTGGGGCTATTCCTTACTCAGTTTATCCACCTGTTAAATGGGGAGAAGGGCTCCTGAGAGTGGTCCAGAAAGAGTTAAACAGGAGGCAATTTATGGAACCATTAAGAAAAAGAGCAAGGGACCAAGAGTCAAGAAACCTCAGTCGCAATCCCAGAGCTGACTCCAGGTCATCCTGTATCTTGGCCATTTGGTCCCTCTCTCTTGGCCTCAGTTTCCACAACTGCAGGATGATTCTGAGTTCATCTCTATGTTCCTGAATCCTATTTTTCACCACCTTCCAGTTTAGACTATGAGCCCTTTCCATCGGCTCAGAAGCTCAGATCTTACAGGGAAAAAAAAAAAAAAATGAAGATGTTGGATTAAAATGCTCCTAAGTGCAAGTGAACTTGGAGAGTTTTCCCAGGTCATTAAAAAGGGAAAATCAGCCTCCCTAAGAAAACAAATTCTCCTCTCACTGTAAGAGCGGGTTATCAATCGGAATTCTGATGACTTTGGGGCTGACAATTTTAACAACCACTTAAGTCTCACCCTGCACCTTTTATCTGAGTGCTACACAAACATTGTTAAACACGCAAGCCAAGGCCAGGGAAAATGGTATCATCTAACAGGAGAGAAGACCCAGGGGACTGAAGCATCCACAGTCCCCCTCCTCCCAGTCTTTGCTTCACAGAGCTAATCAATGCCCAGGCTAGGCTTAGAATTAATAAGTCTGGAGTCTTGCACTTTTGACCTAGCTGTTAGATAACAATTCCTTTAGCTAGGCTGTAGGTTATTAAGCACAACGAGCCAATTTGATAAATAGATGACGTTTTATTTATCTAAATTTCTGGGGGAATGGTGTTTATTTTAAAGGAGAGGAATGTAATTTATAAATAATTTATTTGCACAGGATGAGTTGAAACATTGAATCCTCATTTGGGAAAAAGAATCACTTAAAAGGGTCCTTTTATACTTTACTCATTACAGAAAAAAAAAAAAAAAAAAAAAAAACACTGACTCTTGATACCTGAATTTTTCTCATTCTTTTCAGGCCCTTTAATGCCCAGTTGAGCGGGATTTTGACTCAATTTGTTCTAATATTTCACATTCAATCTCATGGTTGAAAATACCTTTCTCATTTTCCACAGAGCAGTTACAATTCTGCAATGATTTACAATTTTGCAAAAGTGGGGTCTATTTCCTAATTTAGGATGGGTTAAAGAAAGGTATTATGCATGTACAAAATGGAATACATTCTGACATCTCTGATCTCTCTCTCTTCCCCCTCATCTTTGTCTCCATTAAGTAAAAGCAAAAAAAAAAAAAAAATCAGATTACAAACTAGTTGGAATGCATTGTCTTAAACTGTCTGTATGTTTTATTAAAAAACAAAACTGCATGCCTTCTGGCTCAGCAATTTCATTTCCAGAGATACTCGCAAAATTGCACAATGGTATTTCTACAGGGGTAGTCGTTACAGGATCTTTTGGGATAACATAAGGTTGGAAACATTTAAAATGGTCAACAGTAGGAGCCTGGTTAAAGACATCTCAAACCCCCAGAAGTGGGGGTTCACACCTGTAATCCCAGCACTTTGGGATGCCAAGATGGGAGGATCACTTAATCCCAAGAGTTCAATACTCCCCTGGGTAACATAGTGAGACCCTGTTTCTAAAAAAAAAAAAAAATTGCGTGTTGTGTTAGCGAATGCCTGTGGTCCCAGCTACTAGGGAGGCTGAAGTGGGAGGATGACTTGAGCCCAGGAGGTAGAGGCTGCAGTGAGCCATGATCACACCACTGCAATCCAGCCTGGGTGACAAAACAAGACCCTAATTCCAAAAACCTAAAAAGAAGTCATGGATTAATCCCTACAGTGGAGTGCTATACAGCCATTAAAAGAAGGAAGAGAGGAACCATCTCTGAGATAAATTCTTAAGAAACGAGCCATGTTTTCACAGTGGGTCTAGTGTGACCCAGTGCATATATAAAAGGAGACAGATTCCTGAGGAATGAGAACAATGGTGGCTCTGGGCTGGGGGAAAAGCACTGCTGGGGACAAAGATGGGAGGCAGATTTCTCATTCTCCATGCTCTTCTAGCCTTTGAAATATTAGCCACGTGAAGGCTTCTTATTAAAAATAAATGAAATTAGCTGGGCACTGTGGCTCATACCTGTTAATTCCAGCACTTTGGGAGGCTGAGTCAGGTGGATCACTTGAGAAATCAGGAGTTCAAGACCAACTTGGCCAACAGGGTGAAACCCTTTCTCTACTAAAAATACAAAAATTAGCTGGGCGTGGTGGTGTATGCCTGTAATCCCAGCTACTAGGGAGGCTGAGGCAGGAGAATCACTTGAACCTGGGAGGTGGATGTTGCAGTGAGCCAAGATCACACCACTGCACTCCAGCCTGGTGATAGAGCAAGACTCTGTCTCAAAAAAAATTAAATAAAATAAATGTGAAATTGTAAGTAGTCAAATAATATGAACTTTATGCATAGAACATCTTAAAAGACATACATAGAGTTGATGATCTCTGGGTGGCTTGGTCTGTGGATGCTATTACCCTTTTTCATTTGTCCACATTTTCTGCTATTTCTGAAATGGACGTGAAAAGAGTTCTTTGGTAGATTTAAAAAAAATAAAAGGAAGAAGGAAGAAAATGACTTTCCCTTCTTTGCCCTCAGTGGTGTGGATTCCTTTATATGTGTATTTAATATCTCTGAAGTAGTCATTGTAAAATGACTGGGGGTGGTGGGAGGTCAGGAAAAGACTAATAAAAAAGAGGTTTATGGGCATTTGAGCGAGATGAGAAGGACTTCCAGATGCACAAAAGCCAAGCTTTGAGGAAAGGGAGAGAAGCCCTGTGCCAGGATGAAGTGAGACGTGCTTTTGAGGTTCACAGTCACCTTCTTCTGGGCCTCTCTGCTGAAGGACCCCAGATGCCCTGCACTCATGATGACTGCCCAGTGGGAAGATGGTGGGGAGAGGAGAAGCCATTGGGATTCCCTTTCAAGGATGAACAAACTCAGACATTGAATGAGGCCCCTCAAAGTTCACTGAGGATCAGAAAGAGGAGATTCCAAGTCTCTCTGCTTGGAGAATGCCCTTCCTTTGCACCAATAATGATAAGAAGAATATCTAATTGCAACCAAGCCCCTGATGCATGCCAGGCACTGGGTAAACATTCCGTATGCATTATCTTTTTAAGCCTCACAGGTTGTTATAGAGATTGAACAAGGAGAACGGCCCCTGGACAGTGGACAACCCTTGCAGCTGACCGTGACTACACTCTGCCTGCTGTCTTGTCAGTAGATTAGATCTGAGAGGTAACTGTGGCCCCCTATTATAAAAGTACGGTTAGTGCCTGCCTGTATCTGTTCACGTTTTCTTTTTTCAGCATGCTAGCCTAATTTCTAAGTGCCAGCACCTGAAATTTTTTGCCTGAGGAGTGCTACTGTAGCAGGCAAACTCTTTCTGTTTATGGGAAAACTGAAATTACCATTTCACCTCCACCCCCAGGGCAGTCCTCAAGCGATGAACAGTGGAACATGGCATGTAAACACTGCAGCCTTTTGGGTGGTTAACTCTGGGGTGTGTGGTCTACACCAACTTCCACAATTCGCCAGTAGGATTAAGCTCCCATATCCTCCAGAGCTCACTTGCTGGACAACTCACCCTGTATTGGCTCCCTCCCATCCTGCCTCACTTCCCCACACCCCTACAGTACTTCCTGGCATCTCTTTCCAAATAAACTACTTAGAACTGTCTTGGCTGGGTGTGTGTGGCTCATGCCTATAATCCTAGCACTTTGAGAGGCTGAGGTGGGAGGAACACTTGAGGCCAGGAGTTCCAGACCAGCCCAGGCAACATAGTGACCAGGCAGCCTCCCCCATCTCTACAGAAGAAAATATTAGATGAGTGTGGTGGTGTGCACCTGTAATTCAGGTACTCGGGAGGCAGAGGTGGGAGGATTGCTTGAGCCCAGGAAGTTGAGACTACAGTGAGCCATGTTCATGCCACTGCACTCCGGCTTGGGTAATGCAGCAAGACCCTGTTTCAAAACAAAACAAAACCTTGTCTTAGGATCTGCTTCTGGGCATCCAGCCCAAGCCAGCTACTGTAGCCTATCCTATGCCCACTTTAAAAAGTCTGTGACTCTGGACCAGGCACAGTGGCTCATGCCTGTAATCACAGCACTTTGGGAGGCTGAGGCTAGTGGATCACTGGAGGCCAGGAGTTTGAGACCAGCCTGGCCAATATGGGGAAAACCCCATCTCTACTAAAAATACAAAAATTAGCCAGGCGTGGTGGTGCTCACCTGTAATCACAGCTACTTGGGAGGCTGAGGCACAAGAATCACTTGAACCCAGGAGGCAGAGGTTGCAGGGATCAGAGATCCCAGTACTGCACTCCAGCTTGGGTGATACAACAAGACTCTGAGGAAAGAAAGAGAGGAAGAGAGAAAGAAAGAGAGAAAGAAAAAGAGAGAGAAAGGAAAGAAAGAAAGAAAGAAAGAAAGAAAGAAAGAAAGAAAGAAAGAAAGAAA
>NW_022436942.1:72566722-72627404 GCF_009761245.1 Sapajus apella
AGAAGAAAGAAAAAAGAAAAAAAGAAAGAAAAAAGAAAAAAAGAAAGAAAAAAAGAAGGAGAAGGAAGAGAGAGAGAAAGAAAGAAAAGAGGGAGGAAGTAAGGAAGGAAAAAGATAAATAAAAAGTCGTGACTCTGCTTCCTCTTCCATGATAACTTTCATTAATAGAGCACTTAATGAGTTTCAAATCACATTCACATCCCTTACCACAATTCACCTTCCCCTAATCCTGTGGGGCAGATACGTAGGCATTACCACCCTCCCCTCCTTTTACAGATATGGAAACTGAGGTTCAGAGAGGTGATGTCATTTCCCCCAAGAACACAGCCAGCCAGGAAAGGGCAGAACCCAAATCCAAGGCTTCGCAATCCCCTCCTCTCTTCTGTCCATGCTACTATTCTGCCTTCCTCTTCTTTCACAAGAATATCTGGTTTCTATATACCATTTTATATCTTTTTTGCATAATATCTCATACAAACTTCACAAAAACTCTGTGATGATATTATTACTATTATTATCATTTACAAGCAAAGAATCCAAGAGTTTTTGAGGTCAAAGTCATTTAGTCTGAGACCACCTGGCTAGAGAGAGGTCTTTTGACTTCTTGTCCAGTTCTCATTCTGTAACCTCAGGCTATCTCTCTTCCCCCTAACTTGCCTATTTTATGGGTCGTACAGAAACACCTGTGGACACAGGAGAACTCCCGAGGAGTCCAGAACCTAAACAAATTATTGGTGTTGTTCCAATATCATGAGACAACACCCTCTAAGTGGAACACAGTCCATGCCACTTAGAGGACAGTTTGAACTTTAAAAAAAAAGTCTAAGAGAACTTTGCTGCAACCTTGGTATATTTTATGGCAGGGGATTATTTATAAGGCTAAGGCCTTAGCTCTTGCTTCTCTGGTATGTCTTGGGGGAAATAAGGTGATTTTTGGACCTAGGGGAAAGAGATCATTATAAGGACTAACCATGATAAATTCACAGCGGTGTGAGGGAAACAAAGTAGGTCTTCCCTGGGTTACTTCTCTCAGAACCCTGATGCTGACCCCCAGAGTGGTGCCTTCCCTAATGTGATGGTGAGTCATACTGACTCCATTTCCCTTGCCAGCCATTGATTTAGGAAAGAGCCTATAATCCAATTTCGGCCAACGACATATGGGAGTTTTCTGGAAGAAAGGGGGCTATGGTAACTGGTTTCCAAAGACTCCGCCACCAATGAATTGGGCCTCCCAGTACTCATGACCTTGTGTTGACTCCTCATCTCCAATCTGGGCTAACCCTGTGCTTACTTTTGGCTCACAAAATATGATGACAATGATGTTGTGAAACTTCCAAGCCTAGGTCATAAGAAGGCTTGTGGCTCCCAGCTAGATCTCTTGGCGTGTGTACTCTAGAGGAAGCCAGCTATCATGTGAGAGGTCTGATTGCCCTGAGGCTGCCATATTGTGAGGAAGCCCAAGTTAGCCACATGGTGATATTGCATGGACAGAGGGAGATGCCTGGCCATCCCCAAGCTGGTCCATACATCCCAGTTGAGGCACTAGACAAGAAGCCATCCTGCACACCAAGCTCAGCTGCCATTCAAATGACTGCAGTGCCAGCTGTCATCTGACTACAGTCTCATAAGAGACCCCAAATGAGAGCTGCCCTGCTGAACCCACTCAACCCAAAGAATCATGAAAAAGAAACTCCTAGGGAAAGTTTCTTTGTTTCTTTTTTTAAAATCTTTTTTTTATATTATTATTATTATTATACTTTAAGTTCTAGGGTACATGTGCAGAACATGCAGGCTTGTTATGTAGGTATACACGTGCCATGGTGGTTTGCTGCATCCTGATCACCCTGTCACCTACATTAGGTATTTCTCCTAATTCTATCCCTCCACTAGCCCTACACACCCTTGCTGTCCCTTCCCTAGCCCCCACCCACTGACAGGCCCTGGTGTGTGATGTTCCCTCCCTGTGTCCCTGAGTTCTCATTATTTGACACCCACTTAGTAGTGAGAACATGTGGTGTTTGGTTTTCTGTTCTTGTGTCAATTTGCTGAGAATGATGGTTCCCACCTTCATTCATGTCCCTGAAAAGGACATGAACTCATCCTTTTTTATGGCTGTGTGGCATTCCATGGTATATATGCGCCACATTTTCTTTATCCAATCTATCATTAATGGGCATTTGGAAAAGATATGGGGAAAGATGACACCACCTACCCTCCACTTTATTTCTCTGGGTGTGTCAGGTCTAGATGCAGCCAGTGTGAGAAATAGGAAATCCAGTGGAAGGCAAGATCCACATGTTGAGGGTAGCAAAGCAAAAGAAATGGAAAAAAAACTGAGTTCTTGGTGACAATGTGGCACTGCTGAATCAACCAGCCCTGGAACCTACCCTACCTTAGACTTCTTGGTGAGTGAAATCATGTCTTCACTGTTAGCACCAGGTTGAATCTGGGCTTTGTGTTACTTGGTCCAAAACCTTTCTAACTACAGGCATACCTCAGAGATTGCAGGTTGGTTCCGGACCACTGCAGTAAATTCAGTCAGGCAATTTTTTTTTTTTTTTGGTTTCTCAGTGCATATAAAAGTTATATTTATACAATAATATAGTTTAATAAGTGTGTAATAGTATTATGTCTACAAAAACCAATGTGCATGCCTTAATTAAAAATATTTTATTGCTAAAATATGCTAACGATTCCCTGAGCCTTCAGCAGCTTGTAATCTTTGTACTGGTGGAGGGTCCTGCCTTGATGCTGACGGCTTCTGACTGATCAGGGTGGTGGTGCTGAAGGTTGGAATGATGATTTTAAAAAGTAAGACAATAATAAAGATTACTTCATTGGTTGGCTCTCTTTTTTCACAAAAGATTCTTCTGTAGTATGGTGTTGCAAGCATTTTACCCATAGTAGAACTTTCAACATTGGAATCAATTCACTGAAGTTCTGTTGCTGATTTATCAACTACGTTTATGTGCTATTCTCAATCCTTTGTTGTCATTTCAGCAATGCTCACAGCATCTTCTCCGGGAGTACACTCCATCTCCAGAAACCACTTTCTTTACTCATTCATAAGAAGCAACTCCTCATCCATCCATTCATGTTTTATGAGATTGCAGCGACTCAGCCTCATCCTCAGGCTCCACTTCTAACTCTGTTTCTCTTGCTGTTTAAATCTCATGTGCAGTGACTGCCTCCTCTGAAATCTTGAAATCCTCAAAGTCATCCAAAAGGGCTGAAATTCATTTCTTCCAAACTCCTATTAATATGGACATTTTAACTTTCTTCTAGAAATCATGAATGTTCTTAATGGTATCTAGAACACTGAATCCTTTCCACAAAATTTTCAATGTAGTTGGCCCAAATCCATCAGAGAATTCACTATCTGTGGGAGCTGTAGACACAACCAAGACACAATAATATTGAAATGAGGCCAATTAATAACCCTACCATGGCCTCTAAGTGTAGAAATGAAAAGGAGAATCACATGTCTCTCACCTTAAATCAAAGGGTAGAAATGATTAAGTTTAGTGAGGAAGGCATGTGAAAAGCTGAGATGGGCAGAAAGCTAGACCTCTTGCACCAAAGTTAGCCACATTGTGAATGCAAAGGAAAATTTCTTGAAGGAAATTAAAAGTGCTACTCCAGTGAACAAATGAATGATAAGAAAGTGAAACAGGCTCATTCCTGACATGGAGAAAGTTTGAGTGGTCTGACTAGAAGACCAAACCAGCTACAACATTCCCTTAAGCCAAAGCCTAATTCAGAGCAAAGCCTTAACTATAATTCTGTGAAGGCTGAGAAATGTGAGAAAGCTGCAGAAGAAAGGCTGGCAGCTAGCAGATGTTGGATCATGAGGTTTAAGAAAAGAAGCCATCTCCTTAACACAAAAATTCATGGTGAGGCCGGGCACAACGGCTCACGCCTGTAATCCCAGCACTTTGCAGCGCTGAGGTGGGTGGATCACTTGAGGTCAGGAGTTGGAGACCAGCCTGGCCAACATGGTGAAACCCCATCTCTACTAAAAATACAAAAATTAGCCGGGCATGGTGGCGGATGCCTATAATCCCAGCTACTCAGGAGGCTGAGGCAGGAGAATCACTTAAACCCAGGAGGCGGAGGTTATGGTGAGCTGAGATTACACCATTGCACTCCAGCCTGGGCAACAACAACAAGAGTGAAACTCGATCTCAAAAAAAAAAAAAAAAAAAAAAAAGCAAAAAAGCAAGGTGAAGCAGCATGTGCTGATGGAAAAGCTGCAGCAAGTTATCCAGAAGATCTAGCTAAGATCATTGATCAATGTGGCTACACTAAACAACAGATTTTCAATGTGGGCTGCTCCAGAGATTACTAGATACAAGGTCTCAGAGAAGCACAATATATTACCATCATCATCCTGGGGCTCCCCAGAAATCTAGCATCCTCCATGGCACATCAGGACCCCAGGTGCCTCCCCTCCACACACCTGGCTCTTCATCAGCTTGGAGGCAACGTTCTCTTTGAAGTTGGTCTGTCTCACCATCTGCTCCTAACTGGTTTGAAATTGAAGTCCTAAACCCTAAGAAAGTCTCCTCTTCTTTGTTGTATTTAATCTTTCTCATAAACAGAAGCTCAAGTACATTCAGCTCACTGAGAATCGAGTGGAGCGGAGACTTGGTCGACCTCCTCAGACTTTGTTTAATCAGAGCCAAGGCCAGCTTTCCTGTATGTACAGTGTCTGAGGCTGATCTAATAAAGTGAATGCGGCATCTGTACACAGTGGAAATGATATGGAGAGAACTCACCAATCTCTGCTTGCCTTAGCAGGGGAATGGACAAACTAACAATCATTTGAAAATGTTCCAGGTGCTTCGCATATGTAAGCAGGTACCTCAGATGCAATTTGAGGATTCAAAAGTACCAAACAGAAGAGGGGAAAACCAGGACTGAGTATTAAACTGCCATCCACCAATTCTATTGTGTTTGTTATTATAGCCAGAATCTTTTTGAATTCGTTAATTTCCTGCTGTCTCTGTTGTTAAGTATTTTGAAAATAGCCCATGTGGCCGGGTGCAGTGGCTCATGGCTGTAATCCCAGCACTTTGGGAGGCTGAGGTGGGTGGGTCACTTGAGGTCAGGAGTTCGGGACCAGTCAGGCCAATATGGTGAAACCCCGTCTCTACTAAAAATACAAACAGCCAGATGTGGTGGTGGACACCTGTAATCCCAGCTACTCAGAAGGCTGAGGCAGGAGAACTGCTTGAACCTGGGAGGCAAAGGTTGCAGTGAGCTGAGATCGCGCCACTGCACTCCAGTCTGGGCGACAGAGCTAGGGAGATGTTTGGACACAGGCACGAATATTTCTTAAGAATAGAATTTTAGAAGCGGAATGGTGAATGGAAGAATATGGAATGTTTAAACATTACAAATGCATATATCTATTCACATTATGTTTAAATGTTTGTATTTTTCTTATAGATTTATTTATTGCTTTTATAAATAAAAGCTGTTAATTTGTGTTTCTATTTCCCTAACTGTGCTAGTCTCAATTGCATTTTTATTTTGGTAGTTTTGGAGTAAAATTATTGAAAAAATAAATTTTGTTTAAGAATAATACTTTTTAAAAAGCCCATGAGAGAAACTCTTAAAAATCATAAGCTGTATTCTATTTTTAGAAACAGAGGCCTTGGGACCTGTGTGGAAGATATTGGTCAAAGGTTACAAAATATCAGCTAGACAGGAGGAAAATCTTCAAGATCTAATGAATAACATGACGATTACAGTTAATAACAATGTATTGTATTCTTGGAAATTGCTAAGAGAATAGATTTTCAGTGTTTTCACCACAATCAAATGAAAAGTGTATGACATAATGCATGTGTTAATCAGCTTGACTTAGCTCTTCCACAATGTGTACGTATTTTGGTTTTGTTGTTGTTTGAGATGAGGTCTCACTCTGCTGCCCACCTCTGAAGTGCAGTGGTGCAATCACTGCTCACTGCAGCCTTGACCTCCCAGCCTCAAGTGATCCTCCCACCTCAGCCTCCAGAGTAGCAGGGACTACAAGTACACACTACCTGGGTGATGGAGTGAGACTTTGTCTCAAAATAAAAATAAAATAAAATTTAAAAGACATTTAGAATTTCCGTAACGAAATGACTAGTTCCTGTCCAATAACATATTGGTGAAACACATTCATCTCTAAACCCACACCAGGCTAATTAAAAAAAAATTTTTTTTGTTTGTTTTTGTTAGAGATGGGTGTCTCACTATGTTGCCGAGGCTTGTCCTGAACTCCAGGGCTCAAGTGATCCTCTCTCCTCTGTCTCTCAAAGTGCTGGGATTATAGGTGTAAGCCACCATACCTGGCATGATATATGCATATTTCAAAACATGTTGTATATGATAAATATATACAATTTTTATTTGTCAATTAAAATAAGAAAATCTTTTTTTTCCCTTGTGAATTCTGCAGAGAAGTAACAAATACATGTTTTAAATAGGAAACAAAAATGAAGATTTTAATTCAACTTTGGGCTCTGGGGAGATCACAAAAAAATGTGAGAAATTATATACTGATGAGTGTGATTGAGCTGAAGCCATTTTTGGGGGGTTGCTAACGTCTGTGCTGACAGAGGTATGTTTGTTTTACAAGGAAAGTTGGTTCATGCTGGAGCTGTCTCACTGTCCTCTTAGTCTGAGATCTCTCTGAAGCATTCAGGTGTTCTTGTTTTTTGTTTTTTTGAGACAGAGTCTTACTGTCACCCAGACTGGAATACATTGGCAGGAACTTGGCTCACTACAGCCTCCACCTCTTGGACTTAAGCGATCCTCCCACCTCACTCCCACCTCAGCCTCCAAGTAGCTGGGGCTACAGGTGGATGCCACCATGCCCAGCTTTTGTTTGTTTTGTTTTGTTTTGATAGAAGCAGGGTCTCACTTGAAGCAGTCTTAAGATGAGAATTCAAGTACATGTCATCTATTTCAGAGGTATTTTCAAAAAGTGCTGATAGAGAAGTGAGGAAGTGAGGCAGTGAAGGAAAGGCAGCCAGCAGAGGGTGAGTTGTAAGGCAACTTAGCACTGTGGGCAAGTAGAGCTTAACACAGCCTGGGCATTCTGGCAGCCAGCATAAACTTATGCCACTCAGCACCATCCCACCCAAGGGATGGGGCAGCTGGAGCATTTGGTTAGAAATTCCCATAAGTCATTGATTAAGGGCTTTTCCTGATAAGGGAGGTTGAATCCCTAGCACTCTGGCCAGTAGACCCTGGTAGACAAGGAAGCCTTCAGGCAGGGAAATGCAAGCCCGGCTGGTTGACAGTGGGCTGTTGTGTGCTAGCATGGTAAAGTCAAGAGGACCGGTAGGGGACCCGGACAATGTCCACCACAAGTTTCTAGAGCTCACTGCTATTTACTCGAAATACAAGGGTTTGGGAGATCCACTAAATGACACCACCGGGATCTTACATAATGATAAAGAGGTTAATTCTCAAAGAAGACATAATAGTCCTTAATGTGCACACATCTAACAACAGAAAGTCAAAATATGCCAGGCAAAAACTGGTACAGCATAAGGAGAAACAGAAAAAGCCACTATTATAGTTGGGAATCTTCAACAGTCCTCTCTCAGTCACGAACAGATGCAGCAGGCAGAAAATTAGTATGGTCATGTTGAACTTAACACCACCATCAATCAACTGCATATAATTGATATCTATAAACCACTTCACCCAACAATAACAGAATACACATTTCTTCTCAAGGTCACATGGAACATTCACCAAGCTAGATCACATCCCGGGCAATAAACACATCTGCATGCATTTAAAAGAATAGAAACCATAGAATATATGCTCTCAGATCACAAGATAATTAAACTACAAGTCAATAACAGAAAGATAACTGGAAAATTTCAAAATACTTAGAGATTAAACAACATGTTTCTAAATCATACATGGATCAAAGAAGAAAGCTTTGAGAATAAAGTTTCTCAAAGCTTAAGAGGAAAGAACGCTTAAGAGAAACTTAAAAATATTTCAACAAAGTGAAAATAAAAATACAACTTATTAAAATTTGTGGGATGCAGCAAAAGCTGTGCTTAAGGGGAGATTTGTAGCACTGAGTGCAGACATGAAAGAAGAAAGATCTAAAATGAATGATCTAAGGTGGAAGCTTAAGAAACTAGAAAAAGAAGAGAAAACACATTCAGATTTAGTAGCGGAAGGAAAATAACAAAAAGTGAAGGACTGGCTGGTTGGGTGGTGGCTTATGCCTGTAATCCCAAACGTTAGGAGGCTGAGACAGGAGGATTGGTTGAGGCCAGGAGTTCAAGACCAGTCTGAACAACATAGCAAGATGCTGTCTCTATTGAAAAAAATAGTAGAGAAGTCAATGAAACTGAAAACAGGAAATCAATAGAGGAAATAAATTAAACAATATCATCCTAAGAAGCAAACAGACACATTCAGAACACACAGCATCATCTGTGATTTGTTTCTGCAATAAGGCAGTGGTGCAAAGAAAAGGAAGGATACTCTGGATGAAAGATAACTAAGGGGTATGTCAACCAAATGTAACTGTGTGCACTTCAGACCCCAGTTAGAACAAAGCAATCATGAAAGACTCTCTTAGGCAATCAGGAGGAATTTGATTCTTAACTCAACATTTGATGATAGTAAGTTAAGGCTGTTCATGCAGTATTACATTGAGATTATGTAAAAGGCTGCCCATTTTAGAGATGCCCACTAAACTATTGTAGGGGGTGAAATAACACAGTGACTGGAATTTCTTTTAAAATTGTTTAGGAATAATTTTAAATAAAACCAGGATCTGATCCTGCCTTACTTCATCTTATTCACCCTATCTTAATCCTTGACCTATAAGATCTTATTTTCATTTAATGTTTAAAATCTAAATGATATTTAAAACCACAGATTATTGTGCATTAATTTTGTATTTTTTAAAATGTTGGGCCAGGTGCAATGGCTCACATCTGTAATCCCAGCACTTTGGGAGGTCTAGGTGGACAGATCACTTGAGCTCAGGAGTTTGAGATCAGCCTAGGCAACATGGCGAAACCCCGTCTCTATTAAAAACACAAAAATTAGCCGGGCATGGTGGCGCATGCCCCTACTCCCAGCTACCCAGGAAGCTGAGGTGGGAGAATTGCTCGAGTCCGCGTGGTAGAAGTTGCAGTGACCCATGATCATGTCACTGCACTCCAGCCTGGGTGACAGAGCAAGACTCTGTCTCCAAAAAAAAAAAAAAAAAAAAGATTCCATTAAAATACTATTTATCTTGATTACTGAGGTTTTCAGTGCTCCCTTAAATTTTGTGTTAGAAGAGAGTGCCTCATTCTTCTTACCCTAGTCCTGGTGCTGTTTCGAATATAAGTCTCCTTATCCCTTTCACCCTGACCTTGGGCAACCAAAGCTGGCCACTGTTTTCCAGGTAATAACCCACTGTAGGCTTCTCCATCATCTACTCTCACCGCATCGACATATTTAACACCCTCTTCCACCCTCCAATGAGCCATAATGGAAGACACATCTCAGATGTAGGATGTGGTGGCTTGTGGTTAATTAGGAGTCTCGCCAAAGGGGAACACACTATTTACAATCCCTGCCTTGATTGACGGGTCCACACTCCCAGCCTGCCTTCAGATTTGTTCGTGTTTTTAAAGAAGCTTTAAAACCACCATGACCATCCCAAATGCTTGTCTCCACCATGTACTCTTCAAGTTCTCACTTTCACCCCCTTCTAACTTGATGAAAGTCACCTTCTCCCACTCCCACCTCCCAGAAGGGAGCCTCATGGATTATCTGGGAGTATTTCTCTGCCTTGTTTCCAGCAGTGAACAGAGACAAGAGGTGCATCTTTTTCTCACTGTGCACATACCCAATGTCCCCTAGCTATTACGTGGAAGAATTCTTGTTAGATTCATGAGGTTCTATTTCACATGTCCCTAAAACTGCCTTGGAAAATAATAAAATGGCACACTTGGAAGGGCCCTAATGAATAAATGAATCCTTGCTTCTTAACTTTTTTTAATGAGATAGCCAAAGCTCTGTTAAAAGCTAGATGCAACTATGTTCAAATTCCAGCTCTGTTGCTGTGGGTCTTTAGACAAATGTCTTAACCTCTCTGAGTCTCTCTGTCTTTTATCTGTAAAATAACGTTAAAAATATTATTGACCTGATAAGGTTATTAGAATAGTAAGTGAGATGATGCATGTGGAATGTTTAGCATAATTCTTAAAACTAAGTGCTTAATACATGTTAGTTGCAATGACTATTTTTGGATTCCCCTGTACGTCTTTGAGAATCTATAGAAAACTATGGAAAGACATCTCAGAAAAATATACATTAAATGTTTACACTCTTTTGCATAAAAATCCAATTAACCTGGGCACAGTGGTTCACACCTGTAGTCCAAATTTATTGGGAAGCTGAATTGGGAGGATCTCTTGAGCCTAGGAGTTTGAACTGCAGTGAGCTATGATTGTGTCAGTACCTTCCAGCCTGAGTGACAGAGTAAGATCCTGCCTCAATCAATCAATCAATCAATGTGTTTTTTAAAATTAGTCCAGAGGCTGGGCCAGGCATGGTGGCTCACATCTGTAATTCCATCACTTTGAGAGGCTGAGGCAGGCAGATCAAGTGAGGTCAAGAAGTAGAGACCAGCCTGGCCAACATGGTGAAACCTATCTCTACCAAAAATACAAAAATTAGCCGGGTGTGATGGTGCATGCCTGTAATCCCAGCTACTTGGGAGGTTGAGGCACAAGAATCGCTTGAACCTGGGAGGCAGAGGTTGCAGTGACCTGAGACTATGCCACTGCGCTCCAGCCTAGGTGACAGAGAGAGACTCTGCCTCAAAAAAATAAAATAAAATTAATCGAGAGGCAGTTTGTATTATTATTGTAGACATATTTTATCAAAAATAATAAAAAATAGACAAGGTATAAAAAAGAAAGAAAGCATTCATTTCCTACATTGTAAGAAAGAGAGGGCTCCCAACTTCCAGGTTTCCTTCATCAAGGTGGACATGCTGACAATATGGTTGTTCACATTCTTGTAGAACCAAGAGTAGCCACAGAATGTGCATCTATTTATCTTGTTTTCCTTGCCACAATTATTTCCCATATTACCACATAAGCTGTCTACATATTTTTAATATCACTGTTTTGTTCTGTTCATGAAATTGTTACATGCTAGATGTATGAATAAGGCAAAAAATAAAGTCTCCCAAATCTTACCCTAGAGATAAGGATTGATAGATTGGTTTATAGTCTTTCAGAATTTGCTCAGGGCAGATAGTATTGTGTACCTGTCTACCAGGCTTGGAGTAGGTTCTGTTTATACAGAGGTGGTTTGGTAGGTGGCTGAAGGTAGACTCTTCCATGGACTACACACCTCAGCTTGCATGGGAGTGTGAGATGGGAGTCACGTGGATTACTTGGGAGCATTTTTCTGCCTTGTTTCCAGCAGTGAACAGAGACCAGAGGTGAGTCTTTTTCTCACTGGCTCCCATAGTCCTTGAATGACCTTGGACAGTCCTTTTAACTTCTCCAAGCCTCATTACTTCATCTGTAAAATAGGGCAACTAGTAATATCTAGTTTGAAAAATTGTTGCAAATATTAAATGAGTTGATTCATGCAATGCCTTAGCACTGAGTTTCTCCCTGTTGGCACATGGACATTTGAGGCCAGATACTCTATGATGCGGGGACTGTCCTGTGCATCACAGGATTCGTAGCAGCATCCTTGATCTTTATTGATTGGATGTCAGCAGCAGCCCCCCCAGCTGTGACAGCCTAAAATGTCTCCAGGCATTGTCAAATGTCCCCCAAGGGAGGGGAGGAGGGACACATCACCACCTTCCCTACTGAGAACCACTGTCTTAGCACAATGGAGCATAGTAAATACTCAACAAACTCTCCTTAATATTAATATCATCATTATAACAGGGGAGCACATTTACTGAACATAAAACAGTCAATGGCTCAATTAATATAAATCTACTGGCATTTTAACTGTCCATGTAGGAGTCCAATTTCTTTTCCTACTCACAGGCCCTTCAGATCAAATACTGTTTAACCTCAGATGCAAACTTCTCCACATAAGAGCTTTTCATTTCTATAATATTAACATACTGGTGAAATACCACATAATGATATGATTCAGCTACTTTTATTTCCTTTATACCTCTTGAGTCCCCCCGCTTCGCCCACAGGTTACAGACAAGACTAAGCCTGCAATTAAAAAGCTGCTTTTCCTACTATATATACCTAATTTCTCATCTCTCATTTTGCATTAAAGTGTTTTTCCACAGAGCCTGAGGAAGATGGGATTATGTGTGTGCATGTGTTCATTCAGGGCTCTTTAGGATCTAAATCCCCAGGGATAAACTTGGAAAATGACTGAATTAATCACTTACGATCTGCGTTCGGTGCACATTATCATAATATTGATATAATGCACACACTGTTTTTTGCTTATTTCTATATTGAGTGAGGCACTGCAGCAATTCCGAGGAAATCTGAGACTCACACACCTGGCTAAACGCTCTCTCTCTCTCTCTCTAAATAATCCAAGGTCTCCCGGTTTGCGAGGATCAGATTAAAATGAGTTACAGTTGCCAGAACATTTTAAAGTAGGGAAATAAATTAGAGTGGTAATAATCGTAACAATTATATAATAAATGTTAAGAATTGTAAGTTCCCCAGCGGTCTTAATAACTTAATTTTGTTGTTGGGGGTAGGTTGTGGAAATTCCATCATCTGCATCTGGTGACGTCATCAGGCTGAAATGAGAGGACAGGTTTCTTATTTCTGAATGTCACTAAGGTGCTGGATGAGGTGGTACTTTGGCTTTCCCGGCCATTTGCTGGGTTTGAATTATTAAAGTCATCATTTGCAAAATAAATTTAGGGCTTCATGAATATTGGTGGATTGACAATCTCCCTCTACCACCTTCTCTTTGTCTTTCTTTCCTCCTTTCTCTCTCTGTCTCTTAGAGAACTCAAGGCAGCCACAGCTGGACAAATCATCTAGATGCCCACCTCCCAATAATTCCTCCATATCCAGCTGCAAACTGAAGAAAAATAGGACTGAAAATAGAAATGACAGAATGTCCCCAAACAAGAGACCCTTCCAGGAACCACGATGACTAGAAAGCCTGTGAACATTCCCAATCCTGTGAGCTGGGAGGTAGGGTTTGGTCTGGAATCCTTCCATTCAAGACACATGAAAGAAACAGATTCAACTATGTACAAATCAGACACAATTCATAATAACGCTAGCCAGTGTTTGCATGCCAGGTGTTGAATGGAAACGCTTTGCTTATATTATCTCTTTTCTCCTGCAGTAGGGATTATTTTTAAAGTTTTAAAAAATTGATACATAATAGATGATGTACATGTTTTCAGGATACATGTGATAATTTAATGCATTCATATAACCTGTAAAGCTCAAATCAGTGTAATCAGGCTATCCATCACCTTACACATCCATCTTTTCTTTATGCTATGAACATTCAAATTGTGCTCTTCTAGCTATTTTGAAATATACAGTAAATTATTGTGACCTATAGTCATCCTACTGATCTATCAAACATTACATCTTCTTTCTCCTGTCAAACTGTATATTTTTACCATTAATCAATCTCTCTTTGTCTCTTCTCCCCATCACCCTTCCCAGCCTCTGATAACCACAAATCTACTTTCTATCTTCATGAGATTCACTTTTTTAGCTCCTACATGTGAGTGAGAACATGTGACACATGTGTTTTTCCATGCTTGGCTTATTTCCCTTAACATATTGACCTCCAGTCCATCCATGTTGCTGCAAATGACAGAATTTCATCTTTTTCATGCCTGAATAATATTCCATTATATATATATATTCCAATGTGAGGTACATATCTATATCTCACATTTTCTTTATCCATTTATTCACTGTTGCTCAGGCTGGAGTGCAATGGTGTGATCTCAGCTCACCACAACCTCCATCTCCTGGGTTGAAGCAATTCGCCTGCCTCAGCCTTCCAAGTAGCTGGAATTACAAGCATGTGCCACCATGCCTGGCTAATTTGTATTTTTGGTAGAGACGGGGTTTCTTCATGTTGGTCAGGCTGGTCTCAAACTCCTGATCTCAGGTGATCTGCCTACCTTGGCCTCTCAGAGTGCTGGGATTGCAGGCATGAGCCACCACACCTGGCCTACTTTTAGTTTTCTGAATAGCTTCTATAACACTTTCCATAGTGGCTATACTAATTTGCATTCCCACCA
This sequence comes from Sapajus apella, assembly GCF_009761245.1. NCBI lineage: Eukaryota > Metazoa > Chordata > Mammalia > Primates > Cebidae > Sapajus > Sapajus apella. Next base: position 72,580,986 of record NW_022436942.1, read on the forward strand.
ACAGTGCATAAGGGTTCGCTTTTCTCCTTATCATCTGCTCTTCCTTGTCTTTTTGATAAAAGCCATTTTAACTGGGGTGAGGTGATATTTCATTGTGGTTTTGATTGGCATTTCTCTGATGATTAGTGTTACTGAAAAATTTTTAGTATATCTCTTTTTTCTTTTTCCCTCCCTCCCTCCCTCCCTCCCCCCCCCCCCCCCTCCCCCCCTCCCTCCCTCCCTTCCTTCCTTCCTTCCTTCCTTCCTTCCTTCCTTTCCCTTTTTCTATTGAATTGTTAGAACTTCTATGTATTCTGGTTATTTTTATTTTCAATCCAGCTCCTGCAGGATACTCTGGTTATTAACTCCTTGTCAGATGTATGTTGCAAATATTTTCTCCCATTCTGTGGGGTGTCTCTTCAGTTTGTTGATGGCTTACCTTGCTGAACAGATGCCTTTCAGCTTGATGTAATCCCATTTGTCTATTCTGGCCTTGGTTTCCTGTGCTTTTGAGATCTTACACAAAAAAATTTGCCCAGACCAATGTCCTGGAGCATTTCCCCAAGGTTTTCTCCTAATAGTTTAAAAATCTCAGCTCTTATGTTTAACTCTGCAATCCATTTTGATTTGATGTTTATCTATGGTGAGAGACAGGGTTCTAGGTTTTTCTTTCTACATAGGTTTACCCAGGTTTTCCAGCGCCACTTATTGAAGAGACTACCCTTGCCCCATTGTGTTATTGGCAGCTTTGTTGACAATGAGTTCTCTATAAATGTGTGGGTTCATAGCTGGGTTTTCTATTCTGTTCCATTAGTCTATGTGTCAGCTTTTATGTCACTACCATGTTGTCTTGGTTACTATAGCTTCATAGCATATTTTAAAGCCAAGTAGTATGATGCCTCCAGTTTTGCTCCTTTTACTTAGAATTGCTTTGGCTATTCAAGGTCTTCGTGGTTCCATATAAATTTTAGATTTGTGGTGGGACTATTATTGTACCCATTTTACAGATGCGGAGACCAGGGCTCAGAGGGTATGAATCACTTGTACAACAGCTTTAAACAGGAGAGGTTAAGGTCAAACCCAGATCTGGGTGATTCCAAATTGTTTCGCAACCTCCTAGGAGCCCCAATATAGTGGGTGGAAGCCCAGACTATGGACTTGTTTGAGGGCTGACTTATCTTCTAACCAGTTCTGTGAACCTAAGTCAAGCACTCCAGTCTTCTCAATCTCAGTGAGCCCAGCTGTGAATGCAGGAAATGATCATAACCAGGGTCATTACCCATACTGTGTCTTTATGTAATTAGAAAAACCCACCCTTCCCTCAAGCCACCTTATTTCCACATTGGAATTCTGTCATAATACACTGTCATTAAACAAGACACCTTACTGCCATCTTCTGGTAAATGGTTGTAATAAATACAGTCAGCCCTCCATGTCTGTAGGTTCTGAATCCATGGATTCAACCAACTGCAGATGGAAAATACTCAAAACAGCAACAAAAATGTCTGTAGTGAACACATACAGGCTTTTCTTCTTGTCATTATTTCCTAAACCATATGATATATCAACTATTTGCACAGCATTTACATTGTATTAGGTATTAAAAGTATTCTAGAGGTGATTCAAAGCATACAAAAGGGTGTGTAGGTTATATGAAAATACAATGCCATTTTATATCAGGGACTTGAGAATCCTCAGATTTTGGTATCTGCAAGGAGTCCTGGAACTGGTACCCCATGGATACTGAGGGGTAGCTGGATATACATAAATGTACAAAGGCAAGGATAGAGGGATGTGAATGACATCCCTTTTGTGCAGTGAATGACATCCCTTTTGTGCAGTGCATGACCTGCACAACTGTGCATGGTTGTTCAGACAATTCTCCACTGGATTATTAGAAAGAGAAATGATGTAGCACTTTGGTTTAAAAAAATGGTGCACAGATTCTCAGCAAATGTTGACTACTCTGTTAAGTTCTGGCTCAGATTGGATGATACCATCTCTCTGGGCCAAGTGACAGTCACTGGGAAATCTCACTTGGGGACTGTGTCTCTCACTGAATTGCAATCTATTTCTCAGCACGTATCTCCCTAGCCCCATGTTTTTGAACACTCTGGCTATCCTGGACAGCAATTCTCTGCTCCTTTCTTGCCTCCTGGCCAGGAGAAAGGATTGAGATACCTTTTGGGGGCTGCCTTCAGAAATCACATCTGGCATTTCTTAGACTCTTTGAATCTCTGACACTCCCTGGACAGCCTTGCAAATTGTTGAATATGTTCCATGAGCTTTGCCCCTGGCCATGGAATGGGATAGGGACATGAGTCTAGGATTCCACCAAAACTTAGTTTGAATCCTATTTTTTCAATTACTGCTGTGTGACTTTGGGTGAGCAACTTAACCTTGCTGGGCTTTAGTTTCTTTACAGGTGAAAAGGAATGACTTGTTAATATATCTGTCTATCATGGAGCTATGACCTGAAGACAAAAGGAGAAATGTGTTTATTAAAGCATTTGTGAGTAAGCAATCCCCAAATTAAAGTTATTATTATCATTAACAACAGGGAAAGACAATTAGATTTTGTAATAGGTCATCCATTTCCAGCTGCCAATCTGATCTCTGACGACCTTTTTGTTTGAACCCCAAATCTGAAAGACCTTTAAAAATGTATCTGTAGCCAGGCACAGTGGCTCATGCCTGTAATCCCAGCACTTTGGGAGGCCAAGACAGGTGGATCACTTGAGGTCAGGAGTTTGAGACCACCCTAGCGAATATGGTGAAACTCCATCTCTACTAAAAAAAACACACACAAAAATTAGCAGGGCATGGAGATGCGTGCCTGTATTCCTAGCTACTCAGAAGGCTGAGACAGGACAATCACTTGATCACAGGAGGCAAAGGTTATAGTGAGCTGAGATCACACCACTGCACTCCAGCCTGGGTGACAGAGTGAGACTCTGTCTCAAAAAAAAAAAAAAAAAAAAAAATTATTTGTATGAAAAACTAAAAGTCTTTACTTCTGCACTGAAGGCATCATACAAAACCAGACGCATCCCAGCTTCTGTGGGGCAGTTGCTTCACTCAGGAAGTGTTTTACCCTCACAGATGTTTCTTCTCCAAAAACAAATACCCTAGAGATACCAAAGGCTGTGAATCGGGGACCAATGAGCCCTGTTTCCTCTCCACGGTTCTCATGTTGCCTAACCCATTCCTCTAACCACTGAATGCCTTTTTTTCCTGGAATTTTAGGCAGCATCAGGACATGCCCTGTTTCCTAGTTTCTCATCTTATGTTTTCTGTCTGCCTGATCCCCCGTGCCTGGCTCTGAACCTCCAGTGGCTTCTCTGTCGGCCTGAGGATCTGTGGCTTATTGAAAATGCTCTGGTACACAGAGTACATGCCTAGGTTGTTACTGGCTAAAAAACAGCTGTTTTTGGATGGTGGTGTAGTTCATTCTGGGCGATATGAACCAGGCAAGGAAGAAGCCACTCTGAAGAGCAATTTGAATGCAGATGGTACAGAAATGCAGATCCTGAGGTGGCTTCTTCTAGAGCAGGTGGCCTTCTCTCTCCAAACCCATTTACACTTCCATTGTCCTCAAATGTTTTTAAATGCAAATGCTGAAAAATTTTCACTGACATGTAGCGTGTAAGAACGGGATCTTTAGAGGAAACTTGCCTGATCTCCGAAGTCTGCCATTCAGCCGCTGTACACAAATTACTTCCCTTCTCTTGGCTTCAGTTTCTTCATTTGTAAAATAGAAATGAAAGATAATTTCTACTTCCTGGGTCTGTTGTGAAGGTTAAAAGAGATAATGCTTTAAAAACGATTGGCAAAGCGTCTGACTTGGGGCAAACACTCAGTAAAGCTTAGGCATTATTATAAGCCTTTTAATCAAATAGAGGCTTTGTAGGGGGAACCTACTCTCAAACCAGGAAGAATTTTGGAAAACTGATTTGTTTAACATATTCTGGATGTCTCTGGCTGGTCTCTTCCATTAAAAAACAAAATCCCCCAAGGAGGCTACAGTCTCAGCACAGCACAACTTGTTCCAGGCCACACAGTAAGTTTGATTTGGGCTCCCAGGAACAAAATCCAGGCCCATGACCTCACGTCAGATGGCCGAGCCTCCCTGCTCTCAATCACAGCCAGAAATGTCACAGTGAACGGAGTCACGTCTTAGGGGAGGAAAATGAGATTTCTCTCTTGCCTTGATCTGACCAGGGATTCCAATCAGGAAAGAAGCTCAGCCCCCTTAAAATTTCCTCTGTCTCCTCTTCATTTCCTAAATGCCTGTTCCGCTCAGTGATACCCAAACACCCAAATGCTTCCCGGCCAAGACTCGGACTTCGAGGGCCCCCTTCAGCTGCCCTGGCTAAGAGGGCAGGGACCAAAATGAGGTTTCGCATGGGGCAATAAGGTGGTGAAACTATCTCGGTAATAAAGACAGATATTTTAAGACTGTATTTAAAAAGCCAAATTGAATGCAAAAAGAATCCCACGATGAACAAAATGTAAGAATCTTAAACCAAGAAAAAAAATCAATAACCAGGATAGCGCCCTCTTACCTGCAGCCCACAACGTAACCAAATAAAATGAGATTTAATCCTGACCCCTTAGCCTTATTCCCTTTGAATTTCCTGTAAGGGCCACATTCACAAATTTCCACCTTCCCTCCCTGGGCGTCCCCTTCCCCATAGAGGTGAGCTGGGGTGAGCTGCGCAGAGGCTGTTTGGAAGGCGAAGGCCAGCGGAAGAGGACTTGGGTGGGACCTTTCAACTTTCCATCTTGTTTCTAACTTCATCTAGCCTGCCCTCCTTAATCAATAAAACAGGAATTAGGTCTCAGATCCAAGAGTCGGTTTCTGTCTCCAGTTTATGACTTTGGCCACCTCGCAGTCTTTTTAAAGTTGCCGGACCGGCTTCCTGAAATACCTGAGGTCTCAGATGCAGGTAGTAAACAGATGTGGGGGCTTCCCATTGCCAAGCGGGCGGGGCAAGTTCAACGTCCAGCTTCCCCGACCGCGCGGGGCGCCTGCTGCTCCCTAGCCGAAAACGTTAAACCTTTTTCTTTGATCCCACTCTCTTTCGGGGGAAAAAAGTCTGGGGATGAGGGAAGTAGGGGGAAAATGAGGTGCCTGCTCGAAAAAAGTTTTGATGACCGCCTGCCTCTGGCTCCAGCTCCGCCCTCCCTGAAGGGAGAGGACTTTGAATTCCAGAACCGGAATCCTTCGGTTTTTTTTTTTTTTTTTTTTTTCTGAAATTGATCGATTTTATCCGGGAGCTTCAAATCGAAACCAGGAGAGGCTTTGAAATGTCAAAGAAAAGTCGCAAAAGAAAAAAAGGGGTGGGGTGAGGAGGAGGAGGAAGGGGAGGGAGAGTTAAAAAAAAATAAAAACAAACAGGGCTAGTAGGCAGGCAGAGGTTTTGTTTCGAACTGAAATCGCGGCGCTGCGTACCTTTGTAAGGGTCCTTAACCTTTTCACCCATTTGGTGGTGGTTGTGGTGGGCACCTCGTAGCTCTTTGAAAATCTAGTAAGAGCTATGGACCGTCTGCCTGGAAAAATGCCGTTTAGGGACGTGCAAAACCTTGCAGTCAATTTCAGGAGGCTCGGCGGGAGCCGGGAGTGGAACCGTTTTTTTTTGCGCAACTTGGAAAAGTTTTTGCAATATTCTCTGCTCGGCCATTTGAGTTGGAATGGAATCGTTCCCAATTTTAATTTTTGAAGAGACGGTTTGGCCTGGCGTAATCTCACCCCATTTGGTCGGGGAGGGGAATTTAAAAATTCATGCCTTCTCCACCTTCTGGAGAAGGCAAGATCCCGCAGGCGCGGCTGATTAGCTGGGGGACCCCGATGCGACCTTGCACTCGGAGCAGGAAAACATGGGTGCCCCTGAAGCTCCGCCTGCGCCGGGCTCCAGAGAGACCACCTCCCCACACTCTGGGATCTGTCCCCCAGTCCTTTCCTTCTGGACTCCAGGCCCTACAGTCCTGCAGCGGGGAGCTGGGGAAGAGGGATGAGTTCAAAACGATCTCCCCCTCCTTCCCTTTGAGATAAGGCATCAACACGGGAAGCTGGTGCAGGGAAGACGGGTCCCGGGAGCTGCCTCTTCAGGAAGCCCGGGAAATACTGATTCGATTGGTCGCAGGGAGCTTCCAGTCTTCTTCCTGCCCTGGGGCTAAAAGGATCGAAATATGTTGTTTTTTTTTTTTTTTTTTTTTTTCGAAATATGTTTTTTAAGAATTCATGGGAAACCTCGTTTTAAGAGGCTTAGAAGCTGTTTTGAAGCCCTCCCCTCCCCCTTACGGCAAGGAGCCCTGGGGTTTGGAGCCAGAAAGTGGGTGCGGGTCTTTTCAAAGAGAGCTGAGCTCCTTCTGCAGCTCCGTCTCCAGCAGTGGTCCAGGGCTGGCGCTGCAGAGGGAGGAAGGCAAAGTGGGCACAAAAGGGCTCTGGTGTCACTGCCGGCAGCTGTCCCCAATGGCCAATTATGGCGGGACAGGGAGGCACTAAGAGGCTTGTTGGCTAAGGAAAGATGGAAGGAACATCAGAGAGAGATGTACAGAGATAAAACACTGAGAGGAGCATCAAGGAAAGAGACAGCCTGAGGAAGAGATGCATACAGAAAAACAAAGCACAGTGAGATACTGAAACAGACACAGAAGCAGCCGAGAGCAAAACACAAGAGGTACACAGAGCAACGCAGAGAGACATAGGTGGGAACTGCAGCATCCCGGGAGTAGAGGGTACATCACCCAGGGCCTGGTGATCCCCGGTAGCCAAGCTGTAGCATGGTGACAGGAATCTCAGTTTCTGGGTGCCCTGAACATGGGAGTACCAATGATGGGGCAAAGTGGCTCCTGCCAACTCCCTGCCTTTAAGAAAGGGGCACAGTCAGAAGACAGGGCAGAAGGCTTTAGAGCATAGGGACTCTGTTGACCAGGACTAAGAGTGGCACTGCCCAGCATGGCTGGACCCATGTACATGCCCCCCAGAGCACCTCACTGTCTGCAAATTTTGCTGTGGGTGCTTTCCAACACACATAGTGTATCCACTCTCTGAGGCCTTAGCCATGCTCAGCTCCTGCCATAGCTGTTTCCTCTGGGAGCAAATTCTGCAAGAAACTCAATCTGCTGTGTGCAGAATTATGGGTTATTCTTGGCTCCTGCCTTGCCCTCACCCTTGGTGCAAACACAGACATCCACACAGAGCAGAGCAGGCTTTGCAGGAGTGCTATGGGGTTTGGAGTTATGCTGGGGAAACTGACCTCTTGTTTCTCCCTCTCTGGGGCTGGAAACCTCCCAGCACCACGGAGGAAAAACAAAAGCATTCAGAAGCAGATTTGGAGGGAAACTCACCTTATTGTTCTCTGGTTTCCCCCTACGATATGGTTTGCCAGGACCCCTGAAAAGGTCTCTCTGATTCCCTTCCCAGACCAGAGTACAGCTGGGGTTCTTCATGTGGTCCCTGCATACACCTGAGGCTCATTGCAACCCCCCCTAAAATGATATGCAATATTGTATATGTCTACACCTTTGCCTCTCTATGTCTGTGAATGTCTGTCTCTGTCTCTTTGTCTCTGTCTCTCTATCTCTGTCTGTGTGTATGTGTCTGTGTATTTTGGATACGGGGCTCAGCCTCCATCAGGTTATCCAAGATGTCCATGATTCCAAAGAGGTTCTGAGCTTCTGGGCCAGGAGATTAAAGATGTTGGAGGAGAAGTGGTGCCCACATTCACCAAGATGTCTAGAAGAACCTTAATGGCAACGCTGCGGCTAATAACCCCACAAGTAAAACTATCTAAGTAGCCATCATCCACAGTGAAACATAAATACATTGTGGCAAATTCACTGAGAAGAGTAGTATACTACAGTGAAAAATGAATGAGCTACAACCTCTTGCAAACATGTAGATGAATCTCACAAACATAACATTGAGTGAAAGAAGTGAGACACAAAAGGAGAGCTTCCTATTGCTGCTTGAGGAATCTGGCTTAACTTGAACTGTGGTGTGTCTCATCTTTTCAGGTTCCTGAGGGCTAAACTCTAAACTGTTCTGTTAGCAGAGGTCTTGGCATGATCCCTGAGAGTTTATCATGAAGGATCTGCCCCCTTTATAATGCTGAAGAAGGCAGGGGCAGAAAAAAGAATTAAATGGGGCAATGTGCCCTGGGTGGGAACTTAACTTGGCCAGGGACAGTACAGATGGAGGGGTAAAGCAGCTCTGGAGCTTGGAAAATAATTATTTTCCAGCCTGTATTATTGTCCCTGGGAGCACATTAAGGTTTGAAACCCAATTCCAACCATTCTAAGAAGGATATTTAAAAGTTGGCTCTACCATCGCTCTACTCTTCCTTTTAAAGCTAATTTTAAAAAACCCAAACCAAAGTCTTACAGCCCCCACCACCTCCGAATTCTTTAAAAAGCCCACAATATGATGATCTGGGCAGCATTACTGATCACAACTTGCCCAGAGAGGTTACTCTAATAATCTTTTGAAGTAAATTTTTACTTTCCATCTTTATACCAAATAGCTATGTATATATTTCCCTCTGTTTTCTCCCTTGTTAAATTCCTTAGATGCAGGAGCCAAAGGAAGCCTCATGCAGAACCAAATTATCTGTGTTCCACATGTTTAGTTTTTAATAATAAAATAATAAAACAAAACAAAACCCAAAGGGTGCAGAACTTCAGACCATACTTTTATGACCCGATTGGACGGAACCTGCCACAGCCATGCATGGAGGAAGAGAACCATGGGGGAGGGAGATTTCTTTTCTCACCTGAGCTGTCCAGGGGTCCAAGACAAGTCGAAGCTCTTGTCTTGTCCCCTAATCCTAGGCCACTCAGGAATCCTCCTCACCCACGTTTGCCCCTTCTGAAAAGGCTGGAGGTTCTTCTGGCAGAGAGTGGGCTCTGGCTGAGAAGTTGCCTAGTTCAAAAGTAACTCAGCTCGGAATTTTTTTTTTTTAAATTGTTTTTAACAGCTTAGATCACTGCATGTGTTTGCCTAAGCCACTTCATTTTCCATTAGCTCAATATCTATTTTGAACATCTATTATCTGCCACATGGTGAGCTAGAACTAGAGACAGAGAAGTAAGCATGATGAATATAATACCCTCCTCAGGAGTCAGACATTCTAGAGGAGAAACAGACAATAAGCAAGTTAAAATATATATAATATGTAAATATATTATATATGTCTTATTTATTTATGTAAAATATATTACGTACTTCTCATTTATTTATATATTACACACGTCATATTTATTTATATAAAAATACATATATTTCTTATTTATTATAATATATATTATATATTTATTTATATAAAATATGTAATATGTTTCTTATTTATATATATAAGTATATTATATATGTCTTATTTATATAAAAATACATATAATATTTCTTATTTATTATAATACATATATATTTCATATTTATTTATATAAATATATATTACATATTTTTATTTATGTAAATATATATTATTTACTTATATAAATGTATTATATATTTCTTATGAATTTATATAAAATATATAGCATAAAATATGTGTGTTTATATATAATTTTAGAAATCATTAAGTACTATGCAAAAAAATAAAGTCATGTGAGGAAAAAATTGTGATGGGTGAGGATATCCTTTAAATAAAACAAGATCAGAGAAGTCTTTGGCCTCCCTAAAGAAGTGATTTTTCATAAGACAGTTTTATTGAGATAATTTACATACATTAAAATTATCCCTTGATAATGTTATAGTTCAAGAAGTTCTGATGAATGCGTCCCATTTCATAACTACCATCAAATCAAAGTATACAACATTTTCCAGCCCCCTGAACATTTTCCAGTCCCTATGAATCTTTTTACAGCCTGTCCATTTGCCCGCCACCACCAAGCCCTCACAGCCCCCCAAAATCAGTGATCTGTTTCCTCTCCTCTAGTTTTGTTTTTTCTGGCCGGTGGTAAAATGGAATTGTACAGTAATGCAGACTCCCATGCCTGGCTTTTTCACTTAGCCCAGTATGCTTGAGATCCATCCGTGTTGTTGCAGCTATCACTGGTCTGTTCCTTTCTGTGGCTGAATAGTATGGGTGGTATGGATGAACCACGGTTGCTTAGTCTGTCCCCCAGCTGATGAACAGTTGAGCTGTTTCCAGTTTTTAGCTCTTACATATGAAGCTACTATAAACACTTAGTCACATGTCTTTAGGTAAACATGGGTTTTCCTTTTTCTTGGGTAAACACATAGGAGTGGAATTGCTGGCTTATATGTATGCATGACTCCATGTATAGTTGTATTAGAAGGTGCCAAACTATTTTCCAAAGTGGCTCTGCCATTTTGCATTCCCACCAGTTCCACATCTTTGTCATACTTAGTATTGTCAACCTTTTTCATTTTAGCCATCTTAGTATGTACATAATGCATTTCCCTGATGACTGACAATGTTGAGCATGTTTTTGTGAATGGATTGGCTATTACATAAAATATAATTTTTATGCTATGTTTACAATGTCTAATTACCAATTATTTACATGTTTATACTTTGTAACATATATATCATATAAAACATATTTGAATTAAAATTCAGTAATGATAGGAATGCACCATAGTAGGAGGAGGCAGGGAAGACTGTTCCAGGCAGAGGGAACACTGTTCCAGGTAGAGGAAACAGCAGTGGTGAAGGTGCTGCAGTGGAGCCAGGTAGGGATGATAGAGGAGCAGAAAGTCCAGTAAAGGTACATCCTGGTGAGGGAGGATGATAGGGGAGAAGTTGGTAGGCAGAGCCAGGGCAGGGTTGCATATCAACCGAAGGAGAAAACAGAGCCCTTTAGGTCATATTGTTGCATAAGAATCTACCCAAATACTTTGGAGTTTCCAATAACAAATCTTCTATGGTCGCTCGTTCTAAGAGTCAGAAATTTAGACTGGCGCCATAAAGGTGGATTACTGCTGCTCTGCAATGTCTGAGATCTGAGCTGAAAAGATTCAAATGCCTGGAGGTGACTTGGTGGCTAGGGCTGGAATATTCTGAAAGTTTCTTTACTCACATATCTATTGCTGGATTGGAACCACTTGGAGGCTGGGCTCAACCGGGACTGTCTGCAGAACACCTACATTCGGCCTTCCCATGCAGCTTGACTTTTTCACAACATGGTGGCCCCAGGGGTATCAGACTTTTTCCGTGGAGGCTTAAGGATGCAAGCAGAGGTGCTCTAGGGAACAAAGCTGATGCTGCATCGACTTTTATAGCCCAACCATGGAAATCATAAAGCATCATTTGTGCCCCATTCCATCGGTAGAAACAGTCACAAACCTGCCCATATTCAAGCAGAGGGAAGCTAGACTCTCCACATGGTGCGGCAGGGTCATGCTGAAGAAGATGTAGAATGGAAGATATCGCCGTGGCAGTCTTTGGAAAATAGAATCTGCCACAGAGTAAAACCTGAAAGTGATACAGCTTGTTCTGCTCAACAAATGCTTCTGAGGGGTGATGAATAAGCATGTGGATGAATAAGACCCAGTCCTTGAACTTGAGGAATTCCCAAGGCAAATGGGGGAGACGGATATGTAAATAAAAACCATACTGTACATACTTCTACAGCACGTATCATATTAGGCTATAAAGTCCCCAGGAAGCAATCCATATTGCCTGGGAGGTAGATGAGGGGCTGGGGCTGGGGAATGCTCAAGGATTTACCACTGGGCAGAGGCAAATGCAGTGGAAAGAGCATGATCAAATAGTGATTGTTCAGGCAGAAAAGGAGGTTGCAGATGAGGCTCAAAGGCAGGCTGAGCCTATTTAGAAGGGCTTCTAAATAGAGGCTGGCAAGTTGGACTAAATCATATAGGCAATGGCAAACTATTGAGAGATTAAGCGCTGTGATCAGATGCATGCTGCAAAGAACATTTGGGGAGCTAGAATGGTGGACACGTTGACCATTGATTAGGGATACACTGAAAGTCCAGAAGCCAAGAGAGTGGTTTATTCAGTAGTCCAATGGAGAAGTGACAAGCGTGCAATTGACACCAAGGTTGGAGAGGAGGGAAGAGTTAAAAGCGTCTCCGCAGTGAGTTCAACAGGGTACTTCAAGAGTGAGGAGGAGTTCAGGGGAAGGAGAATGTTCCTCCCCTGGGCAGATGTGTGCCTTGTTGGTCTCAGCTCTGGCTGTGAACTCAAATCATCTGGAAATGCTTGAGCCTGATCCCAAGGCAGCTAAACCAAAATCTTTCGGCTGGACACCAGGCATGGGTACTTTTTAAAAAGCTCTCCTGCTGATTCTTGTGTGCAACTGAGGTTGGAGACGGCTGGGATAAATGATGCATTTCAAAAGACTTTATAGAGACCTTAGAGAATACTGGTTTGGGCAGAACAAAAACAAAACAAAAAAGATAAGTGATTTTGATTTTGGACATATTGGGTTCATGATAACAAGGATTTGAACCTTTCTCTGGGAGACAACATAGTTTAACAGAAGTTAGTTAATCCATGAAAAGAGATGAAATCATGTCTTCCATAGTAGTGTTACAAAGAGGATGCATTGTGCTTGAAAGCCACAGAAAAGATTTCCTCAGTCTTCACCATCCAGGCACAGCGCCTCAGGCATTCTGTCAGTCCCACAACACCCTAGAAGACAGGCACAGTTATTGTGATGTCCATTTTGCAGAGGAGGGAACTGAGGCTCAGAAAGACCAAGTAACTCGCCCAAGTTTACATAGGGAAGGAATACAGTGGCAGAGGCCAGAGTCGAACCCAGACAGTCCGATCTCAGAAGTGGATAACTCATCTTAGCATCCCATTCATGTTTGCATAACATGAATTGATATCACGATGACTGCTGTGGTATTAGCACTGTTGAAATGATTGCCCACATTAAACCGAGTTTTGCTATTTCCACTGCTTACGTTACAAAGAGTGACCACACTCATTCTGTGTCATTATGGCTCTCTCCACAAGCCCTCATAAACCATCACCATTGCCTTTTCATTTACACAGTCCTCTGGGCCCAAAGGCCTCTGAGAATTTAACAGAGCCTCCACGGCATATCATAAAACAAAACCAAATGCTCTCTTCTCCCCCCCACACCCCCTTTCCCTGAGTATCTGTCAAAGCCAGTGGAGAAATAGAAACCAGAATCTCCAAACAATACACTTCCCCACAGATAATAAATAAAATTTCCAAATAAGGGGGTTGGGGAAGAGCGAGGAGTCTCACAAAGGCTGGGGGTGGGGGGTGGGGGCGGCTTGGGTGCACCGTTGCACGTTGTGCAATAAGCCAAGCAGGCACCAGCAGACCCAGGGTAAGGAACCAATTGAGATAAAAAATGGACGTCCACATTACATATGCCGTGTGCACATAAGAGTGTGGATGCCAATAAGGAACGCAGTCCACATCAGCCCCCTTTGCTGTTTTGCACACAAATAAATACACATGTTGCCTCGTGTGGAGCAGATGTTCAATGAATTCTTATGCAATGCATCAAAGTACCAATATTCATTTGCGAATTTTCCAAGTACACATGTTTATGAGCAAACATTTCTCTCCTCTCACAAATATGGGTCCAACGAGCATTTTTAAGAAACCTTTGGTATTAGGCCAGGCACAGTACCTCATGCCTGTAATCCCAGCAGTTTAGGAGGCCAAGGCAGGAGGATTGCTTGAGGCCAGGAGTTCGAGACCAGGCTGGCCAACATAGAAAGACTCTCATCTCTACAAGACAGGAAAACTTAGCCAGTCCTGGTGGTGTGTATCTGTAGTCCCAGCTACTCAGGAGGCTGTGGCTGGAGGATTGCTTTAGCACAGGAGTTGGAGGCTGCAGTGAGCTATGACTATGCCACTGGTCTCCAGCCTCAGCAACAGAGCAGGACTCTGTCTTTAAAAAAATGTTTTTAATAAAGTGTTTTTTGAAAATAAAGATAAACCATTTGTATTGATTGTATGCATATATTGAAGATTTCTTATATATTGCATCCAGAGAAAGTGCCAGGAATGATACAAATTGATGACTATGGACCCTTCTGGGGACCGGCAGGAGAAAGTAGAGAGATTCCAGCTTTAGTTTATATTTCTTTGATTTTTACACTGATAACACTTTTCTAGAGGGCAGGTTTTGACTTTTTTTTATTCAAAGAAATTTAGTGTTTCTCCAGACTCTGTACAACCTACATGATGCCTTTTAGCTGATGGAGGCTTATTACATAACCAGATGTGTAGTTTTAGTCCTAGTCTTCGGCCAGAAGAGCCTTCCCCGAATACCAGTCTTCAGAAGTCCCACTCTCTCTCACTTCCAGCCATGTCCTTCCTATTGATCAAGGAGACCCTTGGGCCAATGGACCAGCCTTCCCAGAGACCACTCTCCTCCCTTGGGCCATGTAGCTGGCACCGGTTCAATAGTATGTAGATGCATATCCTGGGCTGTTCATGGTGGAACATGTGTGGGATATATCTCATGTGTGTTATGAGCTCTTGGAAATGAAAATCTCCTTGAAACATCACTGCCTCTTCTTCTGGGTCTCCTTCTCTAGTTGGAGGAGAAGGTGCTGGATTTTATTTTCTGCTGAAGAGGGCATTATAGTTGGTCATTTTCTAAACTGGGTTATTTCCTTTGAGTGACAGACCTCTGGGACTTGGCTCAGAGATGTTTGTGTGCATATGCAAGCTTCTAGAAGTGGGTTTGTATGGTCACTGCAAAAAATGGTAGTCAGGATCCCAGGAATTATGACTGTTCCATGACTTGAGCCCCGAGACTCCAGACCTGTATTGCCAGATGCACTCTTGATATCTCCATATGGCCCATACTCCGCTATCTCAAACTCAACATGTTCCAAATGGAATTATCTTCTTCCCTCCAGACCTGGATTTCTCCTGGCTCTGGATCTAAGCAGATGGCCACTCTACTCACTGACTCTTCTAGACCAGGAGCTGGACATTACTCAAATTTCTTCCTTCTTCATCACACCAGTAACAACAGTAATAAGAAAACTGTCATTAGCTGAGCTTCTGCTTCATTCCTGGAATGGTGAAAAATGCTTCACATATAGTGTATAACTTACTTCCCATATAATTATGAGGTTGGTGCATACACCAACCCCACTGTACAGATAGGAAAACTGAGACTTAGAAAGATGAAGAAGATTTCCAGGAGATGTTCTGACAAAACCCAGTTTCCAACCTAGTTGATTGGGCCTTTCTCTTCTATCCCCTGTGACTCTCTTTCCTCAGCCATGTTCTTTCAAATGCACCCAGTAGGTGTTCAGAGACACGTGTTGGATTGAACTGAATTAACCTTCTAGAGGGTGTTACGAACTGCATCTCCACCTGGTCCAGTTGGAAACTGTTGCCAACACGAGGTCCTCCTTGGAGAGGAAGGGGAGTGGGCTAAGAGTGAGGAGAGAATGGATGGGAGACTTCAAAGGGAAGGAAAATGATTACTGGGAAGTCTGTTTATAGAGCCAGTGAGTGATGGTGAGGGGGAAAGGCTGAAAAACAAATGGAGGGAGGAGAAGTGCCTGGTTCATGAATCTATCACCAATTCTTTTCATCTGCTGGCCAAATTATGGGTCTTTATATCTTTGAAAGTCTTCTCATTCCCTAAGCTGGAAGCCCACACTTGACCACCACCCAACTCCAAGCAATGCCTGATGGTAGCATGACTGGAAGGTCACCTGTGTGTAGTGTTCAGGCATAATTAGAAACAATAGCAAGGAATATTTTTGTAGCATTTTCTGTGTGCCAGGCACTTTTCTAAGTGCTTCCGAATGGTTTTAATCCTCATGACACAACTTCATGTTGCAGTTACTATAATTAGCCCCATTTTACAGGTAAAGAAACTGAGACACAGAGATAAGCTTGCCTGCTTACTTAAGGTCATACAGGTAGAAAGAGGTAGAGCTGGGGGTTTATCCTAGGAATGTGGTAGAGGTGACCCTTTTAACTGCTACACCCTATGCCTCCTGAGCAAAGAGGCTGCATGTCATGAGTTCAAATCCTGTTGCCCCAGCTTGCCATAAATGTATGAGTTGGGCAAGCTGCTCCCTCTCTGAGCCTCAGTGGCTTCATCTGTGAAATAGGGACAATCATCACAACTGCCTCATAGTGCTGCTGTGATGATTCTTAACTAATCCACACAATGAGTTAAAAAACCCCAGTCAGGGGGAAATAGGGGAGGGACGGTGGGGGGTGGGGAGTTGGGGAAAGATAGCAAGGGGAGAGATGCCAGATGTAGGTGATGGGGAGGAAGGCAGCAGTGTGATTACACTGCCACGTGTGTACCTATGCAACAATCTTGCATGTTCTTCACATGTACCCCAAAACCTAAAATGCAATAAAATAAATAAATGGGGGAAAAAAAAAAACCCAGTCAGGAAAATAACATCCCCTGCTTTTCTATTTCACAAGTTTCCATGAGAAGCAAAGGACCTAATATATATATGTAGCAGTATTTTAAAATTTGCATCTTGAAATATTGCAAGCACATAGAAGTATAGAGCATAATCAATAATAAATAGATAATAAATAATATAAAATAAACTCTCATATATTTAATACCAAGCTTAGAAAATAAAAACTTTTATTTATTTTTTTTTATTTTTTTTTTGACAGAGTTTCACTCATGTTACCCAGGCTGGAGTGCAATGGCGCGATCTTGGCTCACCGCAACCTCCGCCTCCTGGGTTCAGGCAATTCTCCTGCCTCAGCCTCCTGAGTAGCTGGGATTACAGGCACGCACCACCATGCCCAGCTAATTTTTTGTATTTTTTAGTAGAGACGGGGTTTCACCGTGTTGACCAGGATGGTCTCGATCTCTCGACCTCATGATCCACCCGCCTCGGCCTCCCAAAGTGCTGGGATTACAGGCTTGAGCCACCGCGCCCGGCCTTAAATAAAAACTTTTAAACACAAGTGGAGCCTCCAACATAATTCTCCCTAATTGCCTATCTTCTCCTCCCTCTCCAAGGGAAAGCACCACCCTGATTTTGAGGTTTATCATTCATAGGCATATCTTCACATTCTTACCCTGGATGTATGTATTTATCCTGAAATCATATATATTATGTAATATATGATATTGTTTCACACACTTAAAAAGTCTGTCCATATTCTTGTGCAAATTTTGCTTTACATTGTAATTTTGAGACTGAGCTATGTGACACATGCATTTCTATTTGGTTATTCTTAACCACTATGGTGCATTCTACTGAACATACGCACCTCAATTTATCCATTCATTTTCCTGTGGATCACCATGTTGGTATTTTCCAGGATTTTAGCATCACAAACAATATTGCAATGGATATTCTTGTATATAGTTATCTGTGCATATATATGAGAGTTTCTCTGGGAGCCACAGCAGGTGTTAAACTGCTTGGTTGACATGTAGGTGCATCTTATAGAAGTCATTGGCTATTGTTCATTTGCTCTCCAACACAGCTGCACCATTTTATCCTGCCATTTTCTAAACAGTGGCCTGGAAGTCTCATTCATTCAGATCCTTGGCAACTCAGATTTTTTTTTTAATGGCAGCAATTTTTAAAAATGGGAGGCATTATTATTAGGTATACCATGTGATCTCTTTGGTGGACAAGGAGTTCTGTGTGTTGACAACTGAGCCAGACAGCTAGTAGAAGTCTCTTCTAAAAACAAGTCTACAAGAAGCCCCCATCTTTTCTTTTTTAAAAAGACTTTTATGACACACCTCCCACATGTGATTCAGGACTCCCTTTTCTGTGCTCCTGCATAGCGCAATTTCCCCATCCATGAAAAAATTGAAATTGAAATTGCCTGATAATGTTTTTTCTCCAGTCTCCACTGAACATCATGAAACTGGGAACTACTAATCACATTTTAGCACTGGAATTGAACACAGAACCTGATGTGCAGTAGGCACTTGGGAAATGTTTATTGTGTGAGTAACTGATACCAATGTGACCTAGACCTTGATGAATGGTCAGAGGTCCCTACATTTTGTTGGATGGATGGGCAAAACACCAAGCTAAATGGTAAGTGGAAGAAGCCCAGATGCTGAGGGAGAATCTTCTATTCATTTGTTCATTCATTTACTCATGAATTCACTCTTTAAATAAACATTTGTTGCATACTGGTTGTGCGCAGTGTGAATGGACCCCAATTTTGGGCATCCCCATCCTGTGTAATTTTGAGGTATGATAGATTCTATGTCAGAAGTGAGCACAGAAAACTAACTCACCTGGGAATTGAGGCAGCAAAGTCTTTCCAGAGGAGCTGGTACTCCCCAAGTTCCCTCCATTCTGTCCTCTCCCCAGCATGTCCCCTGTCATCTCCTGGGGACATCCCTTTTCCTCAAACTACCTAAGATATCAAATTCAGTTGCTGGATTCATGTCTCTTTTACCTTCAATTTTACCCAAATCAAAAGTCAAAAGGTCAACATAGCAGAGGTGTCAGCTGAAATGCTTTTGAATTTGGTTCAGGGAGGTCGATGAGGAGGTTTGCTTCTCTCTTTGGCTATCACCCAAGAAAGAAAAGATGGGAGAAAGGGGAGTGGGCTTTGCTGACATTGAGGACAGGGGCTGGAAGTAAGGGGGAGGGAAACATCTTGAAAGAGACAAAAGCAGGCTCCATGATATCCTGGTTTTTGGATCCAGGGCCCGGCGTCTTAGAAACTCACACCTAGGGATCTGCCAAGCAGTCCTGCAAACACACTTCCCAGCACAGGCACAACCATAAACCACTCAGCCAGCACTCGCTGGCTTCACCGTGATGGGCCCATGATGTATTTACCCAAAGAGAAGAAGTGAAAGGTAGCCGTAGGCATGAAGCCATAAATACATCCCGGTGTTCAGGTGACATCATCCCAAACTCCCCGCACAGTGCTCCATGGTTTATGAAATCACAACACCAGGCGGCGTCTCCTGGGCGGATGGGGTGGGCAGCTCTAAATTTATTTGACCTAATTCATTTGGTTTTTTTCCCTTTCACTTTCGAGGAGAGGGGGTTGTCAAGACTTCTCCTTTTCACTTGAGGGGAGTTTACCTACCTCCTTGACTTTCTTCTGGGGTGTCTGGGATGAGAACAATGGAATCTTGAAAACAACAGGGAAGTGGATCTGCTCAGAGAACAAAGTGACTGCTCCGTGATTTTGGAGAAATGAGTCCCTGCAAATATATGTCAGACCCAAAAAGTAGCCAATTTTTTAATGTTGGCTTTTTCTTTGGACCTTAAATATCCAAGGCAAAAATTTATTTTTGTTCTGTTCACCACCATATCACCAGTGCCTGACACATAGAATACATTCTAAAAATATTTATTGCATAAATGAACCATTGCTGGAGCTCAGGCTGAAAGGTTTTGGTGAACTTTACTGATAACTGAAAATATGGAGTAAGTCTGAAATTCCTTGATTTCATTAAGCCTCAGTACCCATTCTTAAACACCAAGGAGAGGAGTACACATCAATAGACCTTTCTGGGGGTAAAATTTATAACATATTTTTAAAAAGCCTTGATGCCCAGTAATTCTACTGCTAGGAATTTATTCTAAAGAAATAATCAGAACTCTGTACCAATATTTAGGTATAAGATGTTCATTGCAGTGTTATTTATAATAGAAGGAAACCAGAAAAAATGTAGGTATGCAGCAATTGGAAACTGGTCGATTAGATTATGTCACTATGTTTAATATTTTAGAAAACTATTACAAAAAGTAAATATGCATAGTTTCTTTGTAAGTGGAGACTGGGTGGGTTATAAAACAGTACACATTTTATGATCTCATTTTGTTAGGAAAAACATATGCATATAGAAGACTGTGTGCTTATAAGCTTACAGAAGCTATCTCTGGGTGGCAGAATTAGGTTCTTTAATTTTTTAATTGTTTTATTTCCCAGTTTTGTACAGAAAGCATAACTCAACCAAACAATAAATATCATGAAGAAATCTTAGGGTGAGGGCCCATACTATTTTGAGGGAAGGGTATATTTACATGTAAGCTCTGTAGAGAACTTGGAGGGGCCCTAAAGTGGGGTGGTTTGTTTTAAAGGTACAATCTCCCGCTCCACTACTCAGTCAGACATCCTAATAAAAAGTGGATGTTGGTGACCTATTCACATGCATGTTCATCTGCTATACTGAGCTATCACTTTTTGCACCTGAATTTCCTTACATGGGGATCATGACATTTTAGCAGAGCTCAAGATTTTCCAAATCCATCACTAAGTGGGTTCCATGGTATATTAGCCAGCTGGTGCTGCAAGAATGCTTTCTGCATTCAATAAAACCCTCCCTTACCACCAAATTCAATGGTTTAAAGCAAAATGCATTTATTTCTTGCTCAGGAATCCAGGAGCTGACCTTAGTTCTGCTGCTCGTGGCTGGGCTCAACTGGGAGGGCTCCATTTCAAGAGTGAAATAAGGTCTGATTTATCATCTCTCTCATTCCTTCTTGGACCAGTGGCCACTCAGGACATGTTCTTAACATGATGAATGGAAGAAGCATAAGAACCAAACATTTATAGCCTCTCTTTGCATCACATCCTCTAACATTTCATTGGCTAAAGCAGGTCACATGCCAGGACTAATGAAAGAAGGGCAAGGAACTATAGTCCACTTGTTCTTTTGGGAAATCTTGCAAAATCACATGTCAAGAGTGTGGATACATATAACCAGTATAGGGAACTTATATTGCCAGTAACAACTCCATCTATCACATGTGGGAAACCCCGTATCTGTCCACTGCTAACTTTCATTTTTCCTTGCCTTTGTCAAAGATCACAACATTTTAGAGACATCAAAGGTTCCTCCATTTAGATTACAGGACCTTAGTCATATGTACTTGGTTGTGTACTGAATATAATGTGAAGTCTCTTAATGGTTCATGTGTCTGTGTCTTGTCTCTACTGCAAAATTTCAGACAAAAGGCACAATAGTACTTTTGCTTGTTTTAGAGACACAGAGTCTTACTCTGTCACCTTGGCTGGAGTGCAGCGGTGCCATCATAGCTCACTATAACCTCGAACTCCTGGGCTCAAGTGATCTTCCCACTTCAGCCTCCTGAGTACCTGGGATTACAGGTGCAAACCACCATGCCTGGTTAATTTTTAAATTTTTGTAGAGACAGAGTCTCACTATGTTGTCCAGGCTGGTCTTGAACTCTTGGGTACAAGCGCTCTTCCTGCCTTGAACTCCCAAAGTGCTGGGATTACAGGCATGAGCCCCTGTACCCAACCATAAACAGTACTTTATGTCTTCTTAATAGGCTCAGCATCACATAGTAGGGCTCTGAGTGGATATTACAGAGATAACAAATTTATTTTTGGACTATGGGGTGGTTTGTAGAGTGTCAACTTGGTTAAGCTGGAATTATGCTTCCAAGAGTCCCTTTGGTCTTCAGGTCGAAATTAGGTTTAGCCAAACACTGGATTTCTCTAAGAGTGGAAGGGTAGATGAAGCAGCAGCCAGCAGACTTAGAGGGCCACCCTGGTTAGATGAGGTGACAAATGCAGAGAGGTCAGCAGGTCCCAGCATGCCCTCACTTTCCTCTGTTCTCTGCAGCTCTGTTGCTCTTGTTGACCAAGGGTAGACCCAGTCTCTCCACCACATACCTGGAACTGGACCCATGGAGAGTATAGCTACACAGAGGCAGGGTTTGCCATGGACCCCTCTCCCTCCCACCATCTTCCCTCTCAAGTTTTCCCTCAATAGTCCCATCGTTGCTGCTAGACATGTGTGGATTCTCAGGTTAGGTGGCTTTGTCACTGTTTTTTAATAAGGAAACTGAGAAACAGCAATGTTAAGTAACTTGCCCAATGTCAGATTACTTGTCTCTTCGGGGATTCTATGGCTGTTGGTACAAATCTTGGCCACCAAGCTATATAAAACAGCTGGGAAGAGGGAGGGATGATGTGAGCACTGTGTCAGGCAAGGTCTGAAACCAGTGGTTACAAGACAGGGATACCATTTCATGTCTGTACCTCTCTTCTAAATGTGGTAGGTTAAATGGCTGATCCCAACGATCCACTCCTCTGAGGTCGTGTCACATGTCCACACGTTTGCTGTGGTTGAAAGTACATGTCCCTGCAACTTGACTCTGGGCTTGGCTATGTAACTTGTCTTGACCAAAGGGAAGCTAGTAGATATGATGTAAGCAGAAGCTTAGAATGTGCTTGTGCAGTTGATTTTGATCTCTTGTTCTCTGATTATCTAGCATGAAAGAAAAATAAGTCCTAGGTAGTTACTGCCCTTTCAGCCTGGACTCCAGAATGAGACACATGGACCAGATCGCATAACCTGGATGGTAACTGGAAGCCAGACTTGAACTCAGCCTGGATGCTGAAGTCCTACATAGTGAGTTGCAGCTGACCCACAGACCTGTGAGCATGAGAATGAATAACAGTTTAAAGCCACTGAGCTTTGGGGTAATTTTGTTATGCAGCATTGTTGTGGTCAAGAGATGACTAATACGGTAAAACACCTCTTTTCCATGGTAGGGAAAAGATGCTAAAGAATGTGCATAGTAAGTTCTTATTTAAATATATACATTGCATTTGAGTACATTTGTATGGAAGCCCATAGGTCAAATGTTAATTGGGTTTTCCTAAATGGATGGGATTTCCAGGAAATTTTTTTTTTTTTTTTTTTTGAGACGGAGTTTCACTCTTGTTACCCAGGCTGGAGTGCAATGGCGCAATCTCGGCTCACCGCAACCTCCGCCTCCTGGGTTCAGGCAATTCTCCTGCCTCAGCCTCCTGAGTAGCTGGGATTACAGGCACGCACCACCATGCCCAGCTAATTTTTTGTATTTTTAGTAGAGACGGGGTTTCACCATGTTGACCAGGATGGTCTCGATCTCTTGACCTCGTGATCCACCCGCCTTGGCCTCCCAAAGTGCTGGGATTACAGGCGTGAGCCAGCGTACCCGGCCTGGAAATTTTCACTGTATAAATCATATATAGTTGTAACATTTGATTGTTTAAATAAAAAAATATAATGACTTTGTAATCACACAATATAGATTGGTTTTATTTATAAAACTTAATAAATTCTGGTCATGAATAGATCTGTCAGCAAGAAGTGACTTTGTCCTAAATAAAAATGCAAATATTTCCTTAGGAGGATTTTTCCTCAGCCAATCAGATTTGACTAACCTTATGATGTAACCAAAGTCCTTGAGAGCACCAAGATGAGGGGTGGGAAAAAAAAAAAAAAAAAAAAAACCAAGAGATAATTTCTCTATAACAGTGGATCTCAACTGGGAGCTATCTGTCTCTCCAAGAGCACTGGCCAATAGCTGGTGATATCTTTGATTATCACAACTGGAGGCTGGGGAAGGTGGTGGTTGCTACTAGTGCCTAGTGGGTAGAAGCCAAGGATGCCTACGATGCATAGGACGCCCACATTTCCCCCAACAAAGAATCATCCAGCCCCAAATGTCACTAGTGCTGAGACTGAGAAACACTCCTTCAGAGGCTGTCTCTAAAACCTTCTCTGGTCCCGAATCTGCGACAGGCTGGAGAGGCACAGATGAGCACACTTCACAGGAACCCAGCTTGGGGCACTGAACATTAATCCAGAGTTTGTCCAGTGCAAATAACTTGCAGAGCATGTCCACTAGAGCTTAGGGACAAAAGATTGAGCAAGTACAGGGTTAGAGAGATAGGACGAACTCTGAGACATTACACAGTAGAGCCCTTGGCTCCAGATAGAACTGGTAGCCAAGACAGAGCACGTGGTCGGTTCACAGCATGGGAGCATCTGTGCTATCCCAAGATTACTCATAGGATAAAATTAGACCTCCAGAATCAGACAAATACTAATCTGCTTTCTGTCTCCATGAATTTGCCTTTTCTGAGCACTGCATATAAGTGGTTTCATACAATATGAAGTCATTTGCTATTAGCTTCTTTCACTCATCATAAGGTTTTAGAGTATGCATCGATTCTTTGTTCTTTTTTTTTTTTTTTGGATGAGCAGTATTGCATGGTATGGATATACTAAACCAACCACATTTTATCAATCCATTTACCAGACGATGGACATTTGGATAGTTTTCAAAAATATATTTATAATTATAGAATTTTAATTATACTTGAAAAATGCCAGTATTTTTATATATGCATCTGCAACCCAGAATATAATGATTTCTTCAAATATCTAAATGCTGCAAAACAAATTTTCTATCTGTCTATCCATCTATCTGACATTCCCACATTTTCAGGAAAATCTAAATGGTTTAGAATTCTTTAACTTGGAGGCCATATGGTTACTTAGTAAAGAGGATTTAAAAAACAGAATAAACTAAATACATGTGTGCTTAATTGTAGTTAATATTTATTAAAAATTTATCTTATGCTTGGAAACTATTACAGCGCTTGACAGGTATCAATTCATTTTATTGCCTTGACCACTCTAAGAGGAAGGTATTGTTATTATCCTTATTTTACAGATGAGGAAATTGTGGAGCAAAAAGATTAATGATGTGCTCACGGGCACGTGGTTAGGAAATAGCAGGATTTGAAGCCAGGGAGTCTGGCTCACACTCCCAGCCTCCTATGCATGTACTGATTTTTTTCAATCAATATAAATTACTTTGCTTATTACAATCTGGTTATTCTTTGGCTTTAAAACATCCATGCCAATATAAGCTAGTCATTGCATTTCTCTCCTCGTGCTAGAATTCTAGTCTCAGCTTTCTGTGACGTATCCTGTGTCGAGCCTTAGACTACAGGCTTTGAGGTACTGCCACTTGGTAGCATCATGCAACCCCAGGCAGGTACTTCGACCTTTCCAAGCCTCAGTTCTCTCCTCTGAAAAATGGGAATTACAAACCCCATAAGGTTGCTCTAGCATTAAATGAGATGAACATCAGATGCCCTGCACATAAAAAGCATTGATGAGTATAAACCTGGGTAACTTTTGTCATGTGTGTGTCATGCTATTACTCACCACTCATGCTCACATCAGCTGTTAATATTCACACACAGTATGCATTACTACTTTTATACACATCCGCATCCATATGTATATTATACCTCTAGAGGCACCCGCCTGGAATTATGAAATCCATCTCAGGACAGCACGGGCAGCCTCCAATCTGAACAACCTTTCAGAAGGAAGCAGGGAAAATCTTTGCTCAGGACACACATAGATCCCTAGATGTATGGGCAGCCCTCTCCATCCCCCCACCCCCATCGTCCACCCCATCCCCCTCTCCTCCAGCATTCCAAACTGCAGAGGCTGACCCTGTCTCTCTTGATGATTTAAGTTTTGGAGAAGGACCGGAGAAGGATTTGTTTTGACATTTAAAGGCAATCCAGGTAATGAATGGCAGGGGCGGCGTCCACCTCCCTGCCCGTATATCTGCGCGGCAGTATCTATTTTTGACGTAGCTGACACGCCATTTCCTTTAGCAGCACAAGGGGGGCTCGTCTTTAAATTAAATTCGTCTCCGGCCCCTCCGATCTGCAGCTCGATCGGGGGCAGACACTGGTGAGGGAAGCCAGAGAGACGGCGCAGGCCTGCTGGCGGTCAGTGATGCATGATGGAAGGAACCGGACCCCGCGCTGGAAGCAGCACTGCCTCCAAAGCACTCACTAATGACCGAGGACAGCCCCGAGTCTTCTAATCACCTTTAATGTGCACTTTAGAAGCTGACTTTAAAACAGGAGAGATAAGCAGGTCAGACAAACAGACAAAGAAAACAAAATAAAATCATATAATTGTCTCTAGGAGGCCGATTTGGGATGAGGAGGAGGCGATGCACTTGATTAAGGATTAACAAGGGCAGAGAGATTTTCAGGCTTCTGTGAGTGCCTTTGTTTCAATAACTAGCAGACCCCCCAACCCCCAACCTACTGCCCAGGGAGTCCCAGAATTCTGTTCTTAAGACTTTATTTGGTAGAGCAGAGAGAAAATGTTAGCATGGGAGTCTGCAAAGCCCAGCTCGGCCGTCTTACTAGCTGGGAGGCAAGTCTCTTTCTTGGCCCAAGGCTCAGTTTTCTTGCTGGTAATAAGTCCTTTGAAGGGTTATTGTGAGGATCTAAATGCAGAGGAAGAGATAGAGAGGCAGAAAGGCAAAAAGAGATAGGAAGGAGAAGGAAAAGGTGGAGGAGGGAGAGCAGGGGAAGGAGAAAGGAGAGAAGAAAGAGGAGGAGGAGGAGGAAGAGGAGAACGAATATATGTGCAAGCGATTTATAAACTGCTACAAACCACTTTCCAAATGTTGCAATGATTACATGACTATGAGGAGACATTTGGGGTCTACCTGAGGAAAAACAGTAACAATAAAAGAAGGTATTAAGCCGGCCTGTCTTTTAAGCCACACGAACATTTCTACCCATGCTGTGCCGTTATTTTTTCCTCCAACCCTTTCTCCGTGATGTCCTCAATCTTTGATCTTTCTCTTAAAAAAAATGTTTTAAACACAGTAAGGGGGTCTTAGAGTTTGCGTGATCGCTTCTGATTTAAACTTGAAATAAAACAAAGACCTCCTGGAGAATACCATCGCCAAGTTGACCCCTCTGATATCTGGGTTAATTTTCTTCCTGTCAGAGCAAAGAATAGTGGGGTGGGTGAATGTGTTACAGGGGAAGCAGAAGATTCCAGTCTCATATACATGCTTACCCATCTTTCATCTGCTAGCCAAGAATTCTTGTGACATGGAATTTGGGTGGAAAACAGCAGCAGCTTCTCACTGAGCCAAAGTCACCTTAGCCCTTGGCACTGATTCCTATGGGATGATGGAAGATGTGCCCCAAGAACCAGAAAGAGAAACAATGAGGAACTTCTTTCTAGAAAGCTACTGTGTGCTCAAGACCTTTACTCCAGTGGCAGAGGGAGATTGGTGATCAGTCTTCAAACCTGGTCTAGTGCAAGCGACCCACTGGGTCCCTATGCCCCCATCTCCCAGGACCCACAGGATCCCATTGCCTCAGAAACGTGGCATTTATTTAGTCTCTGGACAGAAACAGACTAAGAGACTGAAGTGATCCATGCCTTCTGGGTGATGGCTTCTTTTTTGATGACATCTATTCGTATCTCATGGAAATAGATACTTAGAGAACTTACTTTGGGAAAACACTGTTTCAGTGTCAAACTTGGCCTTGAAGACACCTCTGTCCATCTTATCACAAATAATTACCCTGAAGGCAGCCCTGTTTAGAGATGATAAAAAGGATATCTCAGATATGCATTATTTAAATGAATCTAAAATTTGGAATATTGCTAGGTAACATGTTAAGTAATGAATTTAAACTCATGTTTAAATATTA
Organism: Sapajus apella; assembly: GCF_009761245.1. NCBI lineage: Eukaryota > Metazoa > Chordata > Mammalia > Primates > Cebidae > Sapajus > Sapajus apella. The sequence continues at coordinate 72,608,204 of NW_022436942.1, forward strand.
AATATTATTCAGCCCTAAAAAGAAGGAAGTACCTATATGTGCCACACTTGAATGAGCCTTGACAATATGATGCTGAGTGAAAGAAGTTGATATGTTTTGGCTCTGTGTCCCCATACAAATCTCATCCCAAATTGTAATCCCCTTGTTTTGAGGGAGGAAACTGGTGGGAGGTGACTGTATCATGGGAGCAGATTTCCCCCTTGCTGTTCTTGTGAGAGTGAGTGAATTCTCTCAGGAGATCTGGTTGTTTGATAACCATCTGGCATTTTCCCTTTCTGGCTCGCTCTCTCTCCTGCCGCCATGTAAGACGTGCCTTGCTTCCCCTTCAGCCTTCTGCCATGATTGTAAGTTTCCTGAGGCCTCCCCAGCCATGTGAAACTGTGAGTAACTTAAACTTTCTTTATAAATTACCTAGTCTCTGGTAGTATCTTTATAGCAGAGTGAGAACGAACTAATATAGAAACTAGTATAAAAGACCACATATTGCATAATTCATTAATATAAAATGTCTAGAACAGGAAAATCTATAGAGATAGAAAGTGGATGCCCAGTTGCCACGGGCTGGGAGGGACAGTGGTTAGGGGAATCATAGCTAAAGGGCACAGTGTTTCTTTCTGAATGTGCAAAAATCAACCATGGTGATAGTTGTCTGTATCTGTAAAAATATTAAAAAACATTGAGTTGTATACTTGCAATGAGTGAATTGTATGATGTGTGTGATTTATATCTCAATAAATTTGTTTAAAGAAATAACTCAGAGTTGTCCAGGTATGATCGCTCACGGCTGTAATCCCAGCACTTTGGGAGGCTGAGGTGTGTGGATCACTTGAGGTCAGGAGTTCGAGACCAGCCTGGCCAACATGGTAAAATCCCATCTGTACTAAATGAAAATACAAAAATTAGCCAGGTAGGGTGGTGTGCACCTGTTATCCCAGCTATTCAGGAGGCTGAGGCAGGAGAATCACTTGAATCCAGGAGGTGGAAGTTGTTGTGAGCCGAGATCATGCATCTGCACTCCAGCCTCGGTGACAGAGCAAGACTCCATCTCAATTAATTAATTAGTTAATTAAGATAAAATAATAACTCAGAGGTGTGTTGGGCTGCAGTCACAGAATAGCATCTGAACCACAGTTTTTTTTTTGGGGGGGGAACAGCCCGAGGATTCAGGTCTGGGGTTCCAGTGTTTGTGAAGGACAAGAAATACCAAGAGGAAGGGATCCCGGAAGCTGAGACAGATGAAGCAGTCTGTGACTGCCAGTCCTGGGGACAGAAGCTGCTGCCCACAAATATGTAGAGAATTGTGCTGTTAAAAAGAAAATAGCCTCCTTCTGAATAGTTGATGAAGTTTACTTGGGAAGTCAATTTCAGCTCAACATGTGGTTGAGATTTTAAAAGGTAGAGGTCTTCGTGTGTGTGTGTGTGCACACATGCATGTGTGTGTCTTTGTCAGAGAGCAAGATCTCTCTGTCAAGTCAGCATTCATGAACAAAGTGAAGACCATCTACCTGGAACCTTAAGAAAGCATTTCTGCACCAAGGATAGAGTTTGGAATAGAAGCCTGCCAAGAACATGTCCAGTTCTTAAAAGACTGTGATTCCAGGAAGACTAGATCCCAGGTTCACAAGAATCTTGCTAAAGCAACATTTGCTTTGGAACAAAACTCAGGATGAGGTAGTCTGAGAAGCTTGAATTATAAAAACTATCAGAAGACCACATTATAAGGCTTCTGGAGGGCTTGTCTGGAGCCTCTAGGAAGGTGGAGCAGCTACTCCTATACCCTTGGCTGAAGAACAGCCCTCTTCTCTTGGTAAAAGTCATCTTCTTTGACTGAGCGGGCAGCTTTGGGAGGAACGCACAGGGAGTGGTGAGGGAGGAAGGGGACACCCACCCAACCAGTAGAGATCAGCCAGATCAACTCTGGTGATCAATGGGGTGGCAGATGTTGCAGCCAGATCGCCGTCACATCCCTGAGTTGTCATCCTTGGGGACACTGTTTCTACGATGACCCAAAGGGCCACCCTCAGGAGACAGTGACATACACTGGATGTGAACATCACTTTGGAGCAGGGGAGACCTGGTATTTAATTCTGGCCCTGCCATTTATTCTTGGTGAGATACTGGGGCAAGTTGGACTCCCAATTTTTTAATTTATGGTATCAGAGTAATTATACAGACACTATTGTGTCAGGGAAGCATTACAATAAGGGCTCTTACTGACACTCTAAATTCTTTCTTTTTCCAGATTATAAAAACAAAACCAATATGTGGTTTAAAAATGTCCTTCAAAACATACATATTGAAAACCAGACGCAAACCTGCCCTGAAACTGTACCTCTCAGATATACCTATTATCCTTTAGCCTGTATATATTTTGCATATATACTTCAATGAGTGTTTCTTATTTTTATCATGAAAAAATATGATCAACTTGACACATTAAACATTAAAATTTGACACCACCCTTACAACATTCTGTGTGCTCTCCTACAAGTCTACTTTTACCCCCAACATTCTTTGATAAAACATAACAGGTTAAAGGCCTAAGAGAGTTAGGCGCTAGGAACCTTCAGATGTGGAAATCTAGTCTTTATCATCACCTCCACCTCCGTCATCATCACCACCAGTACCACCATAACGACTGTCACCCCCAGAGCATCATCCTATTGACCACCACCACCACACAATTATCAGCACTATCACTGCTTCCATCATCCCTCCCGCCACCATAACCCCCCATCACCTCACCACACAATCAACACCATCCCCACCATCATCAGCACTAATACCAGCCATCACCACTATCGTTATTACCGTCATCACCACCACCACCACCATCAACACCTTCATTACCACCATAATCACCGCCGCCATCAGCATCACCATCACCACCATCATCCCCACCATCATCACTACCAGGTATAAAGGGCACCTGGGCAAGCCACCTGATCTCTCTAGATTCTATGTGTTCATCTCAGCTTCTGCTTACCCATCTTTAATTCGGTGTTAAACATCTATCTGACTCTACACAAAGTTTTAAAAGCCCTTCCCTTTATCATTCATGTCTGGGTCCCAGGAGACTTACTGGCATTCAGGTTTAAGTGTCCACACTAGGTGAAAATGCACTACATTTTAAATTTACGTTAAAATTCTCTGCAGCCCATATCTTGGGAACTTTTCTGTTCCAAAGTAAGTTTTTACTGTCAAACTCTGGGTCTTTAAGACCAGTTATCTTAGAAGATTTAAACACACACATGCATCCAAGAAAAAACCGGAGAAGAGCCAGCAATACAGGGAGGACTTCCTCAGCCTGATGGTTGTGAAGCTCCGTCTTGAGAGTAAACTTCCCCCGAAGAATCTGGGCAGTCTTTTATTTTTCTGGCCTCCATCATTGACCTGTTGCCTCATGGTAGAGTGCATTTCTGAGACACGATCAAGACATTCCACTGAGTTATACTACATCCAAATATCAGACGCTTCCTTTGAACCCTTCCGACAAACCACAAACTTAGGAACCAACATTGACACAACACTCATCGGATTCAAAACACTGACTAGGGAAAAGGGAGGGTGTGGGAAAGGGCTCTTTGATTAAATGTGTTTCTTTCTCTTTGTGCTCTAATGGGGTCTAAGGTACTGCCTGGCAGCCTAGAAGTTCACGTGCTTGTTTTCTGAAGAAAGTCTCTGTCATATCCTCTCTCAGAAGTTTTCAGCCAAGAGCAATATTAGAGATTTGTTATTGGTTTAAATAACTAACCATTTCCATAAACATTCAAGCAAGAAAAGGAAAGCACAGAGATGAAATTTCTCTTAAAAAAAGGAAAAGGTTGTGAAGAAAGTCAAGGTATTAGTGGTCAAAGTGCCTCATTTTCCAAAGAATTAAGCTTATCTGTTCACAGACTTTCGTCTGCTGGAATGACTGTCTAACCTCCTTGCCACGTTTTTAATTCCTGCAAACTGGTTTTAGTTTCTGCCAAGATGGATGTCAGATCTGCATGAAAACCAGAGTCATTTATCTTTGCCAAGGCATTTTCTTCTTCTTTCGTGGCAGAAAGTTATGGAGATAGGTATTTTCTCATCGGAATGTGCCCCTTCCAAAATTATCAGGCTCCTGTACTTTGCTGATAACCAGAAAGACTCAAGCTCAGAGGTGCAGAAACTCATTGAGGATAAATGAAGAGACCATTAAAAAGAAGACATATGGCTTTGTAGCCAAGGAGGCAACCAAGAAGATATTTTCTGAATGTGGGGCAGCTTCATTTGCTAAAGTAGGGGCTCATGAATGGTTATTATGCACCTCCATTTTCAAAAGTGGACTCAAATTCCTTTACTTGCACCTCCTCTTTGGTCCTAATGTTGGGGGAAACATCAGAATTCCAGGCACCTTTTCAATTAAGAATAAAAGCTACAGGGCAATTTAAAGTCAATGACTGATTTCTTCCTCTCCCCTCCGCTCACGGAGGAGCCGAATTCTCTTTGAAGCCGGGATCGGAATCTGAAGCCTGGTCAAGAAGAAAACTTAGACGGCTCAGAGAGAGCCTACTTTGGTTTGAGGTATAGGATAAATGTCTAAGGGTATTTTTGTCCTCCTCAGTGAAGCCTTGTGTGTATTTTGTTGAGAGATGCAGCGAACAGACACAGATGTCGACATTGTATGTGTACAATCTTAGCAACCCCAACACTGTGGGACTTAGAAAGCATTCAATTCTTCCAATTCTTTACCACTTATTGCCCATCTCTCAGCTCAAAGAGCCTGGAGATTTGGAGTTGCTTTTAGGGATGCCAAGAATAAGCGCATCACCCACTAGGGTACCCATTTCATATGAATTATTAATCCTTAGAAAACACTCCAGTTATAGGCTCTATGATATTTGGCTACACGTTAAACCATCAATCTTATTAAATTTCCTTTAACATGCAGGAAATAAAAGCCAAGAGCACCTCCTTGGAAGGCAAATGGTGCAGAGAGAGAAAATTGATGAGGACTATGTCACTCAGTAGTGAACCTGATTCATCAGAAGTGAAAAAGCCATCAAAAACTTTGTTTAAAAAGCCACAGGTTATTTTGAGCAAAGTCTGTTTCCCTCCATATGCTGATAGATTTCCCCTCATGGATAAAGCCACAAGTTTTTTTCACAGAATATTAAAGTTACCAGATTTTGGAAGATAGAAGACCCATGCCAGCAAAGGTTCTGGCCTATTTGCTAGAAGATTTCCACTGGTTTGGGGCAGCTCTCAGGGCCGTTGTCTTTTTGTGTTTCTGGCTGATAGGATGGAAAGGGACAGGAAACCAACCTCTATTCCTGTGGTGTGGGTACTGGCTGGAAATATGTATTGTTAGTGCCCTCTAGTGGCCAGGCCTTGGCTGGACGTTAAAAGAGATTTTCCACCGTGAGCTGGGTGTTGAGTGCTTTTAAAAAGCAATTTTGCAAGTTGGCCGTTGCCATTGTGCTCTGCTTGTAATGGCTTTTGACTTCATGATGCTGGTGCTTTCATCTAAAGCTGTTTCAAAGCCGCTTGTGGAAGCACGAGAGTTGGAACTAAACTACAATTTTTGAAAATGGCAAGTTGAAATCTTTTTGCCTCTAATGTAGACGATTCTTTGCCTGCATGCTTTCCTCTTCATTGTCCAGTCTCAAAATCAACATCTTCATTCAGTGAATACATGTTTTCTGTTACTCGAGTTCATATGACAAAATAAACTCGGGTCATAGAAAATTTTTTCTTCTTCATACCAGTTATGTGCCTTGAGAAGGCTCTAAAATCATTCCCTTTTGACCTGAAATTCCTCTTCTAGGAGTTTTTCCTAAGGAATCACTATGAATACGAGCAAGATTGAGGAACAAGCTATTTCTTAAAAGGTTATTCATAACAAAGAAGAAAACACAAACAACCTAAAGGTCCAATAACACAGACATTGATAAATTATAGTTTGCCTAACTCATGGAGTAGGAGGTAGTGATTAAAAACAACATATCATGTTTAGAACCAGAAATACCCTTTGACCCAACAATCCCATTACTGGATATATACCCAAAGGGATAAAATTATTCTATTATAAACACACATGAACACACAAGTTCATTGCAGCACTATTCACAATAGCAAAGACATGGAAGCAACCCAAATGCCCATCAATGATAGACTGGAGAAAGAAATGTGGTACATATACACCATGGAATACTATACAGCTGTAAAAAGGAATAAGATCATGTCCTTTGCAGGGACATGGATGGAGCTGGAAGCTGTTATCCTCAGTAAAGTAATGCAGGAACAGAAAATCAAACACCATGTTCTCATTTATAAGCGGGAGCTAAACAAGGAAAACACTTGGACACAGGGAGAGGAACAATACACATTGGGGCCTGTCAGGGGAGGGTGGGGTGGGGTGAGAGCATTAGGAAAAAGGGCTAATGCATGCTGCGCTTCATACCTAAGTGATGGATTGATAGGTGCAGCAAACCGCCATGGTACGTTTACCTATGTAACAAACCCACACATGCTGAACGTGTAACCTGGAACTTTAAAAATAAAATTAATTAATTACACATATTATGGTCGAGAAGATCCTTTTCCAACAGCTGGGGACGCTGGTCACTCTAGTGACTTTCCCAGCATCTCACACAAAACCTCAGTGGTGGTTACGTGGACGTTCATTTTGCAGTATTTCATTGAGCTACACCTTTTCTGAATATATGCATCTGTAATTTTTAAAGAGTATTTTTTGTAGTTTAAAAGGAGATTTAAAAAAAAAAATCAAAGAAACCAGGTATTCTAACCCTTAATTTAGCACCGTCTTTCCCACACTTGTCCACTGCTTAGAAGAAGGAAGGTACTAAAGAGAAAAGATGGAATTATGGTCTCTGGTAATTAGATTTGCAAATTGCATTTAGAAGATCCCATTGGTGGGATTGGCTTTGTTTGCAAATGGCTTTGTCAGTGGTGAATTGGAAGAGAATGTGGAGCCCCACTCAACTCAAGTTCGCAACTTGTCAGCGGATCTGGAAAAACAGTACTGTTAAAATTCTTGACTCTCTGGAGATGGGAGATTATTAATGCATTTCACGAATGCATATTTCTTTATTGCCATAACAGTTGTGAGGAATGGCCACATCTTTTGCTGTTATTTTTAAACCCCATAGAATATCTGTAGAAAAACTATTTGTCTAAATGTACAAGGTAGTTTATAACTTCTCTACATTTCCATGTCAGAAGCAAAGAAATAGTCAATTCTGAATTACATTTAATAAGTATTCATTTGTATCTCTCCACCACAGACAAGAGAGAAAATCAGCTTAGTCCCAGACTTCGAGGTACCCTCAGTATGGCTGGGAGGAAGTCTGACATCCTTAAAAAAAAAAAAAGGGAGAGAGAGCAATGCAAGGCAAGTGAATGCAGTGTACAATATAAGCCTTATAATGCTCGCAGGAATAAAATCAAGTGCCAAGATGCATAGTTTATCATAAGGAAATTTTGTGTCAGACTAATTTGGATGTAAATCTGTATGGACATGTGATCTTCAGTCTCTAAAGCTCAGTTTCTCTATCTGCAAAATGAGAATAATATTGGTACTTACTATTGTACAGATTGAATGCACATGGCTAGCATATGCATAAGAAAATGCTCATTGTACTCCCACGTTTATTGCAGCACTATTTACAACAGTCAAAAGTTGAAGCTATTTAAGCATCCATCTACAGACAACTGGACAAAGAAAATGTGGTACATGTACGTGATGGAGTACTATTCAGCCATAAAAAAGGATGAGATCCTGTCATTCGCACCAACGTGGATGGAACTGGAGGTTCCATCCATATTAAGTAAAATGAGCCAGGCACAGAAAGACAAGCTTTGTGTGTTCTCACTTATTAATATGAGTTTAAGATGAAAACAACTATATTCATGAAGACAGAGCGGAATGATGGTTACCAGAGGGTGGGAAAGGCAGTGGGGGAGTGGCTGGAATGTGGGGGTGGTTACTGGATGTGAACATAGAGCTAGAATGAATAAGATCTAGTATTTGACAGCACAACAGGGTGATCACAGTCAGCAATAATTTACTGTACATTTCAAAATAACTAAAAGATGGGGCCGGGGGAGGAAAAGCATTAAGAGAAATAGCTAATGGATGCTGTGCTTAATACCAAGGTGATGGGTTGATCTGTGCGGTAAACCACCATGGCACATATTTACCTATGTAACAAACCTGCACATCCTGCACGTGTAACCCAGAACTTAAAATAAAAGTTGAATAAAAAAACAAAGAACCCATTTAAACCATCTGACTGGCAAAACAACAACAGCAACTAAAACAGTATAATTGGATTGTTTGTAACACAAGGAAGGGATAAGTGCTTGAGATGATTTATACCCCGTTTATCCTGATGTGATTATGTTCTGTATGCCTGTATTAAAATATCTCATGTACCCCATAAATGTATACACCTACTATGTGCCCACAAAACCTTTTTTAAAATAACAACACACTTTAAATTTAAAAAAAGAAAGAAAATGCACATCGCCAGAAGATGAGTAAGAAAATGCACATTGCAGGCCGGGCACGGTGGCTCACACCTGTAATCATAGCACTTTGGGAGGCTGAGACGGGCGGATTGCCTGAGCTCAGGAGTTCGAGACCAGCCAGGGCAATGTGACCAAACCCTGTCTCTGTGAAAAATATAAAAAATTAACTGGGCATAGTGGTACATGCCTGTAATCCCAGCTACTTGGAAGGCTGAAGCATGAGAATCACTTGAACACAGGAGGTGAAGGTTGCAGTGAGTCGAGATCATGCCACTGCACTCCAGCCTGGGCGACAGTGAGACTCTGTCTCAAAAAAATAAAAAAATAAAAAATTTGGCCACTCCCAAACTAAAGATCTTCATTTCCAAGCATTGTCACCAGGAAGAATGTTGATTAATAAATGCATTCTTGAGTTAATGAACGGGAGGCAGAAAACCCTGATGCAGTGTCAAAGGAGAACCGGGTCATTTGGGGGGTTGTCTGGCAACTGAGCCAGGGTCCACCTTCTCTACTTCCCCCTGCAGGGTCGTGAGACTTCGAGGAAGAGACACAGATCCTGGTGCCTGGACACCTGGCTTTGAGTCCTGGCTCTGACTCTAGCTTGCTGTGTGACCTCACGCTTTCCCTTGCCCACCACAATGCCTTTTTCCCCCTTCATAAAAGGGAGACAGCACCAGTGGGGCTCAAGCCTTCTGATAAAAGCTAATATTTCTAGGCTTGACATGGTGACTCATACCTATAATCTCGGCACTTTGGGAGGCTGAGGTGGGTGGATCGCTTGAGCTCAGGACTTTGAGACCAGCCTGGGAAACATGGTGAAACCCCATCTTTATCAAAAATGCGAAAAATGAGCTGGGTGTGGTGGCACACACCTGTGGTCCCAGCTACTTGGGAAGCTGAGGAGGGAGGATTTCTTGAGCCCAGGAGTTTGAGCCCAGCCTGGACAACATAGTGAGACTTCATCACTACAAAAAAATGGAAAATTAGCTAGGTGTGGTGGTATATACCTGTAGTTCTAGCTACTTTGGAGGCTGAGGCAGGAGGATCACTTGAGCCCAGAAGTTTGAGGTTACAGTGAGTTATGGTCATGTCACTGCACTCCAGCCTGTATGATGGAGCAAGACTCCATGCATATATATATATATATATATGTGTGTGTGTGTGTGTGTGTGTGTGTGTGTGTGTGTGTGTATCTTATAATATATACTTAATATTTGTACATATAATGTATAATATATAAAATATATACAAAATGCATAAATGTATGTGTGTGTATTTAACAGCTGTCAATTCTTTGATACCTCTCCCTTCGAGTGATGAGTTTTATGTCACCTCTACTTGAATCTGGGCTGACTTTAGTGACCTTCTTAAAATCAATGGGCTATAGGAAAGAATGCTGTGTGTTTTGAGGCTGAGTCCTAAAAGGTGAAGCAGCTCCCACCTTATTTGCTGGAACGTTCTTGCTTGTATCCTGAGCCACCACATAAGAAGCCCAACTCTCCAGCTCCCCAACTCCCCTGAGACTGCCCTATAGCCAGGTCATGTGTGGATGCTATTGAACAAGAGAAAAGCACACACAATTTTATTTTATTTTATTTCTAAGATGGAGCCTCACTCTGTTGCCCAGGCTGGATTGCCATGTCACAATCTCTGCTCACTGCAACCTCCACCTCCCAGGTTCAACTGATTCTCCTGCCTTAGCCTCCCAAGTAGCTGGCACTACAGGCACACACCACCACCATGCCTGACTAATTTTTGTATTTTTAGTAGAGAGATGGCTTCACCATGTCGGCCAGGCTGGTCTTGAACTCCTGACCTCGTGATCAGCCCACCTCCACCTCCCAAAATGATGGGATTACAGGCGTGAGCCACCTTGCCTGGCCCACACAATTATTTAATACAAATCTTATAGGACATGAAAGCCTTCAGAAATGAAGACCCAGAGGAGCAGGAAAAATTGTCTACTTAGGTTTGATGACAAGTGAAGGATTGTAAGAAAGTGTGAGTGAAGGACAGGGGATATAATCTAATAGTCATAAACTGGAAGAACTTAACAAGGCCTGTTTGATCAGATTCGTGGCATCTCTGTGGCTTCAGGGTTACGGATGTTCTTTTATCTAAGGAGGCTAGCTCTCAAATGACCTGCCTCAGGGGAGAAGGGCAGGTGAATGGATGGTTAGAGAGTGACCTGTTTAAGTTTTATAATCTTCTGCTGCTGTTTTCTGTAATGCCAAGGTGCCATATCGTGTCCTGAACCCCATCCAAGGAAATTATCTGTGATGATGTCATGCAGGTACCCTTGATAGAATATGAGGAAAGTGACACTTTATCTCTGCAGGCTTCCTCCCCCAAATCCCATAACCCCAGTCTAATCATGAGAAAAGTATCAGAAATATTCCAACTGGGACCCATTCTGCAACATAGCTGACCAGCACGTCTCAAAGCTGTCAAGGTCATCGAAGCCAAGGAGAGTCTGAGAAACTCACAGCCAATAGAATCCTAAGAAGAACTGAGGACTAAATGTAATGTGGGATCTTGGATGGGCTCCTGGGACAGGAAAAGGACATTAGGCAAAAGTTAAGGGAATCTGGAAAAAGTGGGGACATTATTTAATGATGATATCTCAGTATTGCTTCTATAGCTAAGACAAATGCACCAGAGTAGCATAAGATGTTAACAGCAGGGAAGATAGGGTGTGACTTATACAGGAACTCTCTGCATTATCTTTACAACTTTTATGTAAGTCTAAAAATATTCTGAAATTTAAAAAGGAAAGATAAAACATGTTGTCAAGGATGTGCAGAAAAGGGAAACTTTGTACACTGTTGGTGGGAATGCAAATTAGTGCAGCCATTATGGAAAACAGAATGGAGGTTCCTCAAAACACTGAAAATGGAAACATTCGATCCAGCAATTCCACTCCTGATATGTGTCCAAAGAAAGTGAAATCAGTATGTCAGAGAGACATTGGCACTCCCATATTCATTGCAATATAATTCACAATAGCCAAGATACGGATGGAATCAACCTAAGTATTCATTGACAGATGAGTGGGTAAAGGAAATGTGGCATATATACACAATGGAGTATTATTCCGCCCTTAAATGAAAGGAAATTCTGTCATTTTTGACAACATGGATGAACCTGGAGAACATTGTGCTAAGTGAAATAAGCCAGACGCAGGAAGACAAATACTATATGATCTCACTTATATGTGGAATCTGTAGAGGTTGAACTCAGAAGTAGAGATTAGATCAGTAGGTACCAGATTCTGGGGGTGGGGGAAAGAATGGGGAAATATGGGTCCAAGAGTACAAAGCTCTGGTTCGAGTTGGTGTTTGAAATATAAATGAAAAATGAATCCGGGCACAGTGGCTCACGCCTGTAATCCCAGCACTTTGGGAGGCCAAGGTGAGCAGATCACCTGAGGTTGGGAGTTCGAGACCAACCTGACCAACATGGAGAAACCCAGTCTCTACTAAAAATACAAAATTAGTTGGATGTGGTGGCACATGCCTGTAATCCCAGCTACTCAGGAGGCTGAGGCAGGAGAATCACTTGAACCTGGGAGGCAGAGGTTGCGGTGAGCCGAGATGGTGCCATTACACTCCAGCCTGGGCAACAAGAGCAAAACTCCACCTCAAAAAAAAAGCATAAAATATATATTTAAAATTATAAAATATAAAAAATTGAAAAGGGCACAAAGTGTCAGATCGGAGGCATAAATTTTTGAGATCTATTGCACAGCATGGTAACAATAGCTAATAATACTGCATCGTATATTTCAGAATTGCTAAGAAAGTAACATTCAAATGTTCTCATACAAAAATGGTAAGTATTTGAGATGATGGATATGTTAATTATCTTGAGAAATCATTTCATCATGTATACATATATCAAAATAATCATACTGTAACCCATAAATATATGTAATTATTGCCAATTTAAAATTTAAAAAACAGAAAAGCCACATACCGAGCCTGCTCCCAGCTGTGTGAAGGAAATGGATTTTATAAGCTATATGGCTTCTCTTTTTCCTTCCAAAACCTTTCACCCTATGGTGTTACCCTTCCTCCACTAGAGAATGGAAGGAACATAAGGTTCAGAGTCAAACAGGTGGAGACCACCCCAGCCCTGTGGCTGACTGGTTTCAGGAGCTTGGCTAAGTCACACAGCCTCTCCGGGTCTGTAAAGTGCAGAAATTTCTATCCCACACTGAATTTATAGGATTCAATGAACCAACGTGTTAAAGCACTTCTAAAGATATAAAAGTTTTTATAATCTTCTTTAGACCCACAGACACGAATGATCGTTTTAAAACATGTTTTAAATATGCAGTTTTCTAAAGTATACACTTGCCATTTACGCAATTTTATATGACCCGTGGTGTGGTCATCTACATGCTTGGCATGTGCGTGCCGTCTTTCGTTTCCTTTTCCTTTTTTGCCTTTCTTCCTCCTTTTTTCCTTCCTGCCTTTTATCTAGAATGTATACCTCTGTATTTTTCTCCATATTTTATAGCCCTATACATATATTTGCATATCTATATAGTTCTACTTGTACACATATACATACATAACAGCCATGGGCAAGGTTGCACCGTTTACAAAAAAAGTTGAATCATAATATGTATGCTTCTTTTTTTATTTTTGCATCTTTTCTTCCTTAAAACACAAGTTAATTTTTTTTTTTTTTTTTGAGACGGATTCTCCTTCTGTCGCCCAGACTGGAGTGCAGTGGCACAATCTCTGCTCACTGCAACTTCCTCCTCCCAGGTTCAAGTGATTCTCCTGCCTCAGCCTCCTGAGTAGCTGGAATCACGGGCATGCGCCACCATACCCGGCTAAATTTTTTTTTTGTATTTTTAGTGGATATGGGGTTTCACCACGTTGGTCAGGCTGATCTTGAACTCCTGACCCCATGATCCTCCTGCCTCGGCCTCCCAAAGTGCTGGGATTACAAGCATGAGCGACCACCCCCGGCCAATGTTTTAAGTTATTTGATAATGTTCTATTTCATCTTTTTAGCATTTTTGTACATATTCTGATGTTTTTATTTCTTTGGATTAGACTCCCAGAGTGAGATTTCTGGGTGGATAAAAGCAAAGTATATTTTCTGTCTTTTTAATTTTAGCAGATGTTGCCAGGGCTGCATGTGAATCACTTAACTTGTAATGCCACTGCACTTGGCACTGTGGCAAGGAGAAAGCCTTGACCTGAGCATCAGGTGGAAGTCAGCTCTGCCAGGGATGGGCTGTGTCACTTTGGACAAGTTGGTTTCCCTCTCTGGGCTTTGATTTTGTAGTGGGTAAAATCGGTGGTTGGTCTAAGACAGTGTTTTTTAAGTTAATAATGGAGCTGATGTTCTCAAAAATAAAATATTTTTGGACGCCCAATTTATGAAACAGAGACAGGATACTCTGGGGAAGCAGAGAGTCCCTACCCACTTGATCTTTCCCATATGCCCTTGGAGGGCCCTCCAGCATCTCTCAGAAGAGAAGACTATGCTGAGCGTAGTTAGAACTCACAGGCATTTCCGGAAGGTCTATAGTCCAAGTGCACACCAGCGACGCCTCCCGAAGAACAAGATCAGGGGCCTGTTTATCTGTGTGCCTCTTGGACCCCCCTCCCCACTTAATCCTAACCCTGTTTAAACCTGATAAACCCCATTCCAGGTATTTGTACAAAATTTTCTTTCCATTCTCTCTCCAGAAAGAATACCATAGGCTAGGCCAAGAGAGAGTTAAAGTAAGGAGTATTTCTGGATACCCTCATGTAGACCCCTCACCTCCATGGGCTTCACTCCATCTGGAGAAATTAAAATACTTTCTATGAAAAAAGTATAAAACCAAATGTTTGCAAAGATGTGGAGAAACAGGCACTCTCATACCATTCTCCCAATTCATATTTTCCTAGAATTCCTGGGGGAATGAATTGATACATCTTTTCTGGAGAGCAATTTGAATTTAATGTCTTATAAAAATGCACGTGGGTTGATTCAGGAATTTCCTTCTAGAAGTTGATCTTAGGGAAGTTATCAGTCAAGTACTCCAAGATTTATACACAAACCTTATTTTAAAAAATAATGTCTAATAACACACCCAGGGATTTCCTTTCCAGCAAATGACTTAGAGCAGAGTTATGTGGAAATACACTTTTTTCTTTTTGGAGACAGAGTCTCACTCTGTCACCCTGGCTCACATGCAGTGGCATGATCTCGGCTCACTGCAACCTCCACCTCCCAGATTGAAGTGATTCTCATTCTCCTGCCTTAGCCTTCCAAGTAGCTGGGACTACAGGCAGGTGCCACCATGCCTGGCTAATTTTGTATTTTTAGTAGAGACGAGGTTTCACCATGTTAGCCAGCCTGGTCTTGAATTCCTGACTTCAAGTGATCTGCCCACCTCAGCCTTCCAAAGTGCTGGGATTACAGGTGTGAACCGCTGCACCCAGCCAAGAAATACAAATGTTTTTACCAGATATTTTTGAGTGAGGAAATTTCTCATGTGATTCATTTTAATTATAGAAAGCATAAATATATAATATGTAAATGTGCATTAGGATATTTCACAAAACGTTAACATGACCCTGGGTGAGGAAAAATCATGGATAATGTATTTATCATTACACTCTGTATTTTGTGTATTTTTCCCAAAACTGGACATTGAAATTAACTGTATAAAATATAAAAATACATGAATAAATATTTTTACATGGATTACATTGATCAGATGAGTGACTCATGCATTTGTTTCCTTTTAGAAATGACATCTTTTTAATTTTAAAAGCACAAATATGCTTGTTGCAAAAAATAAGGAACTCTGGAAAACAATTTGCCAACATATGTGCACATCTGTTATTTCTGATGGTTGTTGCCAAGTGTTTTACTGTCACACAAAAAGCTTTGACGCAACAACATGAATTAATATCAAGAGTATTTTGCTTAATAAATGAAGCCAGACTCAGAGGCTACATACTATATGGGTTCATTTGTATGACATTCTATAGGGATGGAAACAGATCAGTAGTTGAAGAGTCTGATGGTCAGCAAAGGGTTGACAATAAAGATGCAGCACTAGAGAAATTTGGGAGATGGTAGAGCTGCTCAGCATCTTGAGTATAGTAACCATTTGTCAAACCACATAGACCTATACACCAAAACAACTGAATTTTACTCTGTGTAAATTTAAAATAAATAATAATTTTAAGAGATGATTCAGAGAGTAGGAGTCTTACACACTTATCCTGCAATATCTTTGGGAAAATCTCTACAACTCTAATTGCTTGAAGCTGCACACCTGAGATTGGGTAATTTATAAGAGAAAAAGGTTTAACTGACTCAGAGTTCCACAGGGCTGGGGACGCCTCAGGAAATTTACCGTCATAGTGGATGGTGAGGTATAAACATTCTTCTTCCCGTGGCGACAACAAGGAGAAGTGCAGAGTGAAGTTGGGGAAAAGCCCTTTATGAAACCATCGGCTCTCGTCAGAACGCACTATCACAAGAACAGCATGGAGATAACCGCCTCCATGATTCAATTACCTCCCACCCGGTTCCTCCCGTGACGTGTGGGGATTATGGGAACTGCAATTCAAGATGAGATTTGGGTGGAGACACAGAGAAACCATACCACCACCTCATAGGAGAGGGATCGGAACCTCTCAGCTTCATTCCCACCCCAATATTATGCAGTGGAAGAAACACCCAACCCTTAAGTTTGAAAGCAAAGCAATAAAACCACCACAGATCCAGCTTCTGCCAGAGTTGTTCCTTTGGATGCATGGGTACTGTGAACAACCTCCAATAAATGAGGAGAAAATAAATCATGGAGCCCAGAATGGTACAGAAAGCGACGGAATCAATTCAAATCACATAAGCTCTGCTTTCAAATATCCTGAATGTCTTCGCTACACTACCACAGAACCTATCACACCGCCCTCACCCCTAGCCTGGGGGAAGATAGTAAGCACCTAATTGACCTCCTCCATACTTTCTGACTGCACACTCCACACAGCAGCCAGCGTGTTACTTTTCAGAAATTTTTATTTTAATCAAAGAAGGCATGTGCACAATTTTTAAAAAATCAAAGAGTACTAAAAACTTTATATGTAAAATTGGTCAATTCTCTTCCTCTCCATCCTAACTTCAACCCCGCAGCTACTTTCTTCTAGGGTTTATCTGCGTAAAACTAAATAACACACACATATTGTCACTTTTATGTATCAATTTTAGTCTGTTAACTATCTGCTGTGGTAGAAAAGGATTGAGCTCCCTTGTCACTACCTCTCCTCCTTATTTTCTCCCTGTCCTGCAAAGTTTTGGTTAAGTAAATATTCAGTGTGTACAGTATTATGACTGTACTAATTTTCTTAAATGCTGAGCTAAATAATACTTTCTAATCATGCTACTGTCTTGGTTAACTTTCCATTTTTTCCTGGAGTTGACAATTGCCTTTTTCTTCTATTTGTTTAAGTATCTTTCTACTTTTTAAATTATTCCACCACGCTTGTCCAATGTCTACCAGTATTATTTTTTAATTGCTGAATGAACTTTTAAAAATACAGACCTTGTTACATCCCTTTTAAAACTCCTCCGTTACTTCTCACAGCACGCAGAATAAAACCCCGACTCTCTTCCTTGGTCAGCAGAGTTCTGCATGACCTAGCCTCTGCCCACCTTTCCAAGGCTTCTCAAGCCAACCTCCCTCTCTTTGTAGACTTTTTATATTTCCTAGAATAGTCAAGCCCTTTTTCTTTTTCTTGTCTCTTTGCCTGGCTGGTTCATTCCTAACCTTCAGATCTTTTCTGAAATGTTGTCTCCTCACAGAGGCTTTCTGTATCCAATGTTGATAAATTAATGCCTTCCTTGTAATTTGACTTCTTTCCTCTCTTACAGGTTTCAAGGTTTTTTCATTGCCTTTTCTGTATTCCCCAATGTTTCTCTCTCTTCCTTACTCAGCTTAATTTTCATGATCAGTTGTTATAATGACAACTTCCTTCCCTCATTCACATTGTAGAAGTTACTTGGCAAAAGCAAAATCTTGTTTATTCAACTCTACCTTTCCTTGCCTCATACCCATGCAGTTGAATGTAACTGAGGGGAAAAAGCACGTAACTGGAATAATCATAACTACAAACCCTAAGCTACAAACCCCTCAAAGCTGCCAAGCTGTCATTTTCTATTCTCCTACGACACTGATGTTCTCAGTCCTAAAAGACTATTGTGCATTTCGTCCTCACACCTGAAACCCCTGATGCCTCCTTCTCCTCCCTCACTCCGTTGACAACCTTGCTTTCTACTGTTTGGGAAAATAGAAGCAGTCAGAGGAGAATTTCTCTGGGCTCCCACACAGGTTCTATCAACCTACTCTTTGCTGTTTCCTGATTTTGCAGAGAAACATCTCAGTTTCTACTTCTAAGTGCCTGCTCACTTGGGCACCAGACACCATTCCTTCTCAACTACTGAAGAACACCAGTGCAGCAGTTCTGCCTCCTCCTCCCATGGCATCATTTCCCCTCCCAGTGGGGACATTTCCGTGAGCAAACTTCCCACTACATCTTCAATTTTAGAAAAAATAAAAATAAGTCTTCCTTTGGCCTCACATCCCTCACCTACATTCATGTTTCTTAATTTTGAAATGAAACACCTTGAAATATCATCTGTGCCCACTTTATCCAATCTTCTCCTTCCGTTCTTTCTTAGACCCTCCTTTTGCCCTGACCACTTGACTGAACTTCTCTTGTCAAGGTTACCATTTTTTCCCACATTGTTAAGTCCAATGTTCTGTTAGCCGTTCTCTTCCTTAACCAGCAGCAGCAGTTACAACACATTATCACTTTCTCTTCTATGGAAAATTCTTATCACTTCTCTTTCTACCTCGCTGAGTGCTCCTTTTCAGTCTCCTTCACTGATTCCTCCTCCAGTCGCCTCCCTCTTTGGGTTGGATCCCCCACTGTGCCCTGGGTCATCGCTCTGTCTACACTCACTCCCTTGGTGTTGCCATTCAGTCTTATGGCTTCAAATGCCATCTATCTGCTGACAACATCCTCATTAACATCCACTGGTAAGATTTTCCCCAGGATCATCCTAAGATCCATCTATTACATTTGTTTTTCATGGGGCTATCTTCTTTTCATGCATTCAATTCCTTTCCTTACTCTTTGGACATTTTAAACATTTTTTTAAAGTCATGTCCAGATGCAAAGCCCTGTGCAGCTCTAATTCTTTGGGTGTGAATTCTTCTTGGTCTCCACAGACCTGTTTTGTTGTTACTGTTGTTGCTGGCTTCTTGGTTGAGTGTTTCCACATGAGCAGTTTGTACAACTTCTGACATGACGCGCAGGGCAAAGTCTTGAGATTCTAATTTTTCACAGTGAATTCTGTTTCATACCACAGCTTAAGAGAAACAGAACACATGGTTTGTGTTCTCTGGCTAGTGAGTTTAGTCTTTCTGATAAACAGTCGGACAGTAAAGCCCCTTCCTGACTCCTTGCTTTATTTAGAGAGCTCACTTCCACCTTCCTATTGTTAGTGCCCGTGACCTTGACTTTCACTCTTATTCCTTCTTGGGCATTAAGCCCAGTCCCTAAAAGCCAATTGAGTATTTTTTTCCCTCTCCTCTTCCCTACCCTTCCCTTCCCTTCCCTTCCCTTCCCTTCCCTTCCCTTCCCTTCCCTTCCCT
>NW_022436942.1:72627414-72637920 GCF_009761245.1 Sapajus apella
CTTCCCTTCCCTTCCCTTCCCTTCCCTTCCCTTCCCTTCCCTTCCCTCCCCTCCCCTCCCCTCCCCTCCCCTCCCCTCCCCTTCCCTCCCCTCCCCTCCCCTCTTCTTTCTCTCCTCTCCTCTCCCTTCTCTCCTCTCCTCTCCCTTCCTTCCACCCTCCCTCCCTCCCTTCCTTCCTTTTTTGCTTATATCTCCACTAAATTTTCTTTACTTTTAAAATGAAAAATGCATACATGTAAGGTGTCCAAGATGATGTTTTGATATACATAGTGAAATGATTAGTACAGTCAAGCAAATTAACATTTCCACCTTCTCATATACTCACCTTTGTATGTATGTGGTAAGAACCCCTAAGATCTACTCTTAGCAATTTTTTTTTTGAAAAATTTTTTTTTCTTTTAAAGACGGGGTTTCACCATGTTGGTCAGGCTGGTCTTGAACTCCCGACCTCAGGTGATCCGCCTGCCTTTGCCTCTGAAGTGCTTGGATTACAGGCATAAGCCACCACGCCCAGCCAGCAAATTTTAATTTTATTAACTATAGTCACCATGCTGTACACTCGGTCTCCAAAATTATTTATATTGTAACTGCAAGTTTGTGCCCTTTGATCAGTATTTCCCCATTTTTCCCAGCCCTCAACTCGTGATAACCACTGTTCCATTATCTGTTTCTATGTATTTGACTTATTTAGATTCCACATATGAATGAGATCGTGCAATATTTTTTCCTCTGTGTCTGACTCATTTCACTTAGCATAATGTCCTACTCATTCATCCATATTGTTGCAAATGGCAAAGTCACCTTGTTTAAGACTGCATAATATTCCGTGTGTGTGTGTGTGTGTGTGTGTGTGTGTGTGTGTGTGTGCTTACGTTTTCTTTATTCATCCACTTAGGTTGTCTTCATGTCTTGGTTATGATGGATAATGCTACAGTGAATATGGGACTGCAGATATCTGTTTAGGGTACTAATTTCATTTCCTTTGGGTATATACCCAGAAGAGAGATTGCTCGGTCATATTGCAGTTCAGTTTTTTTATCTTTTGAGGACCCTCTATCCTGTTTTCTGTAAAGGCTGTTCCAATGTCCCTTCCCACCAACAGGGTACAAGAGTTCCCAATGTGCCCCGAGATTTAACTCCCATTTCCTGTTACCACTTGCAAATCTTTTTATATTTCTGCCACCTAAAGAGTTCCCCCTCTTACATTTGAGCTTCACTGTAGGTTAAACATTTTTGGTTACATGCTTTTCCAGAATTTCTCCATTTGGAGTGGGAACCTCTGCCTCCTTCCTTCTCTGTTATGTAACACTTTTATTATCTTCAATGCACCATTTATTTTACTTTGTTTGCTTATTATCTGTGCCCTAGGAAAATGTAAACCCATGAGGGTAAGGACCATGGCTGTCTTATCTCTGTCCTTCTTCTCTGTGGCAGACAGTGTGTAGGCCCCACCAAGATTCCCTGAGCATTTACTATCTATCTCCAAACATGCCAGTGGCTTCTTACTGTAAGAACCATGACCATGCCCTGTGGGATTTCTTTGCTTGCAGGAGTGCTAGGTCCACATACTGGACAGGCTGGGAAGGCAGAGTTATCCCCTGGGAGTACCCCTTGAGCCATAAGAGATGGAAGCTGGTGAATAAATATTTCGGCTTTTCTCAGCTGGTCTGACTCTGGGACATTTTTCTGAGAAATATTTTACCCGATCTTTCTGAGGTCGGCAGTGGGATCAAATGCCAGCTGCCCACGCTAGTAACATGCTCTCGAACATTCTGTATTGGTGGTTATCTTGCCCTGTCTCATTTTTGTCATCCGCCTTCCAAATTACTTTCACTCACAATATTTTATTGGGTCTGCTTCTGGGAAAAAAAATCCAAGCTGAGACACCCTATGGCTCAGAAAGTTTCCTAGAGATAAGGCAGAATCCACTCTGAATGAATGAATGAAAGAATGAATGAATGAGTGAATGCATATGAAGAAATTTCATCCAGGTCAAGCACAAGGGCTCATGCCTGTAATCCCAGCACTTCGGGAGGTAACAGTAGGAGGAGCTTGAGCCCGGGAGTTGGAGACCAGCCTGGGCAAGAGTGACACCCTTTCTTAACAAAAAATTTATAAAGATTATCCAGCCATAGTGATGTACATCTGTGATCCCAGCTACTAGGGAGGCTGATCTGGGAGGACTGATTGAGCATTCAGGAGGTTGAGGCTGCAGTGAACCCATGACTGTGCCAATGCACTCCAGCCTGGATGACACAGCAAGATCCTGTCTCAAAAATAAAATTTAAAAAATTAAACTATTTGGCCAGGCGCAGTGGCTCATGCCTATAATCCCAGCACTTTAGGAGGCCGGGGCGGATGGATCACGAGGTCGAGAGATCGAGACCATCCTGGTCAACATGGTGAAACTCCGTCTCTACCAAAAATACAAAAATTAGCTGGGCATGGTGGCACATGCCTGTAGTCCCAGTTACTCGGGAGGCTGAGGCAGGAGAATTGCTTGAACCCAGGAGGTAGAGGTTGCGGTGAGCCAAGATCGTGCCATTGCACTCCAGCCTGGGTAACAAGAGCGAAACTCCATCTCAAAAAAATAATAATAATAATTAAACAATTTTTTAAAAAAGAAATTGCATTCAAATCCTTTGAAAGTGAAACAAACTACAGTTCTTTGAAGAATTGGCATACTACCCCTACCCTTAAGACAGTGAAAATATCTAGAGAGTGTAATAGAGGGGAGAGATGGGGCGGATGTGTGTCATTTGTCCATGGTCATGACTTTAAATAGAGTTGAATGGAGTGTCATTCCTTCTCCTACCCGTGGGACAATAGTGACATCTGTTCAGGTTCTCTTATACCTTGTGTTACATAAATAATGCTGTAGTGAACGTTCTAATAATTGCGTCTTTGCACATTTGTGAAAACTGCTGTAAGAGAAATTCCCGGAAATTGCCGTGTAATAAACTATGAGTTTTTTTGCATTTATCAGATCTGCCAAATGCCCTCCAGTTTTACATTCCCCACATCCTTAACAACAGTAAGTGTAACTCACATGCTTCCTCTTTGACAATTTGGTATATGAATTGCAGACTTTTTGTGGCTAGAATTTGCATGTCCACAAATGTGAGTGAGGCTGATTTTCTTCTTCTGTGTTTATTACTTCTCCAAATTCTGAATGAGGAGAAAAGGAAACAGGCAGATGGAGGTGTACAATTAGACAAAGAGTATCAGAACCATTCAAAATCCCAACCTTTTGAATAGTTTCCCAGTGAGTGGGAAAATGAGAGGTTTTTGTTTTGACATGATTTCAGATGATGGCAATGAGAAAGAAAAAATTAGCTGATCATTATCAAAATTCTAAAGGACTGAAGAAAGTTAAAGATGTTTACCCAATGAAGGAAGTCTGTGCAAGAGGCAGCTTGAACAAACAGGCCCCAGGGTGGATGAGATGGTTCATGAGATGGCAAGATTAGCACACCATTGGTTGGGTGATTAAAAGGTCTTTTAGTTTGCCCACGATTTTATTTTCCATCATGATGAAAAAGTTGCCATGTTTCCTTTTATAAACACACAAAAGGGTGGTATGGTGGTAGCCAGTCTTTCAAAAGTCTCCCAGTGATCCCTTCCTGCCGGTATTCACACCTTTGTGTAACCCGCCACCTCTCAAATATGGGCTGCACTTATTACCTGTTTCAAAACGATAAAAAGTGGCACAGGTTATGGGGTGTCCCTTCAATAACTAGGTTATAAGGGACTGTGACTTCTGTCTTGCTAGCAGAATTTCTCTATTGCGTTCTGAGCTGGCATGATTTGGAAGCAAGAATCTGTGTTGGAGAAGACCATATGACAAAAAAAAAAAAAAAAAAAAAAAAAAAAGAAGGTGGAGGCCAGGTGCAGTGGCTCACAACTGTAATCTCAGCACTTTGGGAGGCTGCGGTGGGAGAATTGCTTGAGCTCAGGAGTTCAAGACCAGCTTGGTCAAGATAGGGAGATCTCGTCTCTACAAAAAAAAAAAAAAAAAAAAGTTAGCACGGATGGTGGTGCGTGCCTATAATCCCAGCTTCTTGGGAGCCTGAGGCAGGAGGATTGCTTGAGCCTAGGAGTTCAAGGCTGCAGTTGAGCCATGTTTGTGTCACTGTACTCCAGACTGGGCAACCTTTCTCAAAAAAAATTTTTTTAAAAAAGGTAGAAAGTAAACGAGGGTGACCTCTAGCCAATAGTCAGCAAGAATCCAAATCCTGCCTGCCAACAGCCACGGAGTGAGTTGGGAAGTGGGTCCTTTCCCAGCTGATCCTGCAAATGAAATTCAGGCCCTGGCCAGCATCCTGATTACCTCTAGGAAAAGATCCCAAAGAAAAGGACCCGGTGAAGCCGTGTCCAAACGCCTGACCCACAGAAATGGTGTGGTAATACAAATGTGTCTTGTTTTGAGGTAATGCTTTGTGCAGCAATCAATGACTAATACAGATGGCATGTTTTATGGTAAACATTACTGATTTTATAGAATTTTGATAGCACTTTCATACTCCAGAGAGACTGAAAAGCTCCCCTCACCTCTTGGGGAAAGTGGAGAGAAACTAAGCCCACACCCTGGTTGCATTTATATTATTTTTCTGCACAAATAAAAGTACTCTTATCCTATTCTTTTTTAATACTTAAAAAAAATAGAGATGGGAATCTCACTATATTGCTCAGGCTGGTCTCAAACTCCTGGCCTCAAGCAATCCTCCCACCTCAGCCTCCCAAAGTGCTGGGATTATAGGTGTGAGCTGCTGCACTCCACCTCTTTTCCTATTCTTCTACACCTTTATGCTTATACCTTTGTATATGCACATTGGTTTTTTTCTTCTGATGGTCCCCTAGACATAAACTCAGGTTCATTCATTTCCCCATTTTTTTTTTAATTTTTTGAGATGGAGTCTCACTCTGTCACCCAGGTTGAAGTGTAGTGGCATGACGTCAGATCACTGCAACCTCCGCTTCCCGGGTTCAATCAATTCTCCTGCCTCAGCCTCCTGAGTAGCAGAAACTACAGGTGTGCACCACCATGCCTGGCTAATTTCATTATCTTCAATCACGCTTGCATTATCAAATGTTGGCCAAATCCCAGATCTTCCCCTCCAAGTGGCCCCTTGATGAAAGAGGGCCCAAACATCATGGCAGAGTGTCTTGTATCATGTAATATGATAGATAGAAATGAGGCATAAAGAAGGACTTGGCGCCCTTTCAGACATGGTTGCAGGAAGAGCCCTGGAATGTGAACAGATGCAGGCCACTCCAATGGTCCTCACTCATGTCCCTGAAACTCCAATGTGGTTTCCCTTAGTCAATGGTGCCACTCAAGTTGCTCCTCCAAATACACAGGCTTAGGTGCCACCCTAGATTCTACTGGCTTTTAAATTTTGTCTTTTGAGGCCTGGTGCAGTGGCTCACACCTGTAACCCCAGCACTTTGGGAGGATGAAGTGGAAGGATGACTTGAGCCCAGGATTTTGAGACCAGCCTCAGCAACAAGGCAAAACCCTATCTCTACAAAAAAAAATACAAATATTAACCAGGCATAGTGGTGGATGCCTGTAGTCCCAGATACTCAGGGAGTTGAGGTGGCAGGCTTACTTATGCCCAGGAGATCGAGGGTGTAGTGAGCCATGATTGTGCTGCTGTACTCCAGCCTGGGTAACAGAATGAGACTCTGTCTCAAAAAAAAACTTTTTTTAAAACAAAAAAAAATTTTAAGTCATTTTTTTTTTTTTTTGAGGAACAGCATTTGGGGAATTGAGGGAAAATACCACCAGGCAATGGAATGAAAAGAAAAGGAAAAGCAAAGAGAAGTTATCCTAACAGAGATAAGATTTTTTTCTCTGAAGTTTAAAAGAACTGGGAACTCTTAAATTCTCCCCCAGGAATAAATTATCTCTCTGTCAATCCTGTTCTCTCTTGTTTCTGTCCAAGTTTAAATAAAATTATGCCTATGAGGATCAGGGGAATTTTTTCACTGTTAAATAGAAACAGCTATATAAATTTTAATATGGAGATTATATTTATCTATGTCATAACCAGGGTTTTAGAATTTGGCAATGTAATTGTTATATTACATGGTTCTCAAATTATTCTTTTGGAGCAGAGGAAGCCTTTGTTTAAAGGAAATCTCTCAAGCAAGATCAATATGTGTAGCAATTAAAGTAAGAGCTGCTGGAATACTACTCAGCAATAAAGAGAAAAAACAAAGCACTGATGTACAAAATAATTTGCATAATTTCAAGGGAACTTAACTGAGTGGAAGAAACAACCTCAAAAGGTCATGTACTGCATGATCCCATTGATAACAATCTTGAAATGACTAAATTATAGAGATGGAGAACAGAATAGGGATTGCCAGGGATTAGGGAGGCAAGGACACTGGGAAATAGGTGTGGCTTTACTAGGGTAGCACAAAGGTATACTTGTAATGACTGTTCTGTATCTTTACTGTGATGGTCCCATGTATCTACATGTGATAAAATTGCATAGAACTGAACACACACATGCATACAAATGAGTACATGGAAAACTGGTGAAATCTGAAAAAGGTCAGTGGATTGCATCCATGTCAATTTCTTGGTCGTGATGTCATACAAGATATGCAAAACTGGGTGAGGTGCTGAGGAACGTTAAGTTTACCCTGCCCCCATGGCTCCCTTATGGAGGATACTTTTAGTTTGTAATTAGTAGTAGGTGAGTAACAGCTGCCTACCTGATGGATTGTTTAAGTTATAATGTAGAACACCTGTGTATTAATGAGAATCACCTGTCTAATGAGAATCAATCACCTGTCAGCATTTCCACACACTGACACATTTAAATGCAACATTTAAATAAATACACTGGATGAAAGCCTGCTGGAGGAGGCCTTCAGCCAGGAGAGCTGTCAGCCCCACAGGCTCTCAGGCTGTTGATCCCTGGGTTAGATTCACTCTGTTGTGCTATCCGGGTGTCCGCCTTTCAAATACCTTCAGCACTGCCTGGGGTCTCAGTAAGTGGTGCCCAGGTGTGGGGGACTCGAACCTGGGAAGAAGAGTTGCCTGAGCAATGGAGAAAGGAGAGGGTAAGCTGAAGGTATCCTGAGTACTATTGGAAAAAAATCCCCGGGGTAAGGTGGGGCGCTTGGAAGTAGCCCGGGAACGTTTGAGAAAAAAATCCCCCAGGTGAGTTAGTGGGGAGCCTGGAAGTAGGCCAAGAATGTTTGAAAAAATCTCCCAGGGTGAGCTGGGGGAGCTCGGTCATAGTGGGGTAACATGGGACGAGGGTCGAGCAAGTGAGAGGCTTGTTCTGGTTTACTTCGACAGCTGCTTAGGAGAGGAATTAAAGCTGCCACTGACAGTTTAACACAGTTTTTTGATGTGATTGAGGAATTTTGTCCCTGGTTCCCTAAGCAGGGAGCATTGACCATGGAAGAACAGGAAGAAGTGGGTACTACTTTAAAGAAGGTGCAAAGAGAAGGAGTAAAGGACATTTCTAGTCCGGTGTGGCCTGTTTGGGCTTTGGTGTGTTTTGCCTTGTTTCGGACAGACGATGAGGAAAAGGATTCAGGAGAGAATAAGGAGTGTCATGAATTTTATAGAGCAAAAGATGAGAAGTCAAATGAGGAAAAGGTGTGCTTGCAGAGGATTCCCTCCCTGCCACCCCGAGTCACAGAGATGGCAAGACTAGCCTCAAGGTGGAGTACTGTTCCCACAAAGTAGGAAACTTCCACAACTAGTGGAGGAAAACCTGAAGAAAGCGGACAGCCTCTTATGGTAATCATGATGATAGTTATCGCACTTAATGTGAGCATTTCTGGAGTTGGGGTAGAAGAAAGTTTCACATATTGGGCATATATTCTTTCCTTCCTTAATGATATCTGGCCTTAATATTTTCTGTAATAACTTAGGAAATAAAGCAACAATGTTTTGGCCATCAAAACTGGAACACAAAAGAATAGTCCCCTGTGTTAAGAACATTAATCTGGAAAGATTGTGAGGTGCTGTGCAACAATTCCTATAGAATTATTGATTATTGGTCCCCTAAGGGGATACCCAGCATTGATTGCACCGGTCAGTCCTCTTGTAGTAACATGGAATTCAGATGGTGGTTACAGAACTACAATTATTTAGAATTTATATATACTGAGATTAACAACCCTCTTGTCTAGAGAGATGGGGGATTAATAGAACCATGACCAAAAATGGTATGGCCAATGATAAGAGCTGAATAAAAAGAACTTTGAAAAATGCCTATGGCCCTAGAACTGATAAAAGTCTGGGAAGGAAAATATAATAGAGAATCAGGCTCTAATTCTTATTCATTAGAAGTTTACAAGAAATAAAAGCTCTTTAGATTCAGAGCTATTTTAAGCCCCCCATATCTTTTGGTGGTGGGAGACATATAGCTTAACTTCAGTAACTCTAAAAAGTATAATGAGACTGAGCATAATCAGGAGAGAATAAAACAGCACCTGGAAAGGCCTTTAGGGAGCAAGCAAGGAGGAGGGACCCAGCGGGCCCTCGATGCCCCTTTCAAGCAGGAAGCAGTTACAGAAGAATGACCTCCATCCTATTTCCCAAAAGATTTCTGGGTCCCAACTCCTTAAGGGAAAAATGTAAGTGCAGACGGTTAATCAGGCTCCGAGGTGTTTGAGGATGCTGCTAATGATTGGCAGCCCTAAAATTTGGATGAAAACACTTGGAGGATCTATGATTGGGTTATGGTTATGTTATTGATCTGTTTTGTTTCCCTTTGTGTAGTTTGCAAGTACAGTTCCAGAAGCCTCCAAGAAATGGATCACCAGGATAGAGCTGTACCTGCTTACCTAGCTTTGTGAAACGAGGAAAAGATGCTGAGGAGCATAAAGTTTACGCTGCCCCCATGGCTACCTTATAAAGGATACTTTCAGTTTGTAATTAGTAGTAGGTGGGTAACAGCTGCCTACCTGATGTATTTTTAAGTTATAAGTAAATATAGAACACCTGTGTATTAATGCGAATCACCCGTCTAAGAGCAAAACACGTGGATGAAAGCCTGTTTGAGGCCTTCAGCCTGGAACGCTGTCAGCCTCTCAGCTCTCAGGCTGTTGGTCCTCTGGATAGATCCACTCTGCTGTTCTATCTGGGGGTCTGTCTCTCAATACCTTCAGCACCACCTAGGTGAGGGTCTCCCGACCCAGCTGGTTCTTGGCAGTGAGGAGTATATGTGGGATCTCTGTATTGTTTCATAAAACTGCATGTGAATCGATGCTGATCTCAAAGTTGAAAGTTTGTTTTTTTTAATCAGAGTTGCTTTAGAAGCTGGGTGGAACTCTCTTCCTCCCGGCTTTCTTCTTCCTGAAGTACCTTAGAGCACCATGAGAAAACCTCAGGTCAACTCCAAGACCTGCATTTGGCAACCATGAGCTCCCGTCCAGAGATGGAGGGTGACAGGGACAGAGACAGCCTCGTCTCAACACCTCCGGATTTTCAGCTTAAGGCTCTTTCTTCTAAATCTTAGTTATTGTTTGTGAGACAGGCTCTCACTCTGTCACCCAGGCTAGAGTGCAGTGATGTGGTCTCAGATCACTGCAACCTCTGCCTCCCAGCCTCAACCAATCCTCTCACCTCAGCCTCCTGAATAGCTGGGAAGACAGGCAGGTGCTACCACACCCGGCTACTTTTGTAGTTTTTGTAGAGACAGGGTCTCACTATGTTGTTCAGGCTGATCTCAAACTCCTGGACTCAAGTGATCCACTTGCCTCTGCCTCCCAAAGTGCTGAGGTGACAGGTGTGAGACACCATGCCCAGCAAATCCCTATTTTGTTGGGTTCTTGCCGAATATTTGCTGTAAAAAACAAATTAACTAAATATAAAGCAACTTAAAACAATTAATACTGGAAGCTGATGAGGTCTTGTAAAATCCTGTGGAGATGGTAATAATCTTAACCCTGTTTTACAAGTGAGGAAATTGAAGCACGAGGTTAAGTAATTGGCCCAGGGGTAAACCCTAGCAGGTGGCTCTGCTGGGATTAGCACCCACAGGGTCTGGCCCATGAGGGTTCCCTAGTGCTGGGCTGAGCAATCACACAGATGACGTGTGTGTGTGCCTATGCACAGGTGTGTGTCTTTCACAAGTCAAGTCTGCATGTCTGCTAAGGCCATCATAGAAATGAGACTTGGTTTTAAAACTCAGCAACTTTCCTAATGCTGTGTGTTTCTCAAACCCTCCTCTGCTGGAGAAATTTAATTTGCTCAGGAATCTCCCATTTTGCCACCAGGGAACCACAAAGTGACAGAACTTTGGCAGCTCCAACTGAAGACTCTAGTGCCTGTGGCCCAGCTCAGCTTGACACTGCAAAGGGAGGGGAAGTCTCTCCCAAATGTCAGGTAGCACAGACATCCAGAGCTGGCCTCATGCCAAACCCCTATGACAATGCCCAGGCCTTGTCATTCACTCCTGTTTCTGCTTACGCCATCCAAAGATGCTTCATTAGTTCCCCATTCCATCTCTATTTAGCTATCCATCA
>NW_022436942.1:72637930-72640696 GCF_009761245.1 Sapajus apella
ATGCAGGTGATGAGAGCCATCTACAAGCCAAGGAGGGAGGCCTCAGAAGGACCCAACGCCGCCGGCACCTTGACCTTGCACTTGCAGCCTCCAGCACGGGGAGAAAATAGATTCCTGTTTCTAAGCCCTTCCATCTGTGGCACCTCATGGGCACCCCTAGCAGACTAGAAGAGTTGGTTAGGATGAGAAATGCAATGAAAACGGAGCAGCCACCACGGCTTGCCTACTACCCTCTTTCCTCATTCCATCTCCTGGCTGTTGAAGCGTCACTCTTCAGCTTGGAAACCCTGGACCAGAAAACCTGGAGCCAGACGGACCTGGATTTAAAGCCCAGCTTTACTGTGCGAGCATTGGCAAGTGTCTTTACCTCTCTGAGCTCCTCATCTCTAAAAATGGAGAATGATCAAAGCTGCTTCTCTGGGTGAGTGAGAATTACATGACACACTGGGAATCGGGCCCACAACACATTGGCAGGCACACAGTAGGTGCTCAACTTGTCAGCTCCATTTCAGTTTCTGCCCACTTCCACCAGACTACTTTGCTCATTATTATGGATTGAATTGTGTGCCCCTAAAATTCATATACTGAAGCCCCAGTACCTCAGAGTATGTGTCTGGAGACAGAGCTTTTAAAGAGATGATTCAGTTAAAACAAGGCTGTTAGGAGGATGGGCCCTAATCCAGTGTGACCGGTGTCCTTCAAGGAGGAGGTTTGGACACAAAGGAGAGACACCAGGGGCATCTATATGCAGAGGAAAGATGGCATGAGGAGACAGGGGGAAGACGGCTGTCTGCAGGCCCCAGAGAGAGCCCTCAGAAGCAACCATCTAGGAGAAGTTACTAGTGTTATCACCTAGGAGAAGTTGGATTTGTATTTCAAGCGGAAAAACTGAGCTCCCAGTGAGTATGTTCAGTTTTGAGAACTATATTATTATTTTATTATTATTATTATTTTTTGAGACGGGATCTCACTCTGTCACCCAGGCAAGAGTGCAATGGCATAATCTCGGCTCACTGAAACCTCTGCCTCCCAGGTTCAGGCAATTCTTTTGCCTCAGCCTCCTGAGTAGCTGGGATTATAGGTACATGCCAACACACACAACCAATTTTTGTATTTTTGATAGAGATGGGGTTTCATCATGTTGGCCAGGCTGGTCTTGAATGCCTGGCCTCAAGTGATCTGCCCACCTTGGCTTCCCAAAGTGTTGGGATTACAGGCATGAACCATGGCGCCCAGCCTGGAAACTATATTATTATTTTTATTTTTATTTTTTTTGAGAGGGAGTCTCGCTCTATTGTTCTGTTGCCTGGGCTAGATTGCAGTGGTGCAATAGCAGCTCACTGCAACCCGAGTTTCAAGTGATTCTCCTGCCTCAGCCTCCCAAGTGGCTGAGATTACAGGTGCCCACCACAACACCCAGCTAATTTTTGTATTTTTAGTGGAGATGAGGTTTCACCATACTGGCCAGACTGGTCTCGAACTTCTGACCTCAAGTGATCTGACTGCCTTGGCCCCCCAAAATGCTAGGATTACAGTCGTGAGCCACCACTCCCAGCCAAAGTTATATGATTTGAGATAGGCTAGCTTGTTTTTGAATTTTAAAAGTTTAAAAATAAAATACTCTGCATTTTAAGCTGCCAGTAAAATAGACTTTCAAGTTAAAAGGTTGGTGCAAATATAATTGCAGTTTTTGCCATTGAGAGTAATGGCAGCAGGGTTCGGTGGCTCATGCCTGTGATCCCAGCATTTCGGGAGGCCGAGGCGAGTGGATTGCCTGAGGTCAGGAGTTCGAGACCAGCTTGTCCAACACGGCAAAACACCGTCTCTACTAAAAAAAATACAAAAATTAGCCTGGCGGTGGCGCATGGCTGTAACCCCAGCTACTCAGGAGGCTGAGGCAGGAGAATTGCTTGAACCCAGGAGGCGCCTGGGAGCCGAGATCGTGCCATTGCACCCCAGCCTGAGCAACAAGAGTGAAACTCGGTCTCGAAAAAAAAGAAAGAAAAGAAAACAGAAAGCAGTGGCCAAAACTGCAATACGTTTGCACCAACCTAATATTTTAATGCTATTTTTCCCTAACAGGAACTTGCAATTCGAGCAGTAATTTAAAGGCTTTCAGAGAGACACCAAGTCTTCTCAGGCTCACAGAACCCACCACCTTTTTATTGGTTTTCTACTCAGCGAGAGAGACTCCCTGAGAGGATTCAGAAGCCTAAGTTGTGAAGCATAGCCACCCCCTCCCCACCGAAAATGCACTCGCCGTCATAGTTGGCACGAACGCGGGGTGAATGAGGGTGTATGGGAAAACCACCCTGACTGTGAGCTGGTGTTCAAGGTTCCTGAGTCCTAACAGAACTGTGTCAAAAATCCACACTCTTGCAGTGGTAGACACCTCTTATTTTGTTTGTTCTCTAGATAGTTACACACATAAAAACGCCGTTCGATAGGAAACTTGAATAATTTATAATTTTGATTTAGTTTCTTAAAAGATTCCAGAGAAAGAATGGCATTTCCTGTTTCAGGTGTTGTCTGATCTAAGAGTTCAAAGTCGTGCCCGTGTTGGTACGGAGACCAGCACTGTGCCAGAGGCACTCATTAGAACAGTGGTAGGAGCCACAGGCTAGTATAAGTAAAAGCATTAAAATTCAGACACACTCCCTTCTACCTTTTGGCTTAAAACTATGGATGATCCATGCTTTTTTATTTTAATGTTAAATGTATAACTAGGTACTATTGAAAGGTTTCCACATTTTTTTTTTTTTTTTG
>NW_022436942.1:72640796-72652136 GCF_009761245.1 Sapajus apella
TTGAGACGGAGTTTCATTCATGTTACCCAGGCTGGAGTGCAATGGCAGGATCTCGGCTCACCGCAACCTCCGCCCCCTGGGTTCAGGCAATTCTCCTGCCTCAGCCTCCCGAGTAGCCGGGATTACAGGCACACACCACCATGCCCAGCTAATTTTTTGTAGTTTTAGTAGAGACGGGGTTTCACCATGTTGACCAGGATGGTCTCGATCTCTTGACCTCGTGATCCACCCGCCTCGGCCTCCCAAAGTGCTGGGATTACAGGCTTGAGCCACCGCGCCCGGCCCTCCACATTTTTAATAGTAGTTCAGATATCACCATTAGACAGCCAACAGAATTCTTCCACTCTAAGGACATGTCAGCTATAGAGAAAACATAGCAAAAAGAGACATACACTCTTTACAGACACTCATGTCAAGAGTTAAACATCTTCAAGTTCAACCTATGATAAAAGACCAGTGCTACCCAATACCTGCATGGAGTTCACTATTTTACAATATTTTTTGGGAGTATCACAGGAAGACTACAGTTACACCACTTTAGATTGTATGTGTAGCAGGTCACAACTTACCCTTGTGTGCTTAGATGTGTATGGAATACCTGTATATGTTAGTGAAAGCTGTTTACCATAATGGAGGAGAAAATCATGTTCCTTGCATCTGTGTCCTCTACTGATCATTAAAGGAGCTCCTGTCACCTGCTCTCCCTGCTGCATACATCTGTCCACTTGGCTAACTTTGTGTGTGTGTGTGTGTAGATAGAGTATATATGTGTGTGTATATATACTCTCTCTCTCTCTCTCTCTCTCTCTCTCTCTCTCTCTCTCTCTCTCTCTCTCTCTCTCTCTATATATATATATATATATATATATATATACTCTATCTATACTATATGTGGAGTCTCGCTCTGTCACCCAGGCAGGAGTACAGTGGTGTGATCTCGGATCACTAAAACCTCTGCTTCCGGGTTCAAGTGATTCTTGTGCCTCAGCCTCCTGAGCAGCTAGGACTACAGGCACGTGCCACCAAGCCCAACTAATTTTTCTATTTTTAGTAGAGATGGGCTTTCACCATTGTTGGCCAGGCTGGTCTTGAACTTCTGACTTCAGGCAAACTGCCCACCTCGACCTCCCAAAGTGCTGGGATTACAGGCGTGAGCCACTGCACCTGGCCAATATGTCTATGTTTACATTATGTAAGTTTTGTTGTCGTATAATGCTTTTTTTAAATTAAATTTTTATTTTAAGTTCCAGGGTACATGTGCGGGTTGTGCAGGTTTGTTACATATAAACATGTGCTATGGTGGTTTGCTGCACCTATCAACCCATCACCTCGGCATTAAGCCCAGCATGCATTAGCTATTTTTCCTAATGCTCTCTCTCCCATTATGTAAATTCTTAACTGGCCCGTCAAGCTTGTATACATCATTATAGCTGACATTACTGTAACTACTATGCGAGAAGTAAGATTCCTATAAGAAATACTGCGTTAGGCCGGGCGCAGTGGCTCAAGCCTGTAATCCCAGCACTTTGGGAGGCCGAGGCGGGTGGATCAGGAGGTCAAGAGATCGAGACCATCCTGGTCAATATGGTGAAACCCCGTCTCTACTAAAAATACAAAAAATTAGCTGGGCATGGTGGCGCATGCCTGTAGTCCCAGCTACTCAGGAGGCTGAGGCAGGAGAATTGCCTGAAACCCAGGAGGCGGAGGTTGCGGTGAGCCGAGATCGCGCCATTGCACTCCAGCCTGGGTAACAAGAGGGAAACTCCGTCTCCAAAAAAAAAAAGAAATACTGCGTTAAAAAAATAACATTCCGAGGGATGACCTATATCCCACGTTCATGAGGCGGTCACTTTATAGGCTCTTTAAAACAAATATTATACATTTTTAATGAACTAAGTTGAATAACGCACAATTAAAAACATATATATATATGTGTGTGTTTTTAATTCAAATCAAACCTAGCTATGATTTGAAACTTCTGGGATCAGAACCCAGCACCTTGCTGTAGTCTAGATATGTTGATATATATATATATGTATTTTTTGCAGGCTCTGGAGTAAGTTTACCCACTTTCAAACTTCACATTTGTCCCTCTTCTGGCTCTGTGATCTTGAGAAATTTACTTACTCCTCCTTTACCCCCAGGCTTTCACATCTGTAAAATGGGGATAATATATGTAACTCTCTGAAAAGGCTTCTTATGATACTTAAATGAAATAATGTGTGTGCATATAGGAAAAACAAGCTGTTTCTCCTCTTCTATACTCTCAAAATGCTTCCCAGTCACTAAAATGTGTGAGTTTTCCCCATATCAAGCAATTCTCCAATGCCAGGTGGATGTCCTATAATTCAATTCACTTCTGACGTTAACTGGAGTTCGTGCATAGGTTAAGGGCTTAGTTCCCCACTTTATTTATTTATTTTTATTTATTTCTATTTTATTTTTTGAGATGCAGTCTCACTCTGTCACCCAGGCTGAGTGCAGTGGTATGATCATAGCTCACTGCAGACTCGAACTCCTGGTCTCAAGTGATCCTACTGCCCTGACTTCCCACAATGCGGGGATTACAGGCATGAGCCACTGCACCTGGCTTCTAGTCCAATAACTTAGATGCCAATTGCAAGTTCCAGGATGTTATCATCTGTGCTTTTGACTGAATGACTATAAATCAGGGTTTCCACGACCTCCTCCTCAGGTTCAATAATTTTCAAGGATGACTCACAGGACTTGGGATAACATTTACTTACATTTACTGGTTTATTTTATAATAAAGGATATGAAAAAGAATACAGAAAATCAGCTGGTTTAAAAGATACACAGGGTGAGGTCTGGAAATCTCCCAAGTGAAAGAGCTTCTATTCCCAGGGAGTTGGGGCATACCATCCTCTCAGCACACAGATTTTACCAACCAGGGAGCTCTCCGCACTCCACCATATAGGGACTTTTATGGAGGCTTCATCACGTAGGCATGATGGATTATTTACCCAATCTCTGGTCCCTTTCCTTTCCCAAAGGATGTGAGGTGGGACTGAAAGTCCCAAGCTTCTAATCATGGCTTGGTCTTTCTGGTGGCCAGCCCCCATCCAGGAAAGTCACCTCATTAGAATAAAAGATGCTCCCATCACCCAGGAAATTCCAAAGGATTTAGGAGCTCTGTGTCAGGAACTGGGATCAAAGACCAAATACTAGGAAAAAAGAAAAAAAAAAAAAAAAAGATGTGCTTATCACCCAGGGAATTCCAAGGGATTAGGAGCTCTATGTCAGGAACTGGGGTCAAAGGCCAAATACTAGAATAAAAGATATGCGTATCACCCAGAAATTTCCAAGAAATTAGGAACACTGTGTCAAGAACTGGAGTCAAAGACCAGATACTAGAAGAAATGATGCACCTAGCACCCCCATCACTCAGGACATTACAAGGGTTTTAGATGCTCTGTGCCGGGAACTAGGGGCAGTGACACTCTCTCTCTCTCTCTCTCTCTCTCTCTGTGTATATATATATATATATATATACATATTGACAAACCACAAAAAGGGATTAACATGATGTGCAGCTATGGTTCCTATCCTTCAAGTGATGGATGAAATACCGTTTCTCTGACTTCTCTGGTCACCCCAATCCCAATTCTATTCCACACCAATATTCTGCTTATGTAGTTATTGATTTGACACCTGCTTTTCTTCTTGTTTATTTGAGATGGAGTTTCTCTCTGTTGCCCAGGCTAGAGTGCAGTGGCATGACCTTGGCTCACTGAAGCCTCAACCTCCTGGGCTCAAGCGATTCTCCACCTCAGCCTCCAAAATAGCAGAGGTGTATGCCACCTTACCTGGCTAATTTTTAAAATTTTTTATAGAGATCGGTTCTCACTTTGTTTCCAGGCTTCTCTCAAACTCCTGGGTTCAAGTGATCCATTTACCTTGGCCTCCCAAAGTTCTAGGATTATGGGTGTGAGCCACTGCACCCAGTCTGCTTTTCCATTAGACAGAAGACCCTACAGTGAAAAGGAAGGATCAGATCTGTCTTGCTTTATCTTCAGTGCCCAGGAAATGTATATCATTTTCAAGACTGAAAACTGAAGCTCAGATAGGTGAAACTTGTTCATAAGTGAAAGAGACCAGAATTCAAAATTGGGGTATCCAGTTCTCCCGGTAGCCTCATTTCAAACCTAGGTATGATTTGAAACTTCTGGGATCAGAACCCAGCATCTTGCTGTAGTCTAGATATGTTGGTATCTGGAAAGGTAAAGACATTTTTTACTTTGGCTTAGCCAGGGAGCTAGAGGCCACGCAGGGGACACATTAAACAAACGAAAGTTTACTAGAAAAAGGAACAAGAATTTCCTAAGAGTGGCCCTGGCTGGTTCTGCAACTCTCAGCCAGGTTCCAGCTAAAAGATATAAGGGTGAGTGAACCTAAGTGCGGGAAGGGCTTTGTTGTTCTTGGAGCCAAGATCCTCAGGAAAGCTAAGTTGGTTGGGTGCCACCTCATGTCCTGATGGTTATTTATCATGTCTCTGCAGAGATTATGATCCTTGATGAACACAGAAAGGACCAGGTGGCAGCTTATATTGGAACAGTCTGCTGTTTTGGGGCAGAGGTAAAAAAATTCAAACCCTACAGAATATCTAAAAGAGAAAGGCAAACATATAAGCAAAAAACCCTAGCAGCAGAAAATCATCTCAAAGGAAAAACCTCAGCTGGATATGGAGGTGCATGCCTGTTGTCCCAGCTACTAGGGAGATCTGTGTCGGGAGGATCACTTGAGCCCAGGAGTTCAAGGCTGCAATGAGCTATGATTGTGCCATTGCACTCCAGCCTGAGTGACACAGTGAGATCCTGTCTCTAAAAAGAAAAAAGAAAAAGAAAGGAAGACAGAGAGAAAAAGAAGACAAGGGGAAGGGAGTGAACAGGAGGGGAGGGGGAGGGAGGGGAGGGGAGGAGAGGGGAGGAGAGAGGAGGAGAGAGGAGGAGAGGGGAGGGAAAGGGAAGGGAAGGGAGAGGGGAGGGGAGGGAAATAAACCTCCATTGACATGAATATTCTTTCAGAATTTTGTTCTCTCCCTTCCCATCCCCTTACCCCCCCTCCTGTACATCCAAATTTTAATGATCATGTAGTATTTTATCAAAAAGAAGGTAGGTCATTACCAATGTAATTACATTGATTCCCCTCTGTTGGATTTTACATTATTTCTCGTATTTCCCTATCACCAGACAAAAACAATGATGATCATTCTTGCACATAACTTTTTCCTTAGCTTGTGAAATTATCTCCTTGGGATAATATACTAGAGGATAAATTGCTGGGTTGCCCAATCACCCTCTAAGAAAGATTTGTCCCAATTTGCATACCCACCATTCATCTTTGAAGGTGTTTATTTATTTAGATATTTAATATCACTGTGTAGTAAAAATATATCTTAACCTTTGCCATTCTAAGAGACAATGCATTAAATCTCTTTATTGTTTCTTATTTGGAACACAAGCTTCTGACTCATGAGTTGCCTAAAGGCATTATAGGTGGCCAAGTAGCATATAAATGTTCTGTTCATCTTAGATGGTCTCTTGGCGTATCTTAAATTTAGGAGAGCTAGATTTCGAACATGTTTTGTTTTCTGTTATCTCATTTAGGTCGTTCCACATTTAGGGTCTTAATTTACTCAGCTCTAAAATGAGAGATTTAGGCTAGATTATCACAAAAGTCCTGTTCAGCTGTAGGTAGTGAGTCTGTTCCCTCCTGAAGTTCATAGCTGGCAATTGCCTGGAAATTGGTTGGGACTGACCTGGGAAGATGTCTATGTACTTGGCAAGTCGGCAGGGAATATTAGTCAGGAGTTAATTGAAGTTGGTTAGACATAAGAGAAGATGCATGAGATTGTGTAGCTGATCAGTAGAAATGGAAGGAAGCAGGTAAATTTCAGGAGCAATCACAATTTAAAAAGTCAATATGTACCATTTTTCTCTGTCCATTGGTTTCCTGTGCTCAGATCAGATTTCAGCGTGCAGCTGGAAACTTGTCTACCAGTTGCTTCTATGCTCACACCTCATAACTTCACCATCAGAGAGAGATCAAGAGTCCCTCTCTCTGGTTCCTTGTTGAAAATATTCTAGAGCATGGTTTTAATAATTAGCCAAGCTTGGTGGATGTGCCCAATTCTAGAGAGCTAAAAACATGAGGGTATTGTGAATAGTTCAGCTTGCAACAGGCAATGTATTTATTGATCAGCTATTGATACCACCACGCTTTGTAAGAACTACTACAAAACTCAATGCCATGTGTTCATTCCACCAGTATAGAAGAATGTCTGTTTCCTCACACGCTTGTGAATCTGGATATTATAATTCTTTGTATCCTTGCTAATAGCGGTGGAAAAAAATTCCCTGCTATCCTAGTGAAAATGTATTAATATTTATCATGCTAATGTTCAGTATGTCCTTAGTGGCTACAGGTATTTTTATGTCAGTGAATTGTATGTTTGTGTAGAGAAGATGCCTCAGTGATATAAAATGACAATCATTTCTTCTCATAGATCTATCATTCAGATGAAGCTCAGGTTTGGTGGTTGAGGCGCATTCTCCCTGGAGGGTCCTGCACTGGGTGAGATGGCTCTCCTCCACATTTTTTTCATCCTTGGACCAGCGGACTAACCAGAACATGATCTTCTCATGGTATAGTGCTTTTGAGATTCATTTACATTATATGTATCATAGTTCCTTCCTTTTTTAAAAAAAAAATTTTTTTGAGACAGTTTCACTCTATTGCCCAGGCTAGAGTGCAGTGTTGCAATCTCAGCTCACTGCATCCTCTGCCTCCCAGGTTCAGGTGATCCTTGTGCCTCAGCCTCCTGAGTAGCTGGGATTACAGGCATGTGCCACCATGCCTGGCTAATTTTTTTATTAGTAGAGATGGGGTTTCACCATGTTGGCCAGACTGGTCTCAAACTCCTGACCTCAAATTATTCACCTTTCTTATATTATAACTCATATTATAAAGGAAATTATGAAATACTTGGAACTGAATAATGATAACATTTTTACCCATTAAATTTCATGGGACCACAGTTCAAGTAGCACTTGGGAGTATTTTCCATCTTTAAAATTTGCACTGAAGTGTAACATACATAGAGCAAGGTGCTTAAATCAGGCATACAGGTTGGTGAATTTCATGGCTGTGCATATATCCATGTAACTAACACCCAGATCAAGTTGTAAAATATTGCCAGTACCTGGAGGGTTCCTACATACCATTAAAGATTGGGAAAATTTGAGGTCTCTCTCTCTCGTTGTTGCTGTTCAGCACCAGTAAAGAGGGAAAGAAAATAAATCAGTATGTCTAAAATAAAACATGTGTGGCTGGGTGTAGCAGTTTGTACCTGTAATCCCAGCACTTTGGGAGGCTGAGGTGGGAGGATCACTTGAGACCAGGAGTTCAAGACCAGCCTAGGCAACATAGTGAGACCCCATCTCTATGTTAAGACTTTTTTTAATCTAAAAGAGAAATTTGAAGTAAAACAATAAAAATAACCCAGTATGTTTTTCTTGTAAATCTGTTTTAGTTCTTTATAAATTCTGGATATCAGCCCTTTGTCAGATGGGCAGACTGAAAAAATTTCTTCCCATTCTGTTGGTTGCCGATTCACTCTAATGACTGTTTCTTTTGCTGTGCAGAACCTGTGGAGTTTGATTAGGTCCCATTTGTCTATTTTGGCTTTTGTCCCCAATGCTTTTGGTGTTTTGGTCATGAAGTCCTTGCCTACGCCTATATCCTGGATGGTTTTGCCTAGATTTTCTTCTAGGGTTTTTATGGTGTTAGGTCTTATGTTTAAGTCTTTAATCCATCTGGAGTTAATTTTAGTGTAAGGCATCAGGAAGAAATCCAGTTTCTGCTTTCTGCACATGACTGGCCAGATTTCCCAACACCATTGGGCTGATATCCAGAATTTACAAAGAACTAAAACAGATTTACAAGAAAAAAACAAACAAGCCCATTCAAAAGTGGGCAAAGGATATGAACAGACACTTTACAAAAGAAGACATACATGAGGCCAACAAACATATGAATAAATGCTCATCATCACTGGTCATTAGAGAAATGCAAATCAAAACTACATTGAGATACCATCTCACGCCAGTTCAAATGGCGATCATTGAAAAATCTAGAGACAACAGATGCTGGAGAGGATGTGGAGAAATAGGAACACTTTTACACTGTTGGTGGGAGTGTACATTAGTTCAACCATTGTGGAAGACAGTGTGGCGATTCCTTAAGGACCTAGAAATAGAAATTCCATTTGACCCAGCCATCCCATTACAGGATATATATCCAAAGGATTATAAATCGTTCTACTATAAGCACACATGCACACGAATGTTCATTGCAGCACTGTTTACAATAGCAAAGACCTGGAACCAACCCAAATGCC
Organism: Sapajus apella; assembly: GCF_009761245.1. Taxonomy (NCBI): domain Eukaryota; kingdom Metazoa; phylum Chordata; class Mammalia; order Primates; family Cebidae; genus Sapajus; species Sapajus apella. The sequence goes on from NW_022436942.1 coordinate 72,649,216, forward strand.
CATCGATCATAGACTAGACAGGGAAAATGTGGCATATATACACCATGGAATATTATGCAGCCATGAAAAACGATGAGTTCGTGCCCTTTGTAGGGACATGGATGAACCTGGAAACCATCATTCTCAGCAAACTGACACAAGAGCAGAAAATCAAACACCACATGTTCTGACTCATAGGCGAGTGTTGAACAATGAGAACACATGGACACAGAGAGGGGAGCATCACACACTGGGGTCTGTTCAGGGGAAATAGGGGAGGGACAGTGGGGGGTGGGGAGTTGGGGAGAGATAGCATGGGGAGAAATGCCACATATAGGTGAAGGGGAGGAAGGCAGCAAATCACACTGCCATGTGTGTATCTATGCAACTATCATGCATGTTCTTCAAATGTACCCCAAAGCCTAAAATGCAATAAAAAAATAAAAATAAATTTAAAAAACCCAATGTGTTCATCTTCATAGAAAACCCAAGAGAATCGAAAGACAAACCTTTAGAACTAATAGGGAATTTGGCAAGACTTCTAGATACACAGTCAACCATGTACTTTTATATACTACATATACTTTATCACATACAAAATTACGTTTTCTATAAAGATATGTGTGTGTGTGTATATATATATATATATCTGTGTGTGTATATATATATATATATATATATATATGGAATCCATAGGTATCTATGAACTGATACGTAGCTTTTTGTAGTAGAGGCCATTGTAGAGAAATGGGGGTAAGAAATAAAAGATAAAAGGGGAAATTAATCATAAAAAATAAAAATGCTAAAGGAATTTAATGAACTATTGATTATAGTGTGTGACAACTTGAAGAATTTGATTAATTCAACTTCACACAGCTGAGGTCCCAAAATACTGAAATAAAACAGGGCCTTAAATCAGAAATATTCCTTGATGATTCATCTGCAAATTCATAAAGCATCTCATATAACCATGACCTTGGATGACCTTCAACCTTGGTGGACCCCATTTGCTCTCCTGGCAAAATGAGAATCATAACCTCTCTAAGGTACACGATGGGAATATAATTACCTAGGAGCTACTGAAACATGGAAGCAAACTGCCTTAGGAAACAAAGTGGGCCTCTCCTTCCCTGCTTTTCTCCAATCACAAAAGCTGAGCCTGCAGTGAAGATAAGAGAGGAATAAAATCCCCCTTAGGAGACTGCCGCAGAAGGTGGCTTAGGATTTTGAAATCTGAGGCTATAACTCATTACAGAAATGCAAAAGCTTGCTTATTCGAAGATGAGCCATTAGGCCTGATTAGTTGGATCTGGTTATTTCTTAGGCGTAGAAGGACGAGTGTCCTGAGCTTAAGGATAGTTTCATACTGGGCCACCTAGCCAGCTGGAACTAGGTTTCCTACAGTTCCCATCCCTGTAGGGCTAGGGGTGGGCAGAAGGGAAATTTGTGGGAGGTTTGGGAAGCAGAAGGGAGGTGGCAGCCACCATGCTGTGAAGGTCAGTGCAGGGGAGCAAGTGCTGTCATGGCTCATGCATATTCGTCACAGGCCTCCTGGCTTTCTTGGGGACGTGCAACAGACAGGCCTGCAGCTCCTCTGCCTCCTACCACTTCTCCTTCCCCAGCTTCTCAAAGTCCTGGGCCAGGTGTCCATGCAGCTCTGCAAGGAGAGTGTCAGGGCCTTCTGCAGGTCACCCCTGCTGTGGGGGTGGGAGGCCATGAAAGGTAGGCATGGGTCTTACATTGTATGTGGGTCCCAATTTGTTCTCACAGACTTCCGTTTGCTCTTGCTTGCCCCATTTCACATCTTGACCACCGGCCCTGCTGACCTATAGCAACATACAATCCACCCACCTCTAGGTGCAGAGGTACCAGCCTTACACAGATGCCTCCACCAGCTCCTACATTGCACAGGGTCTAATCCCTATTAAAGATGCCTTCATACCACTCCCAGTGCTTCTGTTTCCTTGATCAAACTCTACCTGATGCCACCTGACCACCATGGAGGGTATATTAGTCTGCTGAGGCCGGCATCACAAAACACCACAAACTGTGTGGCTTAAACAACAGATTTATTTTCTCACAGTTCTGGAGGCAGAAAGTCCGAGATCAACGTGTTGGTAGGGTTACTTCTGAGGGCTCTCTCTGGGGCCTGCAGACAGCCGTCTTCCCACTGTCTCCTCACACCATCTTTCCACTGCATATAGATGCCCCTGGTGTCTCTCCTTTGTGTCCAAACCTCCTCCTTGAAGGACACCAGCCACACTGGATTAGGGCCCATCCTAACAGCCTTGTTTTAACTGAATCATCTCTTTAAAAGCTCTGTCTCCAGACACATACTCTGAGGTACTGGGGCTTCAGTATATGACTTTTAGGGGCACACAATTCAATCCATAGTAATGAGCCACGTAGTTTGGTGAAAGTGGGCAGAAACTGAAATGGAGCTGACAAGTTGAGCACCTACTGTGTGCCTGCCAATGTGTTGTGGGCCCGATTCCCAGTGTGTCATGTAATTCTCACTCACCCAGAGAAGCAGCTTTGATCATCTTCCATTTTTAGAGATGAGGAGCTCAGAGAGGTAAAGACACTTGCCGATGCTCGCCCAGTAAAGCTGGGCTTTAAATCCAGGTCTGTCTGGCTCCAGGTTTTCTGGTCCAAGGTTTCCAAGCTGAAGAGTGATGCTTCAACAGCCAGGAGCTGGAATGAGGCAAGAGGGTAGCAGGCAAGTCGTGGTGGCTGCTCCATTTTCATTGCATTTCTCATCCTAACCAACTCTTCTAGTCTGCTAGGGGTGCCCATGAGGTGCCACAGATGGAAGGGCTTAGAAACAGGAATCTATTTTCTCCCCGTGCTGGAGGCTGCAAGTGCAAGGTCAAGGTGCCGGCGGCGTTGGGTCCTTCTGAGGCCTCCCTCCTTGGCTTGTAGATGGCTCTCATCACCTGCAT
>NW_022436942.1:72652146-72670238 GCF_009761245.1 Sapajus apella
TGATGGATAGCTAAATAGAGATGGAATGGGGAACTAATGAAGCATCTTTGGATGGCGTAAGCAGAAACAGGAGTGAATGACAAGGCCTGGGCATTGTTGTAGGGGGTTGGCATGAGGCCAGCTCTGGATGTCTGTGCTACCTGACACTTGGGAGGGACTTCCTCTCCCTTTGCAGTGTCAAGCTGAGCTGGGCCACAGGCACTAGAGTCTTCAGTTGGAGCTGCCAAAGTTCTGTCACTTTGTGGTTCCCTGGTGGCAAAATGGGAGACTCCTGAGCAAATTAAATTTCTCCAGTAGAGGAGGGTTTGAGAAACACACAGCATCAGGAAAGTTGCTGAGTTTTAAACCCAAATCTCATTTCTATGATGGCCTTAGCAGACATGCAGACTTGACTTGTGAAAGACACACACCTGTGCATAGGCACACACACACGTCATCTGTGTGATTGCTCAGCCCAGCACTAGGGAACCCTCATGGGCCAGACCCTGTGGGTGCTAATCCCAGCAGAGCCACCTGCTAGGGTTTACCCCTGGGCCAATTACTTAACCTCATGCTCCAATTTCCTCACTTATAAAACAGGGTTAAGATTATTACCATCTCCACAGGATTTTACAAGGCATCATCAGCTTCCAGTATTAATTATTTTAAGTTGCTTCATATATTCAGTTAATTTGGTCTTTACAACCAATGTTCAGCAAGGACCAAATTATTGGGATTTGCTGGGAGTGGTGACTCACACCTGTCACCTCAGCAATTTGGGAGGTGGAGGCAAGTGGATCACTTGAGTCCAGGAGTTTGCGATCAGCCTGAGCAACATAGTGAGACCCTGTCTCTACAAAAACTACAAAAGTAGCCGGGTGTGGTAGCACCTGCCTGTAGTCCCAGCTACTTGGAAGGCTGAGGTGGGAGGATCTCTTGAGGCTGGGAGGCAGAGGTTGCAGTGATCTGAGATGACATCACTGCACTCTAGCCTGGGTGACAAAGCGAGAGCCTGTTTCAAAAACAACAATAATTAAGACTTAGAAGAAAAAGCCTTAGGCTGAAAATCTGGAGGTGTTGAGACGAGGCTGAGCCTCCAAGCCTGTTACCCTCTCACTGGGTAGTAAGCAGGTCACCCTCCATCTCTGGTTGCCAAATTCAGGTCTTGGTGTTGACCTGAGGTTTTTTTCATGGGGCTCTAAGGTACACACTTCAGGGAGAAGAAAATGAGGAGGAAATGAGTCCCAACCAACTTTCAAGGCAATTAGGATTTTTTTTAAAAACTTACAATTTTGAGATCAGCATTGATTCACATGCAGTTGTATAATACAAAGAGATCCTATATATGCCCCTCACCCAGTTTTGCATATCTTGTACAGCATCACAACCAAGAAATTGACATGGATGCAATTCACTGACCTTCAGATTTCACTAGTTTTCCGTGTACTCATTTGTATGCATGTGTGTGTTCAGTTCTATGCAATTTTATCACATGTAGATACATGGGACCATCACAGTAAAGATACAGAACAGTCATTACAAGTATACCTTTGTGCTACCCTAGTAAAGCCACAACTATTTCCCAGTGTCCTTGCCTCCCTAATCTCTGGCAATCCCTATTCTGTTCTCGATCTCTATAATTTTGTCATTTCAAGATTATATCAATGGGATCATGCAGTACATGACCTTTTGAGATTTTTTTTCACTCAGTTACATTCCCTTGAAATTCACACAAATTGTTTTTTATATCAATGCTTTATTTTTCCTTTTTCCTTTTTATTGCTGAGTAGTATTTTAGTAGCTCTTATTTTAACTGCTACATATACTGGTCTTGCTTAAGAGAGTTCATTTAAACAAAGGCTTCCTCAGCTCCAAAGAATAGATTGAGAGCTATTGAATATAACAATTAGATTGCCAAATTCTAAGACCCTGGTTATGACAGAGATGAATATAATCTCTATGTTAAAATTTATATAGCTGTTTCCATTTAACAGTGAAATAAATCCCTTGACCATCATAGGCATAATTTTATCGAAGCTTGGACAGAAATAAGAGAGAGAACAAGATTGAGAGAGAGAGAATTTATTCCTGGGAGGGAATTTAAGAGTTCCTAGTCTTTTAAACCTAGGAGAAAAAAAAAATCTTTACTTATTTCTGTTAGGATAACTTCTCTTTTGTTTTCCTTCTCTTTTCATTCCATTGCCTGTTTGTATTTTCCCTCAATTCCCCAAATGCTGTTCAAAAAAAAAAAAAAAAAGGCACTTAAAAATTTTTTTATTACTTTTTTTTGAGACAGAGTTTTACTCTGTCACCCAGGCTGAAGTGTAGTGGCTCAATCATGGCTCACTCTACCCTCCACCCACTGGGCACAAGCGATCCTCTCACCTCAGCTTCTACAGTAGCTGGGACTACAGGCATGCACCACCATGCCTGCTTAATTTTTGTACTTTTTTTTTTATAGAGATAGGGTCTTGCCATGTTGCTCAAGCTGGTCTCAAACTCCTGGGCTCAAACCATCCTTCCGCTTCAGCCTCCCAAAGTGCTGAGATTACAGGCATGAGCCACTGCACCCAGCCTCAAAATGGTGAATTTTAAAAGCCAGGGATACATTTCATTTCTTGCATTCCCAGCAAGAGAAAAGCCTGCCACTTATTTTGGATAGAGAAATATAAAGACATATTCTTTTCATGGAAATGAAGCCAGGGGTTCTTGTTAATCATGTGAGATGACTGCAGAGCAAATTATAAGCAAGAAAATAAAACCTATTAAGTGTTTATGCGCCTTGGTTCTTCTCAAGTTCCTCTCCCAATCATTTAAGCTCTCCAAAGTCTCTATGGATGAGGATTCAGCATTTGATTGTGCAAACACCAGGACTTCAGATACTCAGATAGTAAAAGGAATGGTGTCCTAGAGCAATTAATATGCACTTCATAACACCTCATGCCTACACATTTCTTGCAGCCATTATGACTGCCTGTTGTAACATGAATTATGGTTTAGGCCAAGTGTTGGGAGGAACACAGATCATTTTTCCCCAAGGTAAGATTTCTGCTCTAATTTCTCCCCTTTGGTGCCTCTGAGCTCCCACCCTCTTCCTCTGCATGTACCAGCTCTGTCTGGACTTTCCTTTTTGACCTTCACCTCCCTGTTTTTCCTTTCTCCTAATGCCCTGGAAGGCAGACTTGAAAGCAGTTAACAAGTAGTCATGATCTTAGAGATGCCTGCCTCCCTTTTATTTTTATTTTTTATTTTTTTGAGACAAAATCTCATTCTATTGCCCAGGCTGGAGTACAGTGGTGTGATCTCAGCTTACTGCAACTGTTACGAGTTTGAAATTTGCCTAAATTTGGATGGGTTTCACCATTGGCTCCTGAGGACAGGAACTGGTGTGTGTGTCTGTGTGTCTGTGTGTGTGTGTGTCTGTGTGTGTGTGTGTGTTATATGGGCAGAAAAAAAGTATATATGTACAGGTATTGATCGACTATGCAACTTATGACCATTCGACTTTACGACCACAATCGCTAGCCACAACTGCTCCGCGTCTGGCAGCGCAAATGTTGCCCAGCTGGGCGTATGACAGTGCAGACCAGCTTCCGGCAGCACTGCCATCTCCACGTGCACCATTTCAACTGTACATATAGCCTACTCAACTTACGACCAAATTGTGTTACGACCGGTCCGCGGTCCCGACCGTGGTCGTAAGTCGGGCACTAGCTGTATATGTTTTATTTGAGATGGAGTTTTGCTCTTGTTGCCCAGGCTGGAGTGCAATGGTGCGATCTCAGCTCATTGTAACCTCTGCCTCCCGAGTTCAAGCGCTTCTCCTACCTCAGCCTCTCGAACAGCTGGGATTACGGGCACCCGCCACCACACCCAGGTAATTTTTGTATTTTTAGTGGAGACACAGTTTCACCATGTTGGCCAGGCTGGTCTAGAACTCCTGACCTCAGGTGATCCACTGCCCCGGCCTCCCAAAGTGCTGAGATTACAGGCGTGAGACAACGTGCTCGGCCTGTTGTCTTTATGTTTATTGCTGTATTTTCAGTGCTTATATGCTAGTCACATTGTAGGCACTAAATATTTATTACATAAATTTGTGGAATAAATTTACCAAAAACATGCAGTTTTGAAAGAATGTATTTGACAGGAAAGAGACACTTTCTTACAAAAATATCAAATCGTTTCTCAACCATTTACATTTGAGCACATATTCTATGTCAGGAATTTTAAATGATAAAGCAATAAATAAACTCTGTCTGGTACAATTAAAAGCATATATTTTGGCAATCTATTTCATATGTTATCCGTGACGCAGGGCAGGCCAACCCCATATTGGAGCTCAGCCCTGGCAGGTTCTTTGCTTTGCCCAGGAAAGAATTCAAGGGTGAGCCAGTGGCAGAAGAACAGAGCTTTATTGAAGCAGTAGTGTTACAGCCCTGGGTGGGTGACAGCTCTGTGACTGCTGCTGCAGAGCAGGGCCACCCCATTGGCAGTGTGCTGAGACTAGCAGCTCAGCGCAGTTCTACATCATACGTAAGTCTACTTTTAATTACGTGCAGATTAAGGGTTGAATTATGCAGAAATGTCTAGGAAAAGGGTAATAACGTCTAGGGTGTTGAGTCATTGACATGGGAAGAATGGTAACTCCTGGATGTTGCCATGGCAATGGTAAATTGACATGGCACCCTGGAAGCTTCTTCTGCTCCATCCCTGCATTAGCTAGTCTTCAATTTTGTTTGGTGTCTGAGCCCTGCCTCCAGAGTTGAGTCCCATCTCTTTTTTTTTTTTTTTTTTTTTTTTTTTTGAGATGGAGTCTTACTATGTCACCAGGCTGAAGTGCAGTGGCCAGATCTCGGCTCACTGCAACCTCTGCCTTCCAGGTTCAAGTGATTCCCCTGCCTCAGCCTGCTGAGTAGCTGGAACTACAGTCACATGCCACCATGCTCAGCTAATGTTTTGTATTTTAGTAGAGACAGGGTTTCACCATGTTGGCCAGGATGGTCTCGATCTCCTGACCTCATGATCCACCCACCTCAGCTCCCCAAAATGCTGGGATTACAGGCATGAGCCACTGCGACTGGCCAAGTCCCACCTTTTACGTCATCCTCATTTAACTTAATATAAGTTATTCTAATCTGCTCCTTCCAAGTCATTCCTCAAGGTGGGAATGAACTTCCCCTTGCCCTTTTTCCTTCAGATGGAGATACTGTGACTCTGAGAGACTGTCCCCTGCAAGTAAGTGGCAAAGGCCTCCACCCAGGAATTTAGAGCCCAGGCAAGTGACAGGGACTAATTTAGAGCTTTGCTTAAATATTGGAGCAGCGTATACAGCTGGTTCCTTCCCATATTTGAACCCATGCCCATTGTGATGGTTAATTTCATGTCTCTACTGGACTGGGTGAAGGGGTATACCTTCACCTGCGCAGACATTATGTCTGGATGCGTGTGGTGAGGGTGTTTTTGAAAAAGATTGGCGTTTGAATGTTGAACTGAGTAAAAACCATTCACCCACCAGTCATGCATCATCCAATCTGTTGAGGGCGTGACAAGAACAGAAAGGTGGAGGAAGGGTGAATTTGCTCTCTCTGCTTGAGCTGGGACGTCCGTCTTCTCCTGCCCTCGGACATTGGAACTCTTGGCTCTTGGGCCTTCAGCCTCTGGTACTTACACCAGCAAACCCCTCTGTCTTCCACCTCATTCTCAGGCCTTCATCCCTAGAGAGCGGGTCATGCCATCAGCTCCCCAGTCTTCGGACTTCAACTGAATTTCACCACCAGCTCTCCTGGCTCTCCAGCTTGCAGACAGCGTGTTGTATGACTTTTCCGCCTCCATAATCACATAGTAAAGCCTTTCTTATATATCTTTCTATATCTTATTATTCTGTTTCTCTGGAGAACCCTGCACACCCTCAATACAACCTCACAGAATTATCTCGCAGGTACACATTGAACATCCATTAAAGTGTTAGGTGCTTCATGGAAATTCATAGATAAATAAGACATGAACTGTGCTCCCAAAAAGCTTACAGAAGAGCAGTGAACCTGATAGATGCAAAGTCAAATTTGCTACACAGAGAGGATCAACACGGAAGGGAAAGTGAATGTAGCTTGGTGTTTGCAAACAGTGTCTTTAGGGTCGGAGAGCTCTGTGACTTTAGGTAAGAAGCTCAACCTCTCTGAACCTCAGAAAAATTGACTTATTAATAATGCATAACCCCTATGGATCACTGAACCGATTACGGCCCCCACGACACAAGCTGATGCAAGTGGCACACTTAGCATAGCACCGGCCATACTTACAGGCTCCCGATAACTGGTGTTAGAAGTCATTTGGGCAATGAAGCCCCTTCTCCTTTTTTCTATCAGCAAACCTGGTGTGTATTAGATTGAACTATATATAAACTTCATGCTTTTGTAGCTTAAAATAATTCAAATGTCAATAATTTCATATGGTTCAACCTAATCAGATTATTTATTGAGAGGAATTAATAGACAAGTCTATAAACAGGAAGCAAAGTGTCTTAAAACTTGGGAAAACCCGGGTCCCTGATTTGCTGTGACCCTTGGGCTTAGTGTTCCCTGGACTGGTCACTACCCTGCCTCCCTCTCTGCTCAGCTGGTGAGTTCCCAGCTGCAAAACTTCAGGAAAGGAAATACCAGTAGCTGTAAGAGTGTCACACTTGGTTTTATGTGGCAGTAACCAACCCTTAGCCAATTGTGGCATTTGGCTAGCAGTATACTCCACACCTTGTTAAAAAAAAATCATATAGAAACTTCTGTGTAAGTTCATTGTACAGCACTTGCTACTTAGGAGGACCACTCGCTGACAGAGCAGGGAAGTGGGGCTTTTAAAAGCAAGTTTCAGTAAGAGGTTGGTTTCTAATTGACCAGCAAGTATCCCTATTGAGGTTAAAGAACAGATGTTGGGCAAGGAAGGTACCTGGTGTGGAGAATGGGAAACGAAGCGGTACACTGTTTGCCGAAACTTTAAGATGAATAAAGGTCTGTTTTCTCATCCTGGCTTTCCCTGGCTCACTGTGTGACTGGAACAAGCTGTTTGACCTCCTTGAGCCTTTATTTTCTCTTTTTCATAATGGAGCCAAAAAGTATAATAGCTACCACAAAGGACTGTTGGAAGAATTAATTAAGATAATGTGTGTAAACTACATGGCACATTCATGGTTAATATTTTTCCAGTGTCTGATCTGTGCCAAGAACCATGCCAGGAACCTTACATATGCTTTTTCAATTAGTTCTTCCAGCAACTTTATGAGGTGAACATACTTATATCCATTCTCTGAGAAGAAACTGCATTCAGGCTGGGTGCAGCGGCTTATAGCTATAATCCCAGCACTTTGTGAGGTCAAGGTGGGAGTATTGCTTGAAACCAAGCATTTGAGACCAGCCTCAGCCACAAAGTGAGATTCCCATCTTTACAAAAAAAAATTTAAACATTAGCTGGGTGTGCTATACCTGTAGCTCGGGCTACAGGTATAGCACACCTGTAGCCCCAGCTACTTGGGAGGCTGAGGTGGGAAGATCACTTGAGCCCAGGAGGTTGAGTCTGCAGTGAGCTGCGGTCATACCACTGCATTCCAGCCTAGGTGATAGAGCAAGACCCTGTCTCTCAAAAAGTAAAAAAAAAAAAAAAAAAAGAGCAACAACTAACAACTAGAATTGGAATCATAAAGGAGAGTTTGGATTTGAGTAACTTGGAAGGTTAACAGAAATTGCCATTTGTTTAGTTTTCTCTTTAAATCCCAGGGCCGATTAAGCAACACTTGGCAAATATTTAACATGTCCAGACTCATTGCCATGTGCTCTACTAGGTGAATGCAACATGATCTCACACTCACCTGTTGGAATTTTCAGTGATTTGTTACTAAAATTTTTAAAAAATAAAAGACAGCACCTGAATTAAAATAAGTATGACGGATATCCCAACATAAATCCATAGCTTCATGAGAAATCTTCTGGAACATTCTAGGAAGGGAGTGTCTGGTGGCCTCTGCCACCCACCTGCTCCCTATGGACAGATAAGAACAACTTTCTGGGCTGGTGGAGAGATGTGTGAGTCTCAATTAGCTCTCTTTTATGGAGCATATTTTCAGAGGCATATTTTTCAACACAAGTGGGGTTGCCCCCCATGTGCAGACCCTGGGCTTTGGGCAGTCGTTAAGGGAGGAGCAGCATTGCCCAATGCAGGCACTAAAACAGGCAGAGACACACAGGCTAATTCTCCTTTCCTCACCCCCACTTCTCACACTTGGAAAATTATAACCCAGAAACAACTGGCTCTTTAGTTATGGGGAACCACCCACAGGCTGAAACAGCTTCCTATGCCCAAGGCTGGCCAGTCACCTGCTCTTTCCCCAGCCCTCACCCCCATGCAAGGAAACAGACTGACTCTGAACTTTCTTTTAGCTGTCGGACACTAAGACACACCTTTCTAGCATTAGGAAGAAAGACCATTTCCCTCATCACCTATATTAGTCTGTTTTCACACTGCTGTAAAGAATTGCCCGAGGCTGAGCCCAGTGGCTCATACCTGTAATCCCAGCACTTTGGGAGGCTGAGGTGGGCAGATCACTTAAGGCCAGGAGTTCCAGAACAGCCTGGTCAACATGGCAACCCTGTGACTACTAAAAATAAAAAATTAGCCAGGTGTGGTGGTTGTAATCTCAGTTATTCAGAAGGCTGAGGCACCAGCTCTGTCCCAAAAAAGAAAAAGAAAAAAAAAGGAACTGCCTGAAACTGGGTAATGTATAAAGAAAAGAGGTTTAATCGACTCACAGTTCAGCATGGCTGGGGAGGACCCAGGGAACTTACAGTCATAGCAGAAGGTGAAAGGGAAGCAGGTACCTAATTCATAATGTGGCAGGAAAGAGAAAGTGAATGAGCAAAGGCAAAATAACCCCTTATTAAACCATCAGATTTCTTGAGAACTCACTCACTATCAGGAAAACAGCACGGGGAAAACCACCCCCATGATCCAAACACCTCCCACCAGGTCCCACCCTTGACACATGGGGATTATGGGGATTAGAACTCAAGATGAGATTTGGGTGGGGACACAGAGCCAAACCGTATCACCACCCAAAGATATCAACCATAAGAATGCTACCAATTCCAGATTTCTATGTTTTTTTTTTCAATTTTGTAATGCATATTTTCATAAGTCATTGTCTTTTTTTTCTTTCAAGATTGGATATTTTTTCACAAAGGTATCATCTCTGTTTCTTTTAATTAAACATTACACTCATCCCCACTAATGATGTTAAAATATCCATTAAAATGAGGTGATACTGTTTGGGGCCCTACAGTTTTAATAGCAAATACTTATATCCTTTATATTACTATGTTGAGTATTGTTCTCAGCATTCTACACTGAACAAAAGGATTTACTTAATACATACGGCAACACTGTGATGTAACTTTTGCTCTTATACTTGACTTACTGGTGAGAAAACTGAGACCAAGGTGATACATCCAATACATGACAGAGCTGGGATTTGAACCCAGGGAATCTGCCTCCAGACACCATGCTGTTAACTAGGATTAGACTGCCTCTCAGATTGGCAAACTTAAACTTGTGATATAACCAGGGTTGGTGGGGGTATGGAGAGACGGGCCTTCATGAATGCAGATGAGAGGACAAAGTGATAGAAATTTGTGCAGGGCAGGACAGGTGCAGTAGCTCATGCCTGTAATACCTGCACTTTGGGAGGCTGATGGGGGTGTTGATCATTTGAGCTTAGAAGTTCAAGACCAACCTGGGCAATATGGTGAAGCCCCAACTCTACAAACAATACCCAAAAAAAAAAAAAAATTAGCTAGGTATGGTGGTGTGTTCCTGTAGTCTCCACTATTCGGAAGGCTAAGGAAGGAGGATCACTTGAGCCTGGGAGGTCGAGGCCGCAGTGAGCTGAGAGCCTGCCATTGCCCTCCAGCCTGGGCAAGAGAGTGAGACCCTGTCTCAAAATAACAACAATAATAATAATAAAATAAAAATAAATTTTTAAAGGGCAATTTGGGAGAATTTATTAAAAATGTATACATTTGTTTCACCTAGCAACTTTGCATTTTAGACTCAACATCTAGATCATAGATATCCACCAGAAAGTATACACACTCTCTCAAGGTTTATTGCAGCATAGTTTGTAATGGTGAATCAGTAGGGAAAATTTTGAATAATTAAATTAGTGAATATATGCCATGAAAAATTGATGGCTAAATCTTGAAAAACAAACATACACCAAAACAAAGAACTCAGGTATAAAGGAAAGGACTGATGGTGAGTGCTGTGCCCATTTAAATTCAAAATGCAGATTAAAGAACCGTGCTAAGAGTGGTTTTTAAGTGTTCTCACCACATATAAATGGTAAGTATGTGCAGTAACACATATGTTAATAATTAACCTGATTTGGCCATTCTGCAACATATACATATATATATATATATATATATATATATATATATATATAATGTTATGTTTCACAAAATAAAAATATATTTTATTTTTAATAAAAAAAAAAAATATAAAACTAAAACTTTAAAAAGAGCTATGAAAATAATGATTAGAAAAATAGAGTATTCATGTTTAGGACATTGACAAAATAGAACAATATAACTAAGAAATCAGGATGGAGAGAGAGAAGTGAGAAGTAGTAAAGAAGTGAATACACTTCTTAATCTTTTCAGGGATTCAAACTGTCAAATATTGCAATTTGTTCTGTTTATTTACTTATTTATTTATAGTTTAGAGACAGGGTCTCCACCTGTTGCCCAGGCTGGAGTGCAGTGGTGCAAACACGGTTCGCTGCAGCCTCAATCTCCCGGCTCCAGCCATCCCTTGACCCCATCCTCCTGAGTAGCTAGGACTGTAGGCATGTGCCACAACCGCTGGCTAATTTTTTAAAAAATTTTATAGAGATGGGCATCACTCTATGTTGCCTATGCTCGTTTCAAACCCCTGGCCTCATGTAATCCCCCTGCCTTGGTCTCTCACAGTGCTGGGGTTACAGGTGTGAGCTACTACACCCAGCCTAAAGTTTGTTTTAAACATGACTCTAAGGACTCAATATTTTTCATGACCTTATTGTCCTTATGTAGATTTTTTAAAGAAAGGACTCTTTTGTGGTAAAGAAAGTTGTACTGAATTTCTTCCCTTTTCTCTCTTTTTCTCCTGCCCAAGGAATTATTTTTCTTTAATTAATTAAATAAAACATATTTGATGTTTTGTGTTATAAAATTGCCCATCATGCTCAGATGGTGGTCTCCAAACAGTAATTTACACTGAAAGGAACTGGGTTTCTTGGCTAAATGACCGATTACAGGTTGGGGAAGGAAATAGATGGGCAGGGGGCATATTTTTATACCAGGTGGCTGGAAAGCTGTTATAAAACTCCTGAGGCCTGGACAAAGGACTCAGAAGCTGAGAGGACAGGCTCTCACTGGATAAAAATGAGAGAATTTGAGCATAAATAAGGATAACACATTGAAACACATCAAATATGTTTGAATTCAGGAGTTCATAATGATACTCAAGAATTCACTGGTTACTTTTAGGAGATGCTAGGAGACCAACTCATTACTTTGAAAATTGTAAAATAGAGGAAAAGAATTGAACATTTACCCTGCTTTTCATGTAAGAATGATACCACAGGGTGATAAAAGAGTGTATGTTCATGACAAGCCTGAGTGACACAGTGAGACCACCATCTCTACAAAAAATACAAAAAATAGCTAGGTGTGGTAGCACATGCCTGCAGTCCCAGCTACTTGGGAGGCTGGGTTTGGAGGATTGCTTGAGCCCAGGAATTTGAGGCTGCAGTAATTGCACCACTGCAATCCATTCTGGGAGACCAAGCGAGACTCTCTTTCCTAAAAGACAAACAAACAAAAGTATATGAAGGGAAGTTTCTCTCCACAGAAGTATTCTACACGATTAATGAAGATGCAATAGTACCATTAGAATGCCACCGTTTTGCACTCTATGAACTAATGACTTTTGGTACTGATGGTCAGTGTCCACTAACATCACAAAAGAGACACAGGTAGATGTCACGTACCTTCTAATGGAAGAATGGACACCACCTGTGAAGTCGTTTTGCAAACAAAAACAAAAGTTGAACTTGAATCTGACCAAGCCCCTTGACTTAATTATCAATTCATAAGACAGTTTGAGGCAAAATGACAGCACAGAGATTCAGTCAGGAAAGTCCAGACCGGGAAAAACTTTATAGGACAAAAAGGAAATAACACAATAAATACAAATAAATGCAATCATATCTCTGTTTAGGTCTATATCTCTGTGTCTAGATGTAGGTCTAACTACAGATAGATAAAATAGATGTAGAGTCTACAGATCAAAAGGGTCGTGAGAGACATGTTAACCAAAAACGACACCTGGCTTTTATTTGGATCTTGATTCAAATGGGTTGTTAAAAAATAAAAAGCATTTAGGAATTTGTGTGTTGCTGTTGCTCTGCTGCCCAGGCTGGAGTGCAATGGCACAATCATAGCTCACTGCAGCCTCGCATCCTGGGCTCAAGAAATCCTCCAGCCTCAGCCTCCCAAAATGCTGGGATTACAAGTGTGAGCCACTGTGCCCGGCTGTATTTAGGAAAATTTAAGGATTGGTTAGATACTTGATGTTGTTAAGGAATTATTATGATAATGACACTGCAGTTTTGTTTTAAAAGTAGGAGTTCTATCAAAGCTTTGAGTTAATTGAAGAAAAAACAAAAATAAATGAATGGATGAATGGATGAATGGATGGATGAATGGATGAATGAATGAATGGATGGATGAATGAATGAATGAATGAATGTCAGAGTTCTATAGCAGTGTTCCCGAACCTTTTTGGCATCAGGAACTGATTTCATAGAAGACAATTTTTCCACGAACAGGATGGGGTAGTTGGGGGTGGTGGATATGGTTTGGTTTCAGGATGATTCAAGTGCATTACATTTATTGTGCTCTTTATTTCAATTATTATTACATTATAATATATATAGCATCAATGTGAGCCCTGAGCTTGTTTTCCAGCAACTAGATGGTCTCATCTGGGGGTGATGGGAGACAGTGACAGATCATCAGGCATTAGATTCTCATAAGGAGCGTGCAGACTAGATCCCTTGCATGCACAGTTCACAATATGGTTCATGCTCCTATGAGAATCTAATGCAAGCTGGGTGCAGTGGCCTGTAATCCCAACACTTTGGAACACTGAGGCAGGTGGATCACCTAAGGTCAGGAGTTCGAGACCAGCCTGGCCAAAATGGTCAGAAACCCTCTCTCCACCAAACATACAAAAAATTAGCTGGGTGTGGTGGTGCATGCCTGTAATCCCAGCTACTCAGGAGACTGAGGCAGGAGAACTGCTTGAACCTGGGAGAAAGAGGTTGCAGTAAGCCGAGATCGCACCACTGCACTCCAGCCTGGGTGACAGAGCAAGACTCTGTCTCAAATAAATAAATAGAAAAAATAATTTTAAAAAAATCTAATTCAGCCTCTGACCTGACAAGAGGCAGTCAGGCAGTAATACGAGCAATGGCGAGGGGATGAAAATACAGATAAAATTTCACTTGCTTACCCTCTGCTCACCTTCTGCTGTGTGGCCCATTTTCTTTTTTTCCCCCCCTTTGGGTATTTTTAATTGCATTTTAGGTTTTGGGGTACATGTGAAGAACATGCAAGATTGTTGCATAGGTACACACGTGGCAGTGTGATTTGCTGCCTTCCTCCCCTTCACCTATATCTGGCATTTCTCCCCATGCTTTCTTTCCCCAACTCACCACCCCCCGCTGTCCCTCCCCTATTTCCCCCCAGCTGACCCCAGTGTGTAGTGCTCCCCTCCCTGTGTCCATGTACTCTCATTGTTCAACACCCGCCTATGAGTGAGAACATGCGGTGTTTGATTTTCTGCTCTTGTGTCAGTTTTCTGAGAATGATGGTTTCCAGGTTCATCCATGTCCCTACAAAGGACACAAATTCACCGTTTTTGATGGCTGCATAATATTCCATGGTATATATGTGTGTGTGGCCCATTTTCTAACAGGCCACAGACAGGAACCACTTCATGGCCCAGGGATTGGGGATCCCTGTTCTAGACGATTTTTAAGGCAGCGAAACTTCTGATCATGATACTATAAGGTGAATACATGTTGTTACACATTTGTCCAAACCCCATAAAAGGTACAACACCAAGAGTGATCCTAAAGTCTTTATTTTAAAAATGAATTCTTATCTTTTAGAGATATATAGTAAGATATTAAATATAAAATAATAAGACGTGGGATTTACTTCAAATTAATTGAAGGAGGAGAGGCTGGAAGTATCAGTGGAACAAGATGGCCATTAGTTGGTAAGGTGGATGATGAATAAATGGGGATTTATTTAGCTATTTTCTTTATCTTTGCTTATGCTTGAAATATTTTATAGTAACAAGTTTTAAAATTATACAGAGAATAAGGCCAGGCGTGGTGGCTCATGTCTATAATCCTAACACTCTGGAAGCCGAGGTGGGCGGATTACTTGAGGTCAGGAGGTTGAGACCAGGCTGGCCAACTTGGTGAAAACCCCTCTCTATTAAAAAGACAAAAACTTAGCCAGACATGGTGGTGTGTGCCTGTAATCCCAGCTACTCGAGAGGCTGACACAGGAAAATCACTTGAATCCAGGAGGCAGAGGTTGCAGTGAGTTGAGATCATTCCACTGCACTTCAGTCTGGGCCACAGAGTGAGACTCTCTCTCAAAAACAAATTAATTAATAAAAATAAATTTTAAAAATATATGTACATACAGAAAATTATTTCATTTATATAAAATTAGTCTATTTATGAGCTAGGCATGGCAGCTCATGCCTATAATCCCAGGCCTTTAGGAGGCTGAGGCAGGAGGACTGCTTGAGCCCAAAAGTTGGAGACCAGCCTGGGCAACATAGTGAGATCCCATCTCTAATAAAAATAAAAATAATAAAAAAAAATTAGCCAAGCATGGTGGCAAAAAAATTAGTTTATCTATCTATACACCCATACACATACACATACACACACACACAAATGGTCTATAACTGTAGCCATGTACATATACATGCATTGCTGTCTTCCCATTCCTGAGCCTCATCACTCATTCCTGACACCCCATTCCATCTCAAAATGCCATCCATCTGTAGCAACACTCAGGCATAAGTCTAAAGAAGTAGACAAGAACCAGATTACGAATACAGTTCTTCTGTTTGCCATGCTAGAGGGTTTGAACTTTAGCCAGATGTTCATGAAGTTCCAATGAAGAACTAGCAGCCTTAGTGGCTGACGTTGAGAACAAAGGAAATATGGTGGTTTGTTTGGGGGCAGCTGAGGAAGAGAAGACTCTGTGATCTGAGAGCAAGTTATGGCAAAAGGTATTCTTGGGTACTCCCACAAGAGGGTCTCAAAGTCCATTTAGAATTGGCCTTAACAGAAACCGCAGAACAAAGGCCAGCTCATTCTTACTTCTTTTCTCCGTGGCAAACTCCAGCTGGTGATCTCAGAGGGAAGAGGCTTGTAAGAATTAAAAATGAAGGGTGTTGAATCCAGCAGTTCCACTTTGGGTACATGCCCAAAAGAACTGAAAGCAGGGCTTGAAGAGGTATTTATATATTCAGCTTCATAGCAGCATTATTCAAAATAGCCAAAATGTGGAAGGAAGTCAGCTGTTTCCCAGTGGGTAAGTGGCTAAACGAGATGTGGTATCTCCATACAATGAAATATTATTGAGAGCCAAGGGTAGGCACCAGTCCTTGAAGGTGCATGGCTCTAAACCAGACAAAAAGAAGCCTCAAGGTGCTTGGAGTACCAGGTAGCAGGCAAGTGGTGGGCTTTTCAGCGTGGTCTTTAGGATTTGCAGCTCAAGGAAGTGAGTTGTTGAAGCTGCCACCCAAACTGGTCAAACCAGGGCAAGATAAAGTCTTCAGAGCCCTCTATATGTTGGATCCCAGAACTCCAGATGAACTATGCTTTGAGGAAGGTGATATCATCTACGTTACTGACATGAATGATGCCAGTTGGTGGAAAGGTAACTCCAAAGGCAGGACTGGACTAATTCCAAGCAACTATGTGGTTATGCAGGCAGAATCCATTGACAATCCATTGTGTGAAGGAGCCAAAAGAGGTAACTTGAGTTAGTTGCCAGAGTTTTTGGACAACCAAGTGGGTGTTCATGGCTGAGACAAAGCCAGAAGCATTGCCTTAGACTAGGCTTGTCATGGGGATCTCAGAAATACAGTGGCAATGCTATTTACTCAACCAAGTATTGAACTGAGCCAATAGAACAAGTTGGGAGACACAGCTGTGCATGCTGCTGCCTGGAAAGTTTACGCAGATATCGTCCAGTTGCTTCTGGCAAAAGGTGCCAGAACAGACTGAAGAAACAATGAGAGGACACTGGCTTTGGGCATGGCTTTGGGCAATGCTGCCCGTGCATCTCTCCAGAGAAAGACACAGGGCACAGTTGCAGTTCAAACATTAAGCAATGCTCCTGTTATTCCAAAACTTTGTCTACCGGAAGAGGACTGGTAATTATTTTTTGTAAAGACATATGAACGTGGCAGTGTTGCACTGTTTTTGAGTAGAACAGGTAATGAATGGTTCTCACCTTTGGTTTGGCAATAAGTGACTGAATTATTTACTGTATAAAATACGTTTATGTCCACCAGAGTTGAACAAGAAGAGATGATCTCTATTTATCAAGCTAAAGGAATTATATAGTATTTTTTCTTTGAAAAAATCAGTGTTGGGCGCAGTGGTGTCTTCTTTAGAGACAGAGTCTCGCTCTGTCACCCAGGCTGGAGTGCAGTGGCATGATCTCGGCTCAGTGCAACCTCCACCTCCTGGGTTCAAGCGACTTTCCTGCCTCAGCCTCCTAAGTAGCTATGTTTGAGTACCAATATTAGAAGTGGTAATATTTCCAATTTGTGTGTGTCTTGTTTGCTACACTGAAAAAAAAAAGAAACATTTCATATTTTAAATTTGTGATTTTTCTTAGGCAGAGTTCCTCTTGAGTTGGGATAAAGATTTGAGGGCATTTTGTCTACTTGGGAGGTGATGCCTGGAAGCACCACTAGTAGAGCTGGGGAGTGAGACAGAGAAGGAAAGAAGCCAACACAAGTTCCATTAATTCATAAGCAGGTGGTGACCACCGTGGGCAGCTGAGACTCAATCCTCCTGGAGACTTCTGGGAAATTCTGTAAGTTGATGTCCCGCTGAGAAATGAGGAACTGGGGGATTTATCCTTAAACTCCTGCTTGTTACTAATTGAGGGCTGCCCCTGGGATACCATCTTCCAACCATTTCTAACCAGCTCCTGACACTGTCCAAGTACACACCGGTAACATTTGAATTCCCAGGTAGAGACAAAGCACTTGTGGGTAAGAACCTATTAGAGATTGTGGTACTGCTGAGTATCTGAATATCTGGATCATAACTCACTTGGTAAAGCTTAGAACTAATGATTATCCAAATTTAAAACTGCATGATTATAATTCACTGTTCAGCCAATAACCTCCATGTATTGATGAATATGCTTTTCATCCATAATAGTCATTGAATATGAGGGAGCTTATCAATGACCTCACAGGCTGTGTAAGAACCTCTGGAACTCCTTTGCAAACAGAGCCTGCCCTAGAATGAAACCAACTTCAATTCTCAACAGCCAGGAATTGTGAGAGAGACGGAATTCTGATTACATCGCTGGCACTCAATACAACATAGAGCAAAATCTACCCTTGAGAGCTCCTGGTTACAAACAAAAATTCTCTGGCTTAAGCTAGTTTAAGTTGAGTAAATGAAGCCATTTGTAGATGAAAGGTCATACTGACATCCTGTATTATGGCTTGGGGAAAGGAAAAGGCATCTGTTTCAAGGTCTCTCGGCTGGTCCAGAGATGAGACTCAAACAAGCCAGGGTAGAAAGGGACACAATTTGTTCCACAGTGAGCCTTGGCTGATAATGTCGCCTAAACTGTTGGGAAATGCCTAGAGGACTTCCAATAAGTTCAGCCATACTATCTTATTTGAATGGGCCCTGTGGAAAAGATTTTGAGCTTTCTACTTTTTTTTTTTTTTTTTTTTTT
>NW_022436942.1:72670338-72676756 GCF_009761245.1 Sapajus apella
CAATTCTCCTGCCTCAGCCTCCTGAGTAGCTGGGATTACAGGCACGCACCACCATGCCCAGCTAATTTTTTGTATTTTTAGTAGAGACAGGGTTTCACCATATTGACCAGGATGGTCTCGATCTCTTGACCTCGTGATCCACCTGCCTCGGCCTCCCAAAGTGCTGGGATTACAGGCTTGAGCCACCGTGCCTGGACTTGAGCTTTCTTCAAACATAAAAAATCATGAATTTACAATAATACCGAAAAATATCTCTTTGGTTTTCTTTTGAATTTGCTATGGCAGCAATTCATTCTACTAGACACTAGTAAATAACAGGAAAGAAGTGATGAGGTATTTATCATGCCTTCTCTGTCCAAATGGCCTATTTGTTGTTGTTGTTTATGAAACAGTGTCTCTCTGTCTCACCCAGGCTGGAGTACAGTGGTGCAACCATAGCCCACTGCAGCCTCGAGTTCCTGGGGTCAAGGAATCCTCCCACCTTAGCCTCTGGAGGATCTGCTACTACAGGTACATGCCACCGCCCCCAGTTCTGTCCAAACTATATTTCATGGTAAATAAATAGGTGAGGAGGGATAGTTCTTCTTTATGAAATAATGCCATTTTATGGACGCAGAAGATAGATATAAAAAATCATTTTGGATCTCCTAATGGAATAACAGAATTCAGCAATAGTCCCCAACAACTGATAAAATAATTCAATGAATATTTGATTGTAAATTTCATAATAGATGAGTCAGACTTTTACCAACCAGATAGCAGGCATTTCTTATGTAATCAACCAGTAGTATATAATTACACCTATGAAGTACTCTTGTTAAAAAATAAATTAAGCTTGAGCCTAGTCAAGTTTCACATTCAGAATTTGGATTCTGAGAAATAGGGAGGACAGAAGAAACGAGAATGTAATCAACCTAGTGCAGAATGTGGAAAACTTAGGACAAATGACTTGGACTCTTTAATGCCATGCATTTATAAGGATTTGTCCTTATAAATGACATTAAAGAGTCCAAGTCATTTGTCCTTACAAATCCTTATAAATGCATGACATTAAAGAGGGGAAAAGGAAGGAAAATTATTACTGATTGAAAGATACTTAAGTAACATATTAAGTAAATACCACATGTGGTTATTTTGTAGATTCTGATTCAAATAAGTAAACCATAGAAAGGCATTCTGGGTTTAAAAACATATTTGCGTATTAACTGAGAGCAAAATGGAGGGGAATTAGAATTTTCATACCTGGCTGGTCAAAATGCAAAATGCAAAACTGTGGCAATTCCTCAAGGATCTAGAACAAGAAATACCATTTGACCCAGCAATCCCATTACTGGGTATATACCCAAAGGATTATAAATCATTCTACTATAAAGACACATGCGCATGTATGTTTATTGCAGCACTGTTCACAATAGCAAAGACTTGGAACCAACCCAAATACCCATCAATGATAGACTGGATAAAGAAAATGTGGCACATGTATACCATGGAATACTATGCAGCCATAAAAAGAATGAGTTCATGTCCTTTGCAGGGACATGGATGAAGATGGAAACCATCATTCTCAGCAAACTAACACAGGAACAGAAAACCAAGCACCACAGGTTCTCACTCATAATTGGGAGTTGATCAATGAGAACACATGGACACAGGGAGGGGAGCATCACACACCAGGGCCTGTTGGGTATTGGGAGGAAAGGGGAGGGAGAGCACTAGGATAAATACGCAATGCATGAGGGCCTTAAAACCTAGATGATGGGTTGATGGATGTAGCAAACCACCATGGCACATGTATACCTACGGAACAAACCTACAAATTCTGCACGTTTCACAGAACTTAAAGTAAAATTTAAAAAAAAAAAAAAAAAAGGAAAAAGCAAATTGGTTTAGCCACTTTGGAAAACAGTTTGGCACTTTTCTTTCTTTTCTTCTCTTTTTTTTTTTTTTTTGAGACGGTGTTTCACTCATGTTACCCAGGCTGGAGTGCAATGGCGCGATCTCGGCTCACCGCAACCTCCGCCTCCTGGGTTCAGGCAATTCTCCTGCCTCAGCCTCCTGAGTCGCTGGGATTACAGGCACGCGCCACCATGCCCAGCTAATTTTTTGTATTTTTAGAGAGACGGGGTTTCACCATGTTGACCAGGATGGTCTCGATCTCTTGACCTCGTGATCCACCCGCCTCGGCCTCCCAAAGTGCTGGGATTACAGGCTTGAGCCACCGCGCCCGGCCAGTTTGGCACTTTTCTATGAAGCTAAATATATACCCACTGTAAAAACCAACAATCCCTCTCCTGAGTATCTACCCAAAAGAAAAGAAAATCAGTGTTTCCTCAAAAATCTATATGTGTATGTTTATACTGGCTTGATCTATAATTGCCCAAATTGAAACTATTCAAGTGTCCCTCAACAGATAAATGGATAAATGATCGGTAGTACAGCCAGACAGTAAAATACTATCTAGCAATATAAAGTAACCAACTACCAATACACTCAATAACATGGATGAATTAAAAAAGCAGTATGCTAAGTGAAAAAAGTCACATTCAAAAGCCTATACATAGGCCTGGCATGGTGGCTTATGCCTGTAATCCCAGGGCTTTGGGAGGCCAAAGCAGGTGGATCACTTGAGGTCAGGAGTTCAAGACTAGCCTGGCCAAAATAGTGAAACCTCGTCTCTACTAAAAACACAAAAATTAGCTGGATGTGGTGGCGTGCACCTGTAGTACCAGCTACTCAGGATGCTGAGGCATGAGAATCACTTGAACCTGGGGGGTGGAGGCTACAGTGAGCTGAGATTGCATCACTGCACTCAGCCTGGGCGACAGAGCTAGACTCCATCTCAAAAATAAAAATAAACCACCAAAAAGCCTATACGCTTTAAAAACAGACACAGAGAACAATGAACAGAACAGAGAGATAAGAAATAAATCCAAACATATATCATCAACTAATTTTCAACAAGGTCACCAAGAAGACACGATGGAGGGAGGATAGTCTTGTCAATAAATAGTATTGGAAAAACAATACCCACATGCAAAAGAATAAAACTTGACCCTTATCTTGCAGCATAAACAAAAATCAACTAAAAATTGATTAGTGAACAAAACATTAAAATCTGAAATTGTAGGCCAGGTACGGTGGCTCAGGCCTGTAATCCCAGCACTTTGGGAGACTGAGGTGGGTGGATGGCTTGAGCCCAGGAGTTCAAGACCAGCCAGGGAAAAACAATGAGACCCTGTCTCTTCAAAAACACAAAAATTAGCCGGATGGATGGCACATGTTTGTAGTTCCAGCTACTGGGGAAGCTGAGTTAGGAGGATTGCTTAAACTCCTGTGGTTGAGGCTGCAGTGAGCACTCTAGCCTGGGCAACAGAGTGAGAGTCTGTCTCAAAAAAAAAAAAAAAGAAAGAAAGAAAATCTGGCTGGGCACAGTGGCTCATGCCTGTAATCTCAACACTTTGGGAAGTTGAGGTGGGTAGATCACTTGAGGTCAGGAGTTCAAGACCAGCCTGGCCAACATGGTGAAACCCCATCTCAGCTAAAAATACAAAAATTGGCCAGGCGTGATGGCACATGCTTGTAATCCCAACTACTTGGAAGACTGAGGCACAAAAATTAGCCAAGCATGGTGGCACACACCTGTGGTCCCAGCTACTCAGGAAGCTGAAGCACAAGAATCGCTTGAACCCAGGAGGCAGAGGTTGCAGCGAGCTGAGATTGTGACACTGCACTCTAGCCTGGGTGACAGAGCAAGACTCTGTCACACACACACACACACACAAAAGCACCAAAGAAAAAAGAGGGAGAAGTGATAAAATACTCATGGCAAAATGTTGATTACAGTTAAACCTGGGTGATTGTTAGCTGGGGTTTGTGATTTTTTTTTCTACTTTTGTGTATGCTTGAAAATAATCGTAATAAAAGATAAAAAGAAATAGTAAAGGAAGAGAAAGTGTGAAGGACTCTGCAGTCACCCTGCCTGGCTTCACCGCTTACTGCCTATATTGAACTTGTACACAGCTCAGCTTTGTTTCTCACCACTAAGACGCTAGCAATATTTAGACTTACAGCTAGTGCTCGACTTACGACCATGATTGATTCTGACAGACCAGTCGTAACACGATGTGGTCGTAAGTTGAGTAGGCTATATGTACAGTACTGTGAAATGATGTTATAAAAATCTTTAAGTCATATTTTGTCATAATTTTCTTTCATTATTGTTATATATCATAATTTTCTTTGTTCATTTTATGCCATTTGTATCATCTCTACACCATTTTGTTTCTTATTTTTACATTCATCAGGTTTAAGTAAAACACTGCATTACCAGTACAACTGGTTTAATATTTGAAAAACATACAAAATCACAAAATACAGGTGCATACAAAAATACAAAATACAGGTGTAAAAAATACCATAGGAAACATTTTCCCAATTGCAAAACATATCAAAATATATAAACATGTATGAAACATTTTATTGGCTGGGCAACATTTGCGCTGCCAGACGCGGCGCAGTCGTGGCTAGCGATTGTGGTTGTAAAGTCGAATGGTCGTAAGTTGCATAGGTCGTAAGTCGATCAATACCTGTATAGGATTTTATGATGACCAACTGAATTAGTATAAGTGAAGTGCTTAGGTAATGGAGAAACTGTAAACTCTCAATAAATAGAAGTTATGATTATTAGAAATTGGATTGGCCAGGCACGGTGGCTCACGCCTGTAATGTCAGCACTCTGGGAGGCTGAGGCTGGTGGATCACATGAGACAGGAGTTCAAGACCAGCCTGGCCAACATGGTAAAACCCCATCTCTGCTAAAAATACAGAAATTAGCCAGGTGTGGTGATGGGCGCCTGTAGTCCCAGCTACTCAGGAGACTGAGGCACGAGAATCGCTTGAACCCAGGAGGCAGAATTTGCAGTGAGCCAAGATCACACCACTGCACTCCAATCTGGATGACAGAGAGACTGTCTCAAAAAATATATATATAGAAATTGGATTGAGGTATGTACTGGCATATCTGATAGACTTGGGGCAGGGGAGACAGGCAAAAGAAATCAGATTTTCAAGGCAGCAAAAAAAAGTTCCTATGCATGAGAGAGAAGACCAATATGTTTACCACAAGGCCTGCATTTTGGGAAGGCAGCAGTGGTGAGTCCTGAGTATGCCATGGGTCTCGTATGACATGGGTCTTGTATGCCCCAGTCCAGACTCTGTCACCTCTAATGCCAGTGTGCCCTCAGGAGAGAGTACTGGTAAAAGGTAAATGTCACTTGTAGTTCAAGTCACTCTGCTAGGTGGTAAATATGAAATAACTAAATAGGCTGGACACAGTGACTCACACCTGTAATCCCAACACTTTGGGAGGCCAGGGTGGAAGGATGACTTGAGGCCAGGAGTTTGGGCCAGGGGCTGGACATGGTGGCATGTACCTGTGTACCTGTAGTCCCAGATACTTGGGAGACTGAGGTGGGAGGATTGCTCAAACCCAAGAGGTTGAGGCTGCAGTAAACCATGATCATGCCACTGTACTCTATCCTGGGCAATAGAGCAAGACCCTGTGTGTATTAAAAAAAAAAAAAAAAGGTGAGGTATGGTGGCTTATGCCTGTAATCCCAGCACTTTGGTAAACCAAGGCAGGAGGGTCACTTGAGCCCATGATTTTAGGACCATCCTGGGCAACATGGTGAGATCCTGTCTAAAATTTTTTGGCCAGGTGTGGTGGCTCACGCCTGTAATCCCAGCACTTTGGGAGGCGGAGGTGGGCAGATCACAAGGTCAGGAGTTCAAGGAAGACAGGAAATTGAGTGAACTGATGCTTCTGGAGGCAGCCCTCAACCGGTGATGGTAGGAAATGAGTGGATAATGTTCCTCCGTTCTCACTCTCCACTTGGAATGACTCTGAGTCTCGTGCTGACACTGCCTTCCAGGATCCCCGAGCAGAATGGAGCCACAGCTGTTCACAGGGGTGGTTGATGTGTTTATGCATCATTTATTGACCTTTTTCTCTGTCTCACTTTCCCACTTTCCTGCTTGTATTTCTTAATATTCCCCTCTCAAATAAACTTGGCCATTGAATCTTTGTCTTAAGATCTGATTTTCAGAGAATCCAGACTGTAAGAGTAATACACTGGTAGAGCTAGGAGGGGTTGTGAACATCTGAGCATTTCTGAGGAAGTTTTCAAAAGTCAAGTAGGTGAGGTTGGGAAGATTGGGTTAACAAGGAACGGAGAGAGAAAGGGAGAGATGGTTGGAGGGAGAAAAGGGAAAAAAAAGGAGGGAAGAAAGAAAGGAAGGAAGGAAGAGTGGGAAAGAAGGAAGGAGAGAAGGAAAGAGGAAAGGAAAGAAGAAGGAAGGAAGGAAGGAGGGAGGGAAGGAAGGAAGGAAGGAAGGAAGGAAGGAAGGAAGGAAGGAAGGA
>NW_022436942.1:72676766-72704798 GCF_009761245.1 Sapajus apella
GAAGGAAGGAAGGAAGGAAGGAAGGAAGGAAGGAAGGAAGGAAGGAAATCTAAAAAAGAAAGAAGGAGTGAGGCCAGGCATGGTGACTCACACCTGTAATCCCAGCATTTTGGGAGGCCAAGGTGGGTGGGACACCTGAGGTCAGGAGTTTGAGACCAGCTTGGCCAACAGGGTGAAATACTATCCCTACTAAAAATACCAAAACTTAGCTGGGCATGGTGACACACACCTGTAATTCCAGCTACCCAGAAGGCTGAGGCAAGAGAATCACATGTACCTGGGAGATGGAAGTTGCAGTGAGCCCAGATCTCACCACTGCACTCCAGCCTGGGGAACAGAATTGAGATTCCATCTCAAACAAAAGAAGGAAAGAAAGAAAAGCCTAGACAAGTGAATAATGAGCCCACTGTTTAGTGTATAAAAAGCACATCACAGATACACATGTTGATAAGTGAATGAATTATCAAATAAATGAATAAGTTAAAATTCCCTCCATTTTAGCTTTGCAAGGAACAAAACTCTGTTTGTTTCAGAGCATTTTAATATCATTTAATACCAACAATCCACAAGAGATGCTAAGTAAAGTTATATCGATTCCTTAACATAAAAGCACTTCCTGGAATTTCATTTTTCTCCCCTGCAAAATTGAGATAAGCATCAATAACAATGATAATATCACCACCTTCCTCAAGAGGACTTGAGAGGCTAAAATGCAACGATGCTTTGCCTAAGAGAAAGAACTCTTCTGTTTGTTTTTGTTTTTGTTTTTGTTTTTGAGACGGAGCCTTGCTCTGTTGCCAGGCTGGAGTGCAGTGGCGCAATCTCGGCTCACTGCAACCTCTGCCTCCTGGGTTCAAGCGATTCTTTTGCCTCAGCCTCCCAAGTAGCTGGGACCACAGGTGTATGCCACCACGCCTGGCTAATTTTTTTGTATTTTCAGTAGAGACAGGGTTTCACCATGTTGGCCAGGATGGTCTCGATCTCTTGACCTCACGATCTGCCCACCTCAGCCTCCCAAAGTGCTGGGATTACAGGAGAAAGAACTCTTCTAACAGGCATTTTTGTTGGTGGTGGTGGTTATTATAACAGAGCTATGTCACTATGATGATATAAACAACATAATTGCAATTTTCCAAATGAACTTTAATAATGAGACTGTACCTGCCTAGTACCTACTGCATAACAGAGACTCGGCTAATGATGAATGAATAAATGGGTCAAATCTACAGGTGATTCTTACTTCATTCATGTCTCATTGACTCCTTCTCAAGAAATCACCAAACGAGGCCAGGCATGGTGGCTCATGTCTATAATCCCAGCATTTTGGGAGGCCGAGATGGAAGGATTGTTTGAAGCCAGGTGTTTGAGAAAAGCCTGGGTGACATAGAGGGACCCGACCCCTACAAAATATTTTTTAAAAAACTTAGCTGAGTGTGGTGGTGCACACCTGCAGTCCCAGCTACTCAGGAGGTGGAGGCATGAGGATTGCCTGAGCCCAGGAGTTGAAGGCCACAGTGAGCCATGGTTGCACCACTGCACTCCAGCCAAAAAGAAGAAGACAAAGATGAAGACGAAGGAGGAGGAGGAGGAGGAGGAGGAAGAGGAGGAGGAATAAACAAATCACCAAATAGATTATCTAATTGCCTATTCTATTAGAAATGTTGACACCCATCTACCTTTCTCTTAGATTTCTCCTTTCAAGTATGCCATGTGGCTTGACTTCAGAATTCATGAGAATAAATCCCTGCTGTCATACAAATCTATTCTGATGTACTCCACCTGCATGCCTTTTCTCTCCTGCTGGCTTGTTTTTTCCTTTGATGGGTTCCTGGGAGATGGTGATTGTTGAATAGCAGTTACTGAGAGTCATGGAGAAAAATACCAGTTTGCAGGCTTTTGGCAGAAGCTTCTGGGCATAGCAATGGGTGAGCCTCATTCCTGGGCAGTGAATGCAGGCAAGTGGATGGCGTAAATGTTTATTTTAAGGGGGCAGTCATTTATTTTTCAGGCAGAAAGTTTATACAGCTTGAGAGAATTATTTGAAAGGAAATGAGAGTCATGGCCTATGAGGCTTATGGGCCTCGTCCGCCTTCCTTGTCTCTGCCCAGCTATGAACGTGAGGTTTACCCCTTTCCCGCAGCCCCCACAGCCTCTGCACAAGGACAGTGGTTGGGGAGAGCTCCACGTTGCAGTCTCGGATGGTCCCCGCTGAAGGGTAAACCCAAACAAGTTTTGTGGATGTAATGAAGCTGGCCCTCGAGGCCAGGGAATGTGGCGATGTGGCTGAGAATGCAAGACTTGGCTTCTAAGGCAGAAAACCGAGCCTGGACTTTGTCACTCATCTGTGATGTGACCCTGGCCTCCCTTTCCCCGCTTATTTATAAGTTGGTAGACTAGACGCTCCTGCAAGGTCCCTTCCGACTCTAACGTGATATTTCAGGAAAGAGATACTGCAGGTTTTTACTCACAGCTCTGCCGGCAAATGCTCCTTGGTGCCTCCAGTGCTTCTCCCTGGGCCGTGTTGCCTCCCCAACTCCTTTCCTCGGCTCGTATTCCTTTATTGATTCAATTGATTCATTCCAAAGGTTCATATTGTAATAATGACTGGAACAAGAAAACAAAAGAAACAAAATTTTTATTTTAGCTTAATTTAGTTGAAAAATTACCCATTACAGGAAAAGGGTATTACCATTTGTTTTGTTCTGTTTTGTTTTTGAGACAGAGTTTGGCTCTTATTGCCCAGGCTGGAGTGCAAATGGCACAATCTCAGCTCACTGCAACCTCCACCTCCCAGTTTCAGAGATTCTCCTGCCTCAGCCTCCTGAGTAACTGGGATTACAGGTGTAAGCCACCACGCCTGGCTAATTTTTTTTGTATTTTTGGTAGAAACGGGGTTTCTCCATGTTGGTCAGGCTGGTCTTGAACTTCTGACCTCAGGTGATCCACCCGCCTGAGCCTCCCAAAGTGCTGGGATTACAGGCGTGAGCCACCACACCTGGCCACATATTTCTATGTACAGTTTCTTTCCATTTTGATGCTGTATTTTTTAACTATTGATGACTTTTTTTTAATAGACTTGTTTTCTTCCTATGCATTTTACATCATGAAAAACATTATCCTGACATGGGGTCGGAGATTTCCCCACTGCTAACGGGGTCCACAGCAGGCACTGCACATGTCTTGGGGTTTGATCAGCTCCGTACTGTAGTATTTGGGAGCTTTTTCATCTGTTTGATATTTCCCCAGCCTTAAAAATCCTTCATTCAAATTGGCAAAAAGAAAATGTATTGCTTTTTCTGAATGCTTAATATTAATATTTATGCAATAAAACTAAGCAAACACAAAGAACACATAATGTAACAGCCATAGATAGAAAAAAGAGATTGTGTTGAAATTATCTGGTATAATATTGTGCCACTTGTTTTCTATCAACACTTTTAGTGAAAACAAGAGTTAAAAGGCTTTTCTTTTTAAGAAGTATAAAATAGGGGTGGGGTGGCTCACACCTGTTGCCCCAGCTACTCAGGAGGCTAAGGCAAGAGGATCACTTGAGCCCAGGATTTTGAGGTTCAATGAGCTATGACTGTGCCACTGTACTCCAGGCTGGGTGACAAAGTGAAACTATGTCTCAAATAAATAAGTAACGCCTGTAACCCAAGCACTTTGGAGGCCAAGGCGGGCAGATCACCTGGGGTCGGGAGTTCAAGACCAGCCTGACCAACATGATGAAACCCCGTCTTCAAAAAAAAAAAAAAGAGTATCAAATAAATAAATAAATATAAAAATAGGAAAGAGAAATGTTCTCATCACATAGAGAATATAGTACAAGGATTAGCTAATCTTAGAATGATAGGTTATTATTGGTGCAACAGATGATTTAAATGGTCTCACTCCATTAGAGAAAATAATGCATTTTGTTGTTGTTTTGTTGTTGTTGTGAGATAGTGTCTCTATCTGTCCCCCAGGCTGGAGAGCAGTGGTGCAATCTCGACTCAATGCAACCTCTGCCTCCTGGGTTCAAGCAATTCTCCTGCCTCAGTCTCCCGAGTAGCTGGGATTATAGATGCCTGCCACCACGCCTGGCTAATTTTTGTATTTTTAGAAGAGATGGGGTTTCACCATGTTGGCCAGCCTAGTCTCGAACTCCTGACCTTAAGTGATCTTCCCGTCTCAGCCTCCCAAAGTGCTGGTATTACAGGTGTGAGCAACCACGTCCAGCCAAACAGGTATTCTTAACATGGTGTTTTGCTGATAGTCTCTATCTCTGCCTGCTTCTCCCAGATCTGATTTTTTTTTAATTATAATCTTTTTGGCCTTGTTCACACAAAATCTAAAACGTACACCTCATTGACCCATTGCTTAATTTCCCCTCACCTCACTTTTTCAAATTGTCGTAAGACACATATAATATAAAATTTACAATCTCAACCATTTTTAGGTATACATGCATTTTAGCAGCATTAAATATATTCACACTGCTATATCAACACCATCACCGTCCACGCTCAGAACTACTTTCATTTTATAAAGCTTTGCACCTACGAAACAGTAACCTTTCATCCACTCTCCATCCCATCTCCTGGCGACCAGCATTCTACTTTCTATCCCTACAAGTCTGACAGCTCTAGGTACCACCTATAAGTGGAATCACACAGTATTTGTCTCTTTATGCCTGGCTTATTTCACTCAGCATATGTCCTCGAGGTTCACTCATGTGGTAGCAAATGTCAGAATTTCCTTGTTTTCTAAGGATGAATGGATACATTGCATTTCAGTTATCCACTCACCTGTTAATAGACATTTAGCTTGCTTGTACCCATTGGCTACCGTGATACATGCTGCCATAAACATGGGAGTGCAAATATCTCTTCAAATCCCTGCTTTCAATTCTTTTGGGTAGACACCCAGCAGTAGAATGGCTGGATCATATGGTCAGTCTATGTGATATGACCTAATTGATGGTCAGTTATTTTGAGTGTCAACCTGATTGGATTGAAGGATGCAACGTGTTGATCCCGGGTGTGTCTGTGACAGTGTTGCCAAAGGAGATTAATGTTTGAGTTAATGGACTGGGAGAGATAGACACAACCTCAATCCAGGTGGGCACCATCTAGTCAGCTGCCAGTGAGGCCAGGATAAAAGCAGGCAGAAGAACACGGAGAGATTAGACCGGCTTAGCCTCTGAGCCTACGTCTTTCTCCTGTGCTGGATGCTTCCTGCCTTTGAACACGGGACTCCAAGTTCCTTAGCTTTGGGACTCGAACTGGCTTCCTTGCTCCTCAACTTGCAGAAGGCCTATTGTGACCTTGTGATCGTGAGTTAATACATCTTAATAAACTCCCCTTTATATAGACACCTATGCTATTAGTTTGCCCCTCTAGAGAACCCTGACTAATACACTCTATGTCTAGCTTTCTGCGGAACCACCGTAGTGTTTTAGCAGCTGCGCCATTTTACAGTCTCACCAGCAGTGCACAAAGGTTCCAATCCCTCCACATTTTTGCCAACACTTACATTTTCTCTTGAGATAGGATCTCACTCTGTCATGCAGGCTGGAGTGCAGTGGTGCAGCCACAGCTCAGTGCAGCCTCAGCCTCTCAGGCTCAGGCAATCCTCCTGCCTCAGCCTCCTGAGTGGCTGGCACCGCAGGCACCTGCTACCATACCCAACTAATTTGTTGTTGTTGTCGTTATTTACAGAGATGGGAGCTCCCTGTGTTGCCCAGACTGGCCTCGAACTCCTGGCTTCAAGCAACCCTCCAGACTCAACCTCTCAAAGTGCTGGGATCACAGACATAAGCCACAGCGCCCAGCCAATACTTGTGTTTTCTGTTTCGTTTTGTTTTTAACAGTAGCCATCCTAATTGATGTAAAGTGGTGCCTCTTTGTGGTTTTGATTTACATTTGCCAGATGATTATTGATGTTGAGCCGATTTTCAAGTGCCGTGATTTTCATTTTTCCCAATAGATAGGAGTTCCCATTATCGGATTCAGTTTGGGAACAAGGAGACATGAGTTCAACCTTGTTACTTACCAGGTAGCACATCACTGGGCAGATAATTGCTCTTTCTTTAATCCTGACACCTCTTTTTTTTTTTTTTTTGAGACAGTGCTTCGCTCTTGTTGCCCAGGCTGTAGTGCAAAGGCACGGTCTCAGCTCACCGCAACCTCTGCCTCTGGGTTCAAGCAATTCTCCTGCCTCAGCCTCCGGAGTAACTGGGATTACAGGCGTGCGCCACCACGCCCAGCTAATTTTGTATTTTTAATAGAGACGGGGTTTCTCCACGTTGATCAAGCTGGTCTCAAACTCCCAACTTCAGGTGATCTGCCCACCTTGGCCTCCCAAAATGCTGGGATTACAGGCGTGAGCCACTGTGCCCGGGCCAATCCTGACACCTTTTTTTGTTTGTTTGAGATGGAGACTCACTCTGCTGCCCCAGGCTGGAGAGCAGTTGCATGATCTCCATTCCCTGCAACCTTCTTCACCTCCTGGTTCAAGCAATTCTCTTGCCTCAGCCTCCCGAGTAGCTGGGATTACAGGCACCCACCACCCTGCCTGACTAATTTTTTGTATTTTTAGTAGAGACAGGGTTTCACCGTGTTGACCAGGCTGATCTCAAACTCCTGACCTCCAGTGATCCGCCCGCCTTGGCCTCCCAAAGTGCTGGGATTACAGGTGTAAACCACTGTGCCCAGCCTAATCCTGACACATTTTTGAAGGGACAAATCTAGTTCTATTTTTCTGTCCATTGTATATTTGCTTTTTTATTTTAATTACACAGGAAATTCAATTTTGTTGCAGGAGAAATAGAAAATCAAATATGCGGTTAGAAAAAAAAAAGGAACTCTTACACTCCCAAACCCAGAGACAAACACTATTAACATTTATAATAATATTCAATATACTATCTTCTAACCAACCTTTTTACTGAAAATATTACAGCTGTCTTCCTAGGTCAATCATACAGGTAAACCAATTGTTTTTACTATCAGTATAATATTCCTCACAAATATGCTATAAGATTTCAACTTGGCTCATGTCTGTAATCCCAGCACTTTGGGAGGCTGAGGCAGGCAGATCACCTGAGGTCAGGGGTTCCAGACCAGCCTGGCCAACATGGTGAAACCCTGTCTCTATTAAAAATATAAAAATTAGCTGGGCATGGTGGCACATGCCGGTAATCCCAGCTACCCAGGAGGCTGAAGCAGGAGAATCACTGGAACCTGGGAGACGGAGGTTGCAGTGAGCCCAGATCACACCACTGCACTCTAGCATGGGAGACAGAGCGAGACTCCATCTCAAAAAAACAAACAGAAAAAAGTTTTCAAATCAACCCCATCTGCTGGGCATTTCCTTTTGTTTTGTTTTGTGATGGACTCTCACTCTATTGCCCAGTCTGGAGTGGCAGGATCTCGGCTCACTGCAACCTCTACCTCCTGGGTTCAAGTGATTCTCCTGTCTCAGCCTCTCGAGTAGCTGAGACTACAGGTGTACAGGCGGTTTCACCATGTTGGCCAGGCTGGTCTCAACCTTGTGACCTCAGGTGATCCACGCACCTCGACCTCCCGAAGTGTTGGGATTACAGGCGTGAGCCACTGTGCCTGGTCTATTTAGGTTGTTTCCATCCTGCACATTTCACATCACTTATGAATGGAGTAACTCCTTCACTCAGTGCTTTCTTTGTGCTGTGCCTGAGTGATTCCTGAAGCCTGAACAGAGTGGCAGGGACACTGTGTGGATATGAATATTGAGTGAAGGAAGACTTTGGGCTCTGGCCCCGCACGGAGCTCCTCACTGTCAGCCTGGGATTTCTTTTTCCACACTCTGAGCTCATTCCCATTGTAAAAATGAGAAGTCATCAAGAGGTCACAAGATGACAGGAGATGATAATACCTGTAGGGGAATGTTGACTTCTAAAGAAAGGAGAAGGGATTATTATTTACCGATAACCTACCATTTCATGGCATTTCCTGGCACAGTGTAGCACAACCCCAGTTCAGTGCCCCCTGATATTTAATATAATAAAGAGTCTCGTGGCCCCCTGAGGTTACGTCACACAGGAAGAAGACAAACGAGCATAAACAGGAAGATTTTATTTTTCTCACTGAATCTCTCTCCCAATTTCCCTCTTGTCTGCCAGGTACCAGGTGCCAGAAAACCTCCCACCTCCTTTGTTCCAGTAAAAGGATAAAGCATTCAGTGGCCCCTGGTAGCTTTTTTTCAGATTCTCACAGATCTTGAACGCCCTATGCCTTCCCTTCCACCAGAGCACTGGACACCCCACCCAAAACACACTCCGACCCACTTCCCACACGGCAGGCAGAATGGGAAATGCAGCGTCAAACCACGTAGGAATCACAATGAGTGCAGCTGACACTCACCACGTGTTTCAAGTACACCAGGCACTGGACGTGCATGTACACAGGCCCTGCACATAACATCCCTTTCGACATGCACAAAAATCCCAAGAGGATGGTATTTCTACTCCCATTTCACACACACACACACAAAGGAACAGAGGCTCAGAGAGTCCCAACACCCCACAGCTCGTAAGCAGGGAGCAAGTTTTTAACCCCAGGTCTGTGAGATCCTGGTGCTTCCAACTAGTATATTTCAGTGCCTCTTTGAACCATAATATTGGCCATGAAGAAGGTGGTAACGTCTCATCACATGTGTTCTAGTTAGGCCACTGGAACATCTTCTAGACTTCCAAAGAGAGAGTTAACCTCTTCTTCTAATCAACACATAAGAGTATGTGCCACATTAAAAAAGCTTGTCATGTAATTGCAGATATAGTATACATACAAACATGTATATATAAATGTATTCATGCATTTATATATATACCTATGCACAGCAGATGCATACATATATGTGTACGTTCATATATATATGAATTTACGTATGCAATTGCATATAGGCAAACACTATACACATGCATATATAAAAAGTATAAGGTCAGAAACTAAATACAGTATACATGTATGTATATATGTGTAAGTGTGTATATATATGCAATCATGTATATAAATTCATATTTATGTGTACATCTGAATCAGGCCAGAAATTAAATACATTTATTTTTCTTTTTCATGTGTCCCTTTCTCAGTGATATATCCCCACCCTTCTGTGAGAATGGTTGGAAATTCTGATCACTTCACACCTTAAATCCTCTGGTTTGTTGCAAATTTTTTTTCTCAAAATAATGCTACCCAAATTTTTTTTTTTTCCTTTACATTCTTTTTTTTTTTTTTTTTTGAAAGGAAGAAAAAGAATTAAAAAGAAAAAAAAAAAGAAAAAGAATACAGGAAAGGAAGAAAGAGGAAGAGGAAGAGGGAGAGAGAACAGGGGTGTTGCTTTATTGCCCGGGCTAGAATGCAGTCTAAAACTGGGTATGCCTGTAATTGTGTTTAATAATAGAGACATAAAAAAAAATGAGGGAATAAAATAATTAACAAGCAGCCAACCAATATTTCATTTAAACCTGTAAATACGTGTGATGTAGTACTGATAAGAGTGTATATTTTGTGTATTTAAAGTGGAGAGTTCTATGAATGTTAATTAAATCTACTTGTTCCAGATCTGAGTTCAAGTCCTGGATATCGATGTTAACATTCTGTCTCATTGATCTATCTAATATTGATGTTGAAGTCTCCTGCTATTATTGTGTGGGGGTCCAAGTCTCTTTGTAAGTCTTATATATCTGGGTATTTCTGTATTGGGTGCATATATGTTTAGGATCTTTAGCTCTTCTTGTTACATTGATCCTTTTATCTTTATGTAATATCTTTCTTTGCTTCTTTTGATCTTTATTGCTTTGAAATCTATTTTATCAGCAAAAATTGCAACTCCTGCTTTCTATTTATTTATTTTAGCTCTCCATTTGGTTGGTAAATTTTTCACCATCCCTTTGTTTTGAGTCTTTATGTATCCTTGCATGTGAGATGGATCTGGATGTAGCATACCAATGGGTCTTGGCTTTTTTTTTGCCTGTCTGTGTCTTTGGATTGGGGGATTTAGTCGATTTAAATTTAAAATTAATAACAATATATGTGTGTTTGATACTGTCATTTAATGTTAGCTGGCTGTTTTGCCCGTTAGTTGATGCAATTTCTTAAATATGTTGATGTTCTTTATTTTTTGGTATTTTTTAGAAAGGCTGATACTAGTTGTTCCTTTCTATTTGTAGTGGTTCTTTCAAAAGCTCTTGTAAAGCAGGCCTGGTGGTGATGAAATCTCTGAGTGCTTGCTTGTTCACAAAAGATTTTATTTTTCCTTCGCTTATGAAGCTTAGTTTGGCTGGATGTAAAATTCTGGGTTGAAAGTTTTTTTCTTTAAGGATGTTGAATATTGGCCCCCACTCTCTTCTGGCTTGTAGGGTTTCTACTGAGAGATCTGCTGTGAGTCTGATGGGCTTCCCTTTATGGGTAACCTGACCTTTCTCTCTGGCTGCCCTCAGTATTTTCTCTTTCATTTCAACCCTGGTGAATCTGGCAATTATGTGCCTTGAGGTTGGCCTTCTTGAGGAATATTTTTGTGGTGTTCTCTGTATTTCCTGGAGTTGAATATTGTCCTGCCTTGCTAGGTTGGGAAAGTTTTCCTGAATAATATCCTGAAGCGTATTTTCCAGCTTGGATTGATTCTCTTCGTCACATTCAGGTACACCTATCAAACGTAGATTAGGTCTTTTCACATAGTCCCATATTTCTTGGAGACTTTGCTCGTTCTTTTTTATCCTTTTTTCTCTAATCTTGTCTTTTTGTTTTATTTCATGAAGTTGGTCTTCGACCTCTGATATCTTTTCTTCTACTTGATCAATTCGGCTGTTAAAACTTGTGCATAGTTTGCAAAATTCTCGTGATGTATTTTTCAGCTCCATTAATTCACTTATATTCCTCTCTAAATTGTGTATTCTTGTTAACATTTCGTCAAACCTTTTTTCAAAGTTCTTAGTTTCTTTGCATTGGGTTAGAACAAGTTCTTTTAATTCCCAGAAGTTTCTTATCATCCACTTTTTAAAGCCAGCTTCTGCTAATGGAACACAGTCTTTCTCCATCAGGCCTTGTTCTGTTTCTGATGAGGAACTGTGATCCCCTGTAGAGGGAGAGGCGTTCTGAGTTTGGGTATTCTCAGCCTTTTTAGGCTGTTTTCTTCCCTTCATTATAAATTTATCCATCTGTGGTCTTTATAATTACCGTCTTTATAGTTGGGTTTCTGAATGGACGTCCAACTTGTTGATTCCCGGCGCTAGAATCTGAGCAACCCACTGCTCCGGCCAAAACGGCGGCTTTAAGATTGATGGTGCTTTTCTGACTGCACCAAGAACCGCCACACCAAGGCAGCGGCAAAACCGCCTCACCGGCCTCAAGAGTCACGCTGGCGACAGGTGGGGCTCCTCCGCTGGGAATCTCCTGGTGTGTGAGCAACAAAAATTGATCTGAAAGTGTGGCGTCCTCTCGTTCTCTGCTCTTTCAGTGGGAGCTGCAATCCCGAGCTGCTAGTGATCAGCCATCTTGGATCTCTCTCAAGAATTTCCCAAATTTTTAAAATATATTTATTTTTAAAAGAATTGGGCATATCTGATATAGCTTAGGCTAAGCTAAGAATTCATGGTTTCTATCCAGTGAAATGTGAGTGAACCAGAGTTTGAGGAGACTTGAGGACGGATTCATACACAGCCGTTAGAATATTTCCGGAATACCTACCAACTAGAAGCAGAAGTTGTAACATATTGTGATCACGCTTGTGGAGATTTGTGCTGGCTAGTGTTTGGGGGACATTGCCTGGATTAAGGCTAAGGTCACTCTTGTCTCTAGCACACATGCAGATATGCTTCTCATCACAGTAGGTACCTTAATTCAGAACGACCCTACAGAAGTCGACATCCCTGCCAGATTGCTATTGCTGTGAATGCAACTCAGGAGAGGACTGGACCACAAGGCAGGTGGATTTTATACGGGTTACAACAGGAATTTCTGTCCAGTGAAGAAGCCTGGCCTTTATGACATACACCTCAGAGGAAAGAGTTAACCAACAGGTAGGAGCTACTGAGAGGCTGATTTGAAATATGTTGCCCTTTTCCCATCCTCAGCCTTTAAGATAGTGTAAATCTTTCTATTTTGTCCCTACCTCTGGCTTTTAGTCCTTTCCATTGATTGCCAAATTCTGAAGCCCAAAAGTGGGAAGAGGAAGAAAGCTCAGCCCAAAAGTGTCCTTGGATGTTGTGATTATGATGCGTTCATAATTTGTCTTTGTCATGCTGTATCACACATTTGTTGTAGCTTTTATGTCTCATGGTTCTCCATCAGAATGTGTATAAAATTTAAAGACTGTCAGTACTGCAACTGATGAGGCTGTAGAGCAATAGGACGCGATGCTTTTGGGAATAGAAATTGATAATATCACTTCAGAAAACTGCTTGGCAGTATCTAATAACATTGAACATATGTATATTCCCATGACCCAGAAATTTCACCCTTAAATGCATACTCCCCCTAGAATGAGTTCTTGTGTACAGCAGAAGACATGCATAAGAATATTTTAAACAGATTTATTTGCTATAACTCGAAGCTGGGAAACAAAACAAAACAAATGTCCACTGAGAACAGAATGGATAAATAAATGTGGTATGATCATGAAGTGGAATACTATACAGTCATGAAAAAGACCAAACTAGAGCCATATGCAATAAGATAGATGAATTCACAGACATGACTGAAAGAAACCAGATGTAAAAGAGAACATAGTGTGTGGTCCTATTTGTATGAAGTTCAAAAACAGGCAAAATGATCTATGGCAATAGAAGTCAGAATAGAAATTAGAATTCTCTCTCTTTGTAGGGAGAGAATTTACTGGCAGGGTGAGGTATGATGGCTCACGCCTGTAATTCCAACATTTTAGGAGGCTGAGGTGGGAGGATCACTTGAGTCCAGGAATTCCACAGCAGCCCTGGCAATATAGCAAGACCCCATCTCTATAATTAAAAAAAAAAAAAAAATAGTGGGGCATAGTGGTGCACACCTATAGTCCCAGTTACTTTGGAAGGTGAGGTGGGAGGATTGCTTTAGTCCAATAGGTCCAGGCTGCAATGAGCTATGATCACACCACTGCACTTTGGCCTGGGCGACAGAGCACAAAACCCTATCTCAAAATATTAAAATAAAAATAAAGAAATATGTATGTGTTTATTAAGTGACAGGAACGATTTGTAAATAAAGGACTCTCTAAGAGACAATTTGAAAGGGGACACTTTCCAGCCTGACTCAGCATCTCCAAAATGCGAATGAAGATATTATTCTCCCTCATGAAGTTCAGAGATACCCTCTCTGCTCTCATTCTGGGGAGACCAGTGGGAAAAATTGACCCTTCCTTGGCCCCAGTGTCCTCTGCCCACCACGTCCTCCCTGAGAGCAGATATCCCAGGCACTTCCGCTGGAACCCGACAAGCTGTCTCCCTCTGCCACAGGACACTCAGCCAGAGAGTCATTGGTCACTCTGCGGAAGGTTAATTGCTGGTCCCACGACAATAATTACACCCACGACTGGAACATGGAGCCAAGCAACAAATTTCAACATCACAGGGTGGAGAGGGCAGGGAGCATCACAAAGCTGTTGAAACTGAAGTTCTCAGTGCTTGCGATTTATGGCTGAGCGGCTCTCTCAGTCTGTAGCACCAAAGCCTTAGGTGAGAGCGGAGGTGACGGGGACACCCGATGCCTCGCTGGCCAGTTCCTGCTCAACTTGAGGTCACAGGTCACATGAGAATCTGTCTCCTGACTTGGAAACTCTTCAAGTCTGGGCACGATTCCCTGTGCCCGCAGATAACTCCATTATTCTCACACGCTTTTGGGCACCTCAAGGGGTCATTGAGAATGTCTCTTGCTTCTCTCCTTCTCTGCCAGCTGCTAGGGGGAAAGTCTCCACTCTGAGTAGTAGGAATTGTGTTTAATATTTGCGAGATTTGCTTCAAAATGCTCTGGATAGCGGTTACTCTTAGTAGATTAGCCATTCCTTACAGATAACTTCAAAATCAGTAATTTATGAGTAGTGGGTACATGGGATCCATAAAGCCATTCACTCCAGTTTTGTATCTGTCTGAATTTTTTCACATTAATTTTTTCTTATTACATTTTCCTATTAATGCGAAAACAAAACATGCTTTTTGATTGAGCACAGTGGCTCACATCTGTAACCCCAGCACTTTGGGAGGCTAAGGTGGGAGGATCGCTTGAGCCCAGGAGATTAAGACTAGCCTGGGCAACATAGCTAGTCCCTGTCTCTACAAAAAATTTATTAAAAAAAAATTAGCTACGCAGGCATCTGTGGTCTCAGCAACTCCAGGAGCTAATGTGGGAGGGGATTACTTGAGTCCAGGACGTCAAGGCTGCAATAAGTTGTGACCATGTCACCACTGCCCTCCAGCCTGGTGACAGCAAGAAGCTGTCTCAAAAAAAAAAGGAAAAACAAAGATAATTTGTTGAACGAAATAAAATCAAAAGTAGGAATTCAATGAAGGCCTTCAAAAAGATATTCCAGGCCGAGTGTGGTGGCTCACGCCTATAATCCCAGCACTTTGGAAGGCCGAGTCGAGTGGATCACCTGAGGTCAGGAGTTTGAGACCAGCCTGGCCAACATGGTGAAACCCCGTCTCTACTAAAAATACAAAAATTATCTGGGCATGCTGGAGGGTGCCTGTAATCCCAGCTATTTGGGAGGCAGAGGCAGGAGAATCACTTGAAACCTTGAAAGCAGAAGTTACAGAAAGCTGAGATCACCGCAAAACGTTCATTTGGCGAACTTTTTAAATTTCTTTATTTGTAGAAACAAGGTCCTACTATGTTGCCCAAGCTAGTCTCAAACTCCTGGGCTCAAATGATCCTCCCTACTCAGCCTTCCAAAGTGCTGGGATTACAGATGTGAGCCACCACACCCAGCCCTTATGTTTAATTTTAAACGAAAGTGCAGATTTAAGTGATCACATCTTAACCTCCAATAAGACAGGGCATTATGTAAGGCTTCTCCCCCTTACATTGAGGCTCAGAAGAAATAACTGGTGTGCCTGAGATCCATGAGCTGATGGTAAAAGAGCAAGAACGGGAATCTAGGCCTGCCAATATAGTCTCATATACTCCCTCTGCAATTACGTCCTGGAGCCCTCAACGCCCATCCTTGCTACTTGATAGGTCACTTCCAGCACTGACGTTGGGGAGAAACCAAGAAGAAGCACAGGGGTTGGGATTAGGAGGTGCAGCCATGTCGCGTGTGTATTCGTGGAAAGCGACTGTCCAGGAAGAGCATTGCCTGGGGCTGGGTTTTCCCAGAAGCAGGCTTTGGGACAAGGATGTGAGGGCAAGTGGTTTATTTGGGAGGTGACCCCAGGTAGCCCCGGTAGGAGCGTAGGGAAGAGAAAGACCCTAAACTGATGTGTTAAGGAGCAGGTGGTTTTTGTTTATTTTTATTTTTTGTTGTTGTTCTTGGTTTTTCTTTTTCTTTTCTTTTTTTTTTGACAGGGTCTCACTGTCACTCAGGCTGGAGTGCAGTGTCACAATCACAGCTCACTGCCACCTTGACCTCCCAAGCTCAGCCATGTTTCCGACTCAGCCTCCCAAATGGCTGAGAGAGATTACAGGCATGAGCTACCGTGCCTAGCCTATGTCCTTTATTTCTAGTAATCCATCCTTCCCTACCAAAAAGACACCTGTACTGTTCATCACAGTACCCTCATAATAGGAAAGACATGAACTCAACCTAGGACTGGATAAAGAAAATGTGGTACACATACACCATGAAATACTATGCAGCCATTAAAAAGAAAATGGAATCATGTCCTTTGCGGCAACACACATGCAGCTGGAGGCCCTTATCCTAAGCAAATTAACACAGAAATCAAACCCCAAAATACCCCATGTTCTCACTTATAGGTGGGAGCCAATCATTGTGTGTACATGGACATAAAGACGGGAACAAGAGGCACTGGAAACTCCAAAAGTGGGAGGAAAGGAGGAAGGCAAAGATTGAAAAACTACCTAGCAAGTACCATGCTCACTGGGCGACAAGTTCAGTGGAATCTCTAACCTCAGCATTACACAGTATACTCACATAACAAATCTGCACGTGTACCCCCAAATCTAAAATTTACAGCGACATTGAAAACCAATCTATCCTGCAAGCAGACAACAATGTAATTGTTACAGCACTGGTTACAACCAAAAAAAAAATGAAAACAACCTCTGTCTGTGAACTGGGATTACTGAAATAAACCGGGGCAGAGCTGCATTATGGAGCACTCAGCAGCGGTTTAAATGTGCTGGTAT
Organism: Sapajus apella; assembly: GCF_009761245.1. Taxonomy (NCBI): domain Eukaryota; kingdom Metazoa; phylum Chordata; class Mammalia; order Primates; family Cebidae; genus Sapajus; species Sapajus apella. The sequence continues at coordinate 72,693,080 of NW_022436942.1, forward strand.
GGTAAGAGGTCCCTGATACATTGTTAAACGGAAAAAACAAACAAAAACAAAAACAAAACAAACAAACAAAAAAAAAAAACAAGTTGCAAGAAAATAGGTTTTTCATTATCTGATGTTTTCTATTTTTAAAAAAAAAACAAAGGGCCGGGTGTGGTGGCTTATGCTTGTAATCCCAGCACTCGGGGAGGTCAAGGTGGGCGGATTGCTTGAGTCCAGGAGCTTGAGACCAGCCTGGGCAACATAGCAAAACCCCGTTTCTAATAAAAACACAAAACATTAGCCAGGCGTGGTGGCATGCACCCATAATTTCAGCTTCTCAGGAGGCTGCAGTGGGAGAATCACCCGATCCCAGGAGGTCAAGGCTGCAGTGAGCCTTGATTACACCACTGCACTCCAGCCTGGGCAGTCAGAGTGAGACTCTGTCTCAAAAAAAACAAAGAATGAGGAAGGCTATTCATTAAACTACAGATGGTGATTTCCTCTGGGGAGTGACACTGTAGGATAAGGGATTAGAGAAAATTTTGCTTTCTTTTTCTTTTTATTTTTTCGAGACAGGGTCTCACTCTGTCACCCAGGCTGGAGTACAGTGGTGCCACCTTGGCTCACTACAGCCTCAGCCTTCTGGGCTCAGGCGATCCTCCCCACTCAGCCTCCTGAGAAGCTGGGACTACAGCCATGTGCCACCATGCCTAGCCAAAATGTTTTATTTTTTCTGTATATACTTTCGCCTTTTCATTTTTACAATGAACCCATATTACCTTCACCATAAAACCAAGGCAAAATTATACATGTAATAAAATCTCAACTTCTTGGCAGGGCAAAGTGGCAGCTGAGCAGATACTGGAAAGAGACTGCCTCAAGGGCTAGCTGGATTCAACCAAGAGGTGCCCCAGGAATCTTCATGTCCACCTGCTTGGGGCATCATTTGCAGGCTGTCTTGCTCATGGTTGTGTAAGGCCCAAACCAACCTCAGCCTTCACCTCACTGGCAGCAGATTCCCATCAAGTCTCAGCCTTTAATTGCCTTTTCTACCTTACCTCCTGTCTCTTGGCTTATGGTTTTAGTAATTTCCACTGGGTCTCACTGTAAACCCTTATAGTGAGAATTAAACAACTTCAATCACTAAGAGGAAGTATGGTGCTGTGATGGAAAGCATTCATGCTCTAGCTGCACTGCCCCAGTTTGAATCCTGGGAGGCCTAATAACTAGCTGTGTGACCTTAAGCAAGTTGCTTGACTTCTCTGAGCCACAGCCTCCTTATCTGTAAAATAGTAATAATAACACAATGTATATTATAGGGTTCTTGTGAGTATTAAATAAAACAAAACACAGTAAAGTGTTCAGAAAGTAGTGCCTAGTGCCTGGCAATGGCTTAATAAATATGAGTTACTATTTTTTTTAAAAATTTTACTTTAAGTTCTGGGATACATGTGCAGAATGTGCAGGCTTGTTACATAGGGATACATGTACCATGGTGGTTTGCTGTACCTATCAACCCATCATCTAGGTTTTAAGTCCCTCAAGCATGAGGTAAGTGTCCTAATGCTCTCCCTCCCTTTGACCCACCCAACAGACCCAGGTATGTGATGTTCCCTTCCCTGTATCTATGTGTTTAAATATGAGTTACTATTTTTGTTTGTTTGTTTGTTTGTTTATTGATTGAGACAGGGTCTTACTTTGTTGTCCAGGCTGGAGTGCAGTGGCATGATCATAGCTCACTGCATCCTAGACCTCCTGGGCTCAAATGATTCTCCCACCTCAGCCTTCCAAGTAGTTGGGGCTATAGGCGTGCACCACCATGCCAGGTTAATTTTTGTGTTTTTTGTAAAGACAAGATCTCACTATGTTGCCCAGGCTGGCCTTGAACTCTTGGGTTCAAGTGATCCTCCTGCCTCTGCCTCTCAAACTTCTGGGATTACAGGTGTGAGCCACCGCACCTGGCCATGAGTTACCAGTTTAATCACCCTTTATTGAGAACCTACTATCTATCAGGACTTTTCTTATGCTATAAGTTATTTTTCCAACTTCTCCATGAAGTAGGTATTACTTACTCCTGTCTTACACGTAAGAGAATATATATGTCTTGGAATATATATATATATATATATATATATATATATATATATATAGGCAGGTACCTATAATCTCAGCACTTTGGGAGGCCAATGTGAGCAGATGGTCTGAGCATAGGAGTTCGAGACCAGCCTGGACAACAGAGTGAGGCTTTGTTGCTACAGATAATTTAAAAATTAGCCAGGCATCGCGGTGGGCCTGTTGTCCCAGCTGTTCATGAGGCGGAAGTGGGAGGATCTCTTGACCCTGGGAGGTCAAGGCTGTAGTGAGCCATGATTATGTCACTGTATTCCAGCCTGGGCAACAGAGCAAGACCCTGTCTCCACAAACAAACAGAAACAACAAAAAGCAAACAAAAGAGAAAATATATTTGTAATGCCCAGAGAGTGAGTGACCTTAAGACTTGCTCTTCCTTTAGCACTCATTAAAAGAGGCAATTTAGGCTGGGCCTGGTGGCTCACACCTGTGATCCTAGCACTTTGGGAGGCCCAGGTGGGCAGACTGCCTGAGTTCAGGAGTTTGAGACCAGCCTGGGCAACAAGATGAAACCCAATCTCTACTAAAATACAAAAAATTAGCTGAGTGTGGCACTACGTGCCTGTAATCCCACCTACTTGCGAGGCGGAGGCAGGAGAATTGCTTGAACCTGAAGGTAAAGGTTGCAGTGAGCCAAGATCATGCCGCTGCACTCTAGCCTGGGCAATAGAACAAGATTCTGTCTCAAAAGAAAATTTGTATGTTTCAAAAGTGACTAAAGCAATATCTCTGGTGCCATATTCTCTTCCAGAAAGTCGGCACCCTCCCGTCGAGAGAGAGAGCTACTTCCCCTCCTCTTGAACCTAAGCAGGCCTTTGCGACTGACTTGGTGAACGGAACGTTACAGAACAAATGCTGTGTGACTTCAGAGTCTAGGTCATAAACAATGATATGGCTTCCAGCTGAGCCTTTTCTCACTTGGGACATTCACCCTTGAAATCCAGCTACCATGTTGTAAGGCAGCCCAAGCTGCATGGGGAGGCCACAGGCACGTGTTCTGCCCAACGGCCTCAGTTGAGCTATCAACCAGCAGCCCATGCAACCACCAGACACATGAATGAGTGAGTTCTCTGATGATCTCTGCCTGCAACCTTTGAGCCATCCCAGCTGTTGCTGAGGGGAGCAGAGAGAAACAGTCTTCACCAAGCCCTGCCCAGACTGCACGTCTATGAGCAAAATGCATATTGTTGCTATTTGAAGTCTCTAAGTTTTAAGGTGGCTTGCCCGAAAGCTAGGGGATACCTGGAACACTATGTGTCAAGCGTTCTCTGTCACTGGGCAGAGACGTCATCTAATTTAATCTTTAAAACAGCTGCTTTGGAAGGTATCCCTGCTTTATACTTGTAGAAGTGAGACTTGAAGGACCAAAATCACTTTGCAAGTAACTGGAGAAACAAGAATTTCTACCCATGTGTCTCTGGCTGCAGAGCCCTCATGCTTTTAATAAGGAAGCCTCACCCCAGGTAAAGCTGGGAAGAATCAAAGTTATGTATCTGCTATCAGAACCATGACACCCAAAGGTCAGTCCCCAAAATGGATTACTCAGACAGAGACATTTCTCTTTATTGAGAATTATTTTCCTAAATAAGAGTCCTGCATGGGCATCTTGCAAAGTGTCTCTTTACAATGGGACTCATTCATGTCCTGCCTGCCACTGCTGTATTCCTTGGAGAGACCCAAGATTGTGGGAATGGGATGTGCTGAGTGTGGGAAGATGTTTGTTTGGAAGCCTAAGGTTTTATGGGAATTCCTTTATCTCTGGGGATAAATGGTAGCTTACGCTAAATCCCTGATATACACGCTGATTAACCTAGACTGAAATTTGTGATGGGAAAATTCAGAAGCATTTCCTCCAACCCACCCCCCATCCCACTCTCCGTTGAACTTTGACCACAACCCCAAGCACCACCAAGAAACAACCTTCCATAATAAAATAATATTAAAGAATTCACTAGCAATTACAAGTAACTTCCAGAATTTAAGTGAATCACATCAATCTTGTGTATCATGTACTGTTAGAATACCCATTTTATGGATGAGAAAACTGAGGCTCACAGAGGAAGTGATTTGACCCAGGTCAAAAAGCTAGGAAGTACAAGAGGTGGAATTTGAACCAAGTTCTGTTTGATTGAGAAGCTGGTCCTCTTTATAACTGCAAAACTGATTCCTACAGATGGGGAGAAGAGAACAAATCAAGGGGAAGAAACAGAATGAGCAAAGTCAGGAAGACATAAAGGCAAGGTGCATCTGACTTTACAATTCAACAGAATAAAAACACAACTATGATGAAAATGATGTAAAAGGTGTTCATTAAAAAGTGACTACCATTACCCAGAAGAAGTCCCTCAAGGAAGGGTTCAGAGAGGGGTAATGTTTGAGTCTTGAAGACTATGTCAAATGCCAACCAGATAGAAGGACATAATTATTATTACGTTGGTGGCCATAACTATTAGCATTATTTGTGTACACGCTGGTACGGTTTGGCTCTGTGTCCCCACCCAAATCTCATCTCCAATTGTAATCCTCATGTCGACAGAGGGACCTGTAATCTTCAGGTGTGGAGAGAAGGAAGTGATTGAATCACGGGAGTGGTTTCCCCATGCTGTTCCCCTGATAGTGAGGGAGTTCTCAGGAGAGCTGATGGTTTTAAAGTCTGGCACTTCCTCATTTTCGCACTCACTCTCTCCTGCCGCCTTGTGAAGAAGGTGCCTGCTTCCCCTTCGCCTTCCACCATGATTGTAAGATTCCTGAGGCCTCCCAAGCTAGGGAACTATGAGTCAATTAAACCTCTTTCCTTTATAAATTACCCGGTCTTGGGTTGTTTTTTTTATAGCAGTGCGAAAGTGGACTATACGTGCATTGGTGAGAGCCAATGGTTGTAAATGACAGAATCCCAACTCAAACTAGCTTTAAGAGAAATATGACATTCACTGGTTTACGTATGTAGAAAGGAAAAAGTGGATACAGAGATTCTAACAATATTGGCTGGTGTCAACGCGGTCCTCTTCAACTCTCTTCCGCCTTGCCTCTCAATGCATTGGTCTCATTCTAAAGCTATTTAGCTGAGTTTTCCTGGCTAAAGCATGGCTCCAGGCAGCTTCAGGCTGACATCACTCACCTCAGCACCCCAAAGCTAAAAGAGAAGACTTTCGCCTCCAGATTCAGGTACACAATGCCTAGAAATGATCCTAAATGATTGATTAGGTTGGGGTTTTATGGTTCTCCTAAGCTAATCACTGAGGTCAGGATATAGGAATCTGTGATTGACCAACTCTGGATCACGTGGCCCACCATCACCCATAACAGCCGACCAGTAAAATTGCTTCCCTCATAAAACTGATGTGAGCGTTAAATGAGTTAATATGTGTGAATGCTCAGAAGAGTGCTTGGCAAATATTAAATATTAAACCTTCAACAAATGTTAGCCATCAGTTTACCTCTTTTCATTCCCTCAAGACATCCAAGCTCCTTGATTGCATGTACCCCTTTTATTAACAAAACAGCCACTTGAGTGGCACCATCATATTTGCTGCCTCAAAAGAATACTGTGAATATGGCGGGACACAGTGGCTCACGCCTGTAATCCCAGCAGTTTGGGAGATTGAGGCGGATGGATCACTCGAGGCCAGGAGTTCAAGACCAGCCTGGCCAACATGGTGAAATCCTGTCTCTACTAAAAATACAAAAAATTAACTGGGCGGGGTGGTATGCATCTGTATTTCCAGATACTTAGAAGGCTGAGGTGGGAGGATTGCTTGAACCTAGGAGGCGTAGGTTGCAGTGAGCCAAGATCACCCCACTGCACTCCAGTCTGGGAGACAGAGTGAGACTCTGTCTCAAATTTTTTAAAAAAATGCTGTGAATAGTATATTTTTTGTTCTCATTTTAGAAATGAAAAAATCGTGAGGCCCAGCATCTGTTTCTGGTCCAAGAGCAGGGTTTGCACCTCAATAAGTGGCTTTAGAAAGAATGCCTTTTACAGAGGGGAAACAGGGTACCCGAGAGCAAAGGGACCTCTTCACATTGTGTCAATATCAGAGCCCAGTTTGAGCTCAACTCTCCTAAACTCTCTCCGCCTCTCCTCTAAGTTCACTGGCCTCATTCTCGTGCTATTTCTCAGTCCTAGCCTCCTGCTATTTGGTGGGTATGAAGTTTAGTTGACTGGCTGCCTCTTCAGTGCCAGCGCCTGGGCTGAGCCCTTTCCTTGCGTTACTTATCTCATCCCTGCTTTCACATGGCCCTCTGAGAGGTCAAGTGACTTCCTCAAGGACATAAAGCAAGAAAGTGGCAGGGGCAGGATTAAGATTAGGACTATCAGACCCTGGAATCCGTACTTGAAACCTCTGTAGCAAACTGTCTTTGGCTGAGATTAAGTTTACTGAAGAATTTCTGGGATGTTGCTGTGCGCCACATCAGGCAGATGTATGGGGCAGTAAAAAGGGTGGACACCTAAGGACCAGCGAGAACTGGAATTGAACTGTCGCTTTGCAACCAATAAGCCTCTTGACCTTGGAGGGGGTTAACTTCTCTGAGCCCTGGTTTCTTCTCTCTGACATGGGAATAACTGTCGTGTTGCAAGGCTTGGATTGATTATGTAACTCTCGGTGAAGAGTCTCAGAAAATATTTAGATAATGACCGTTACATTGCTAGTGTTAGCGTTACCTAAGGAGTGTGAATTTAACTACAACTAGCAGGGCCAAGGGACAAACCATCTAAGCAGTGAAAGAGCATTGTCACCAGGGGGCAGCAGAGCTCTAGCAGAATCTGCAGGCCTCACCACGCCCACCTCAATTCTGGCCATGACCTTTTGGGGACCTCAAAAGTCTAATCAGCGTGGCTTTTGTGTGGTTTGATCAGAGAAGGAAATTGCAGGCGCCTCTTGCTTTAAGCAAAGCCAATGGTTTAAGTGCCCCAGACTTCTGGAATTAGATAAAGCTGGTTGCGTGACTTTTAAAAAGTCATTAACCTTTCTAAGCCTTTGTCTCCTCATCTTTAAAATATGGATAATATCAGTACCTACACGGAGGTGACATTATAAAAATTAAACGAGACCATGTGAAGTGAAGCACTGTGGACAAAGAGTAAGGATCAACACACAATAAATAGTCATTAAAAATGAAAAGGCTGGGGTGGCTCAAGCCTGTAATCCCAGCACTTTGGGAGGCTGAGGTGGCTGGATCATTTGAGGTCAGGAGTTTGAGACCAGCCTGGCTAACATGGTGAAATCCCATCTTTACTAAAAATACAATAATTAGCTGGGCATGGTGATGCATGCCTGTAATCTCAGCTACTCAGGAGGCTGAGGCAGGAGAATCGCTTGAACCTGGAAGGTGGAGGTTGCAGTGAGCTGAGATCACACCACTGCATTCCAGCCTGGTGACAGAGCAAGACCTCATCTCAAAAAAATTTTTAAAAAGTTTAAGCATACAAGGAAATTTTTCATTAAAAGTTTTAAAACTTTTTTTTTTTTAAGTGCTTGTTTATATCAAAAAACTTACTGGGACGTGCAAACAAAGATCTGTGCACAAGGATGTTCACTTCAGTGTTGTTTATAATAGAACAATTGGAAAAATTGGAAGTTCAACAATAAGGCAGAAACAACCAAACAGAACTGGTTGAATAAGCTAAAGTGTTCTTGTATTAATGAATGTTGAGCAACCTCGACCTAATGTGGCTAAACCTTGACATGAAGAGACAGTAACAATATATTCTTGAATAAAAACCAAGTGCCCAAGCCAGCGAATGTTGTACAGTCCCATGTATGCAAAATTACCTCATTCTACCATAAAGACACATGCACAGGAATGTTTATTGCAGCACTGTTCACAATAGCAAAGGCATGGAATCAACCTAAATGCCCAGCAATGACAGGCTGGATAAAGAAAATGTGATACATACATACCATGGAATATTATGCAGTCATAAAAATGAAAAAATATTATGCAGTCGTAAAAATGAAACAAGATGTTGTCTTTTGCCTGAAGATGGATAGAAATAGAGGCCATCATCCTTAGCAAACTAGCACAGGAACAGAAACCAAATACTGCGTGTTCTTACCCACATGTGGGAGCTAAATAATAACACATGTACACAAAGAAGGAAGCTACAGACACTGGTGTCTAGTTAAGGGGGAGGGTCAGAAGAGGGGGAGGAGCAGAAAAGATAACTACAGGTATTGATCGACTTACCACCTATGCAACTTATGAACATTCAACTTTATGACCACAATCGCTAGCCACGACTGCTCCGCGTCTGGCAATGCAAACGTTGCCCAGCTGGGCGTACGACAGTGCGGACCAGCTTCCAGCAGCACTACCATCTCCGCGTGCACCATTTCAACTGTACATGTAGCCTACTCAACTTACGACCAAATCGTGTTATGACCGGTCCGCGGTCCCGACCGTGGTCGTAAGTCGAGCACTAGCTGTGTTGGGTACTGAGCTTAATACCTGGATGATGTAATAATATGTACAACAAATCCCTGTGACGTGCATTTATCTATGTAACAAACCTTTACGTATAACCCCAGACCTAAAATAAAAATTAAAAGAATAAAAACAAAATTGCCCCTGCGTGTATGTCCGTGTGTGTGCACCACACACGCAAGTACACTCTCAGAGTTATAGGGGGATCCGTCAGATATAACAGTTGGCTGCCTTTGAGCGGTTGGAATGGAGGTCACTTTTAGCTTTATATTAAAGAGAGAGAGAGAGACAGAGAGAGAGAAGCTGCAGGTATAATACAATGAGCCTCTATACCCCCTTCAGTCAGATTCAGCATTGCCAACATTGTGCCACATTTGCTTTATCTGTACTTATGCCTACACCTATACCTATATCTCTCTATATGCCTGCACCTATGCCTCTTTACACACCTACCCATATACCTATATCTCTCTATATACCTACATTTATACCTCTGTATATACCTACACCTATACCCATATCTACCTATCTACCTACACCTACCACTATGCCTATGCCTATACATATAGCTACCTATATACCTACGCCTGTACCTATATCTACCTATATACCTATGCCTGTACCTGTATCTACCTAAATACCTATACCTGTATGTATATACCTATGCCTATACCTATAACTATACCTATATACCTATGCCTACACCTGTATACCTATGCCTATATCTAAATCTGCATACCTATGCCTATACCTATATCTACCTGTATAGCTACACCTATGCTTATATCTACTGTGTACCTATGCCTATACCTATATCTGCCTGTATACCTATGCCTGTATCTAAATCTACATACGTATGCCTATACCTATAACTACCTGTATACCTACACCTATACCTGTATCTACCTATATACCTATACCTATATCTACCTATATATCTATAGCTATATCTATATACCTATACCTATATCTACCTGTATAGCTATGCCTATATCTATTTCTACCTACATACCTATGCCTATACCTATATCCACCTATATACCTATACCTATATGTATATCTACTTATGTACCTACACCTATACCTATATCTATTATCTGTGCTTATACCTATCTATATACCTATGCCTATACCTATACCTATATTTAATCTCTATATCTACACCTATACCTATATCTATCCAATACCTGTACCTATAACTATATACCTGTGCCTATACCCATATTTATTTATATACCTACACTTACACTTGAATCTACCTACATACCTACACCTATACCTATATCTATCTATATACCTGTACATATACATCTATGCATATACCGTATCTACTTATATACCCATGCCTATACCTGTATCTACCTATATACCTATACCTATATTTAATCTCTATATCTACACCTATACCTATATCTATCTATATACCTGTACATATGCATCTATGCATATACCGTATCTACTTATATACCCATGCCTATACCTGTATCTACCTATATACCTATACCTATATTGAGCTATGTATTGTCCCTATATCTATATACCTACGCCTATACTCATATCTATTTATATACCCACGCCTATACCCGTATCTACCTATCTACCTATACCTATATACATGTTATGATTGTTATTTTTGTGGAACCATTTTGAAGCACATTGAAAACATCAAGGTGTTTTACCGCTTAGTTCTTCAGTGTGCATCTCCTAAGAGCAAGAACATTCTCCTTTTACATAATCACAGCACAGCTATTTCTATTATCTAATATGCATACACATTTCACCAATTATTTATATATATACACATACACACACACACACACATCATCATCATCATCACCATCATCACAATTGTAAAGGACCATACAAGTATTCCATTTGAGGAAAAGAACAAAATACAACTCAGATACTCTATGACTTCTCTATTGTTGAAAAAATGTGAGTCAAAAGCCTACCATCAGGTTCTGTCCCCAAAACTGCCCAGGAGAGCACTTCTCTCAGCTGGGAGGATTCTTCCTGGTTGAGTCACTGGAGAAGCCCAAATGCTACCCCCACCCCTCCAAACTCAGATAGGCATCAAGGACAGGAGTGCTTCATTCCCTCTTCCATCCCTGCAACCACTTGCCTCTGCAGGTCAAAGAAAAAGCCCTCAGGCAACTCAAGACTGTGGACTAGAAATCTTTCTCTTCCTCCTTTTTTAGTGTATAATGTGCTTTTTTGGGGAGATTGAGATAGGCTGTAGAACAAAACTCCCAGTGCCTCCAATTCTTACCCAGGAGACAAGAGTAAAGGTACTGTGACCACAGTGGATGATGGTATCTCATTACGTAGCAAAGTTGAACAGATGCAGACTCTAGGCCTCAGCACCTTCACTCCCAGATTTATTCTCTAGAGAAACTCGGGTGTGAGTGTTCCAACAGACAGAGGCGGAGCCAAGAATGTTGCTCACACGTCATTTGCATGTTAGCTCCAAACTAAAAACAGCCTTAGCACCCATCCGCAGTAGAATGGAGGAACCGTGGCATCTCCATACAATGAAATATACTCAGAATGAAAATGAAAATATAACAAGGAACAAGTTACCCGGAACAACACAGAGAAATCTCACCAGTGGGATGTTGAGGGAAAGAAGCTGGACCCCCAAAACATATCAAGCATGGTTGCATTTATATAAAGTTCAAAAGCAAAAGAGGCTGAATTAAACTCTATTGCTTAGGGATCCTTACGTAGGGGGTAAAATTGTAAAGAAAAGCAAGTAAGGGCTGGTCGCACTGGCTCACGCCTGTAATCCCAGCACTTCAGGAGACCGAAGTGGGTGGATCATGAAGTCAGGAATTTGAAACCAGCCTGGCCAATGTGGTGACACTCCTTCCCTACTAAAAATACAAAAATTTGCTGGGCATGGGGGTGCATGCCTGTAGTCCTAGCTGCTCAGGAGGCTGAGGCAGGAGAATCTCTTGAACCCGAGAGGCTGAGGTTGCAGTGAGCTGAGATCACACCACTGCACTCCAGCCTGGGTGACAGAGGGAGACTCTGTCACAAAAAAGAAAGAAAAGAAAAGGCAAGAAAGAGAGAAAGAAAGAAAAGAAGAAAGAGAGAAAGAGAGAGAGAAAGAGAGAAAGAAAAGAAAGAAAAGAAAAAAAGAAAGAAAGAAAGAAAGAAAGAAAGAAAGAAAGAAAGAAAGAAA
>NW_022436942.1:72704808-72710956 GCF_009761245.1 Sapajus apella
AAAGAAAGAAAGAAAGAAAGAAAGAAAGAAAGAAAGAAAGAAAGAAAGAAAGAAAGAGAGAGAGAAAGAAAGAAAGAGGGAAAGAAAGGAAGGAAGGTAAAAGAAAAGCAAGGAAATGATTTTGCCCAAATTCAGGTAGTAATTACCTGGGGGAAAGAGGAAGGGATGTCTGGGGATACCTGGGGAGTTTGGGGGGCTGCCGTTTTGCATGCTGTGAACACTGATGTTCACTTTACAAATATTGGTTAAACCATGTATATCCTAGGCAGCTCTAGATCACAAAGACAAAAATTATGTTATAAAAGGGCTAAAGGATCTGAAAAGTGTGATGCCTCTTGCAGCACCATGAGAAAGGTGTTTAACATCGGGGCTTTCACTCCAAGTGCACAGCCATAAGAGACAGAACTTCAGAGTCGTTCAAGTTAATTCATGATAATATACTTGAACTGGAGGGAAAAAAAAACAGCATGGCAGAGAATAGAGAATCCACAAATTTTCAAAACTCTCAAATGAATTTCTCGTTTCTTATCTTTAGGTTTGATTTGATGATATTTAGTTTTTTAAATTATTCGACTCGGGCTGACAAGGAACCTGTTGTTTTCCTTGGTGTACCCAGAAGCAGCCAGAGAGTGGTCACTGAGGGCCATTATTGAGACTGCATCAGGCCAGGCATAGTGGATCATGCCTATAATCCCAACACTTTGGGAGGCTAACACAGGTGGATCACCTGAGGTCAAGAGTTCAAGACCAGCCTGGCCAACATAGTGAAACCTCATCTCTACTAAAATTACAAAAAATTATCCAGGTATGGTGGTGGGTATCTGTAATCCCAACTACTCGGGAGGCTGAGGCAGGAGAATCACTTGAACCCAGGAAGCAGAGGTTGCAGTGAGCCAAGATCATGCCATTGCACTCCAGCCTGGGCAACAGAGCAAAAACTCCAACTCGAAAAAAAAAAGGGTGGGGGGTGTTGGAGGAATGCACCATGTGCATGCTAAGTGCTGAGGCTGCATTGATGAGTAAGACAACTTTTGTCCTGGAAGTGCTTAAAATCTGGAAGAGAGACAAGTCAGCAGACAGGCGTGATAACTCCAACAGGATGGAACAAGCTCAAGAGGATGGAGTATACTTCCTCAGAGAAGAAGCGTCAGCTGGGCACAGTGGCTCACGCCTGTAATCCCATTTAGGAGTCATAGGCGGGTGGATCACCTGAGGTCAGGAGTTCGAGACCAGCCTGGCTAACATGGTGAAACCCCGTTTCTACTAAAAATACAAAAAATTAGCCAGGTGTGGTGGTGGGCGCCTGTAATCCCAGCTACTCAGGAGGCTGAGGCAGGAGAATCGCTTGAACCTGGGAGGTGGAGGTTGCAGTGAGCTGAGATGGAGCCATTGCACTCCAGCTTGGGCAACAAGAACGAAACTCCGTCTTCAAAAATAAAAGAAATGCCCCAATGAGAATAGGGGGACAAGTAAAATCAATCCAGGAATAGAGAAAAGACGAAGTATCTTCCTGGTGATAAGGATGGACAAAGTTCCAGAGGTGGGTTTGCATGCCAGGAAGGGCATTGGGTGAGGCTAGGCCATGCAGCATGGTCCGTAGTGAAAAGGTGAGAGTGAGCTAAAGGCTGAGAAGGCAGGCTCTAGAATGGGAAGTGCTATGTTAGGAAGTTAATGCAAAGTCAATAGGGAGCCATTGAAAGATGTGGAGTAAGGGAATGCCAGATTGGTTGAGAAGGAACAAGAGGGAGCCGTTAAAGGCTGTTGGGGTGATTCAGATGAGAGCTGGCAGTGGCCCGGTCTAAGGCCATGAAGGTAGATGTGGAGACAGAGGACACAGAAAAGAGCAGACAAAGTCAGGCTTGAACATACAGTAATTCTGATTCAGTCGCTAGAACAGCATTGAGATGCTACATATCTATGGACTCTGGGGCTCTGCTGCTGGTCCATAGAGCATACTTTTTGAGTAGCAGCAAGTTTCTAAATGATACTAGGCCAGACTAGATCTAATTACCCTGAAGTTGTCCTGAATATAGGTAAATTAAGATCACATTCAACCTCAGCTTTCTCACCTGTAAAATGGGTGAACTAGCACAAATCTCTGTGGAGTTGCTGTGCTGGTTAAATAAGGCCATTAGCGCTTGAACAATGGGAGCTCTGATATTTGTCTCCATGCTGTCCGTGTCCACCCCCGGCTGCTTCTGGGGACACCAAGGTGAACAAGATTCCTCGCCTACCTTGGCTGAATAATTCAGAAAACAAAATATCATCAAGTCAACATCAAAGACGAAAAATGAAGCATTGATTGGAGATTTTTGACAGTTTGGGGCTTCTCTGCAGTGCCGTTTTCTTCTGGAAGTGCAGGTACATTACCACGAAGCCTCCGTGTTGATTTGAGTCGGCTTTGAGCTCAGAGCCTCACGGGCTCCTCGAAATTAGCCACTGGGCTTCTCAGGAACCTCCCTGGGGCACTCTGTGACCCAGCTATCCCTGCTGTGCATGACTGTGCATGGGGCTAAGGGGGAGGGGGTGTTCTGATAACCCTCTCACCCAGAGTTTTTTTAAAAAATAGCGTTCACTAGCTTTGATCTTATTTTTGTGTTAAAAAGAAAAAGAATACCTGTTTGATAAAAACAGTATGTTAATTATCGGCATTAAACCCCTCTGAAGCACTTCGTTTTGCATTCCTTATCTCTTTTAATCATTCCAAATCCTTCAGAGGAGGTCCTGCTTTTATCATCTCATTTTACAGATGAACAAATCAAAGCTTAGATGACCTTGCTAGGCCGGGCGTATTGGCTCACTCCTGTGATTCCAGCACTTTAGGAGGCCTAGGTAGGTGAATCACTTGAGGTCAAGAGTTCGAGACCAGCAAGGACAATATGACGAGACCCTCATCTCTACAAAACATGCAAAAATTAGCCAGGCCTCGTGGCACGTGCCTGTGGTTTCAGCTACTTGGGTGGCTGAGGCAAGAGGGCTGCTTACGCCTGGGAGTTCAAAGCTGCAGTGAGCCATGTTTGTGCCATTGTGCTCCAGCCTGAGTGACAAAATGAGACCCCGTCCAAGGTCACAAAGCTAGTGAGCAGTGGAGTCAGGGTGTGATGCTGGGTTTCCCCCATTCCAGAGCAGGCACAGGCACTACTAATGTATTGCCTGGGAACTCTTGAAGGGCATGAAAGAAAAATCATCCCTACCCAGGGACAATCCCCGTTGATACTTCGCTGTATGTCTTTGCATAGATATATTTTTAAAATTCATTTGGAATCATACTGTGAATTCAGCTTATTGACTATTATGTACTTTGTATGACATAAAAGTAGCTCGTTCTTCCTTTTTTAAAATTTTTAAATTTCCAATTCAAAGAATACAGAAATACATGCAGGTGAAAGAGAAAACGTACTTCTAATCCCTCTGCCTAAATGTCTTCCCTGACTATTCACCTATGCCTTTCTCACCATTTGCCAAACAGGTATTGACACCTCTTCTGTGCCAGATCCTGGGCTTGGCTTTGGGATCAAAGATGGATAAAAAAAGATGACAAAGACAAAGCCCTTTTTTTGAGAGGGAGTCTCGCTCTGTCACCCAGCCTGGTTCAAGTGATTCTTGTGCCTAGTACCTGGGAATCACAGGCATGCATCACCATGCCTGGCTAATTGTTGTATTTTTTTTTTTAATTTTTAGTAGAGATGGGTTTTCGCCATGTTGGCCAGGCTGGTGTTGAACTCCTGACATCAAGTGATCTGCCCACTTCGGCCTCCCAGAGTGCTGGTTACTGACGTGAGCCGCACTGACATTGACTCTCAAAGACAAAGACTTACCTTCAGGGCCTTCCACCAGTCTAGCCAAGGCAAGGAATGTTTAGCCAAGACCACACAATAACCCGAAACCCAGAGGGTGGAAAGTAAAACTAACGTGCTTTGCCATATTATAGGGAGGAGGGAATGCAGTGGTAGATACAGGTTTCTGATGAAGGTGAAAGGTGAATACAGTTTTTGCAGGAATGAAGGAGAAACACATAAACCAACTCAAGGATCAATAAACTGGCTCCCACCTGTAATCCCAGCACTTTGGGAGACCAAGGTGGGAGGATCATCTGAGGTCAGGAGTTTGAGACCATCCTGGCCAAAGCGGTGAAACCCTGTCTCTATTAAAAATATAAAACTTAGCTGGGAGTTGTGGCACACCTGTAGTCCCAGCTACTTGGGAGGCTGAGGCATGAGAATCACTTGAACCCGGGAGGCGGAGTTTGCAGTGAGCTCAGATCCTGCCGCTGTACCCCAGCCTGGGTGACAGAACAAGAGTCCGTCTCAAAAAAAAAAAAATCAATCAATTATTACTACATTCTGGCAAAGTACATTTTGGTTCTACCCTGCATCTTCGGAAAGAGAAATTAGCAAAAAACAGTGGTTCTCATGTTTTTAGGAGGAGGATTTTGCTCCCAGAAGACACTTGGCATTGTCTGGAGATCTTTTTTGTTGTCACAAATGAGGATGATGCTACTGATGGCATCTCCTACTGGTAGAGACCAAAGAGGCTGCTAAACATTCTACAACGCACAGAACAGCCCCCTACTGTGCAGAATTACCTGGTACAAAATACCAATAGTGGTCACACTGAGAAACCTTGGTCTAGATGGGTAAGTGAGGAGGTGACGAGACACCCCTGAAGTCACATTCCTGGGATGAAATTCAGATCAACTAAAGCATCTGGGAAAAATCTCTCCACCTCTCTAAGTCACAGTTTCTTTCCCTGTATAATGGGGAGATATATTACCTACCTCATCTGTTTGGGAGAAGGATAAATTAAATGAAGAAGCACTTACATAGGGCCTGGCACAGACTAGGCTCTGGATCAACGTAAGGAAGTTAAAAAAAAAAAAAAAAAGTGGAAGTAAGTCCAGGTGCAGTGGCTCATGCCTGTAATCCCAGCATTTTGAGAGGCCAAGGCAGGTGGATGGCTTGAGTCCAAAAGTTCAAGAGGAGCCTGGGCAACATGACAAAACTCCATCCCTACAAAAGTACAAAAATTAGCTGGTGCGGTGGGTCGTGCCTGTCGTCCTAGTTACCAGGGGGCTGAGGCAGGAGGATTGATTGAGCCGGGAGGTCGAGGCTGCCTTGAGCAGTGATAGAACCACTGCACTTCAGCCTGGGAAACAGAGCGAGACCCTCTCTCCAAAAACTTTTAAAAAGTGGAAGTGATGAGAATGCAGAGATACAGACGATGTCATCGAATGCACCAGAGAAAGGTCTAGACTTCCATTCTCTTTGCACAGTGAGGTCTTGGAGGTGTTTGAACATTTGCAAAATGTGATATTCAAGTAATTCACTTGATTTTTCTAAAAAGAATCTTTAAGCACACACACAACTGTTAATCCTAGGGAACTGGAGTATATGAATTAAAGTGATACAAAGAGGACCTTTTTCTTAAAATAAAATCTATATAACTTTTACCATTGAAGTATACAATTTGAAAAGTATCCAATTGTAGGGAAAATATTTGCATGGCAAAACAAAACAAAAATAAAATATATTACAAATAAAATATATAGCAACTGGGCACGGTGGCTCACATCTGCAATCCCAGCAATTTGGGAGGCCAAGGTGGGAGGATTACTTGAGGTTAGGAGTTCAAGACCAGCCTGGCCAACATGGTGAAACCCCATCTCTACTAAAAATACAAAAATTAGCCGGGTGTGGTGGCACTTGCCTGTAATCCCAGCTACATGGGATGCTAAGGCAGGAAAATGGCTTGAACCTGGAAGGCTGAGGCTGCTGTGAGCCGAGATCATGCCACTGCACTTCAGCCTGAGCAACAGAGTGAGACTCCATCTCAAAAAAATATATGTGTGTGTATATGTGTGTGTGTGTGTGTAATCTTTAGAGATTACTTTATTTTTGAATATATATAAATATTTAAATATATATATATTCAAAAATAATCTCTAAAGAGTCTTACTTAAAAAAAAAATCTTTTAGCCACAGCTAAAGAAGTCAATTCTGGAATAACTCAGTCCGTCTCACCTCTTTTCCCTTCTTTTCTTTCTTTCTTCTTTCTTTCTTTCTTTCTCTCTCTCTTTCTTTCTTTCCTCTCTTTCTTTCCTCCTTTCTTTCTTTCTTTCTTTCTTTCTTTCTTTCTTTCTTTCTTTCTT
>NW_022436942.1:72710966-72713147 GCF_009761245.1 Sapajus apella
TTTCTTTCTTTCTTTCTTTCTTTCTTTCTTTCTTTCTTTCTTTCTTTTCTTTCTTTCTCTCTCTGTCATACACACACACACACACACACACACACACACACACACACACACACACAGAGAAACTTTTATGATTGCTCCAAATTTATTTCCAAGAAAAATATGGAGTTATGCCTCTGTGGATTTTCTTCCCTGGACACTGATTTCATGGCTTATCCACTCAAGTCGTGGTCATGGTAAAATTGACTGCATTGCCCTTTAAGAAAAAAAATGAGGCGTTCCTGCTGGGTGTGCACATGGCAGTGTACAGGGGCACAGAAGTGAACATCCGCATTTCCACTTCTAGATGTTTCTGAACTTGTATTGGTCCGATGCAAGCCAACCATCAATGCACAGGAACCACCAGGGACCTCATCCTTCCAGCCTCCCCAATCTCTCCAGAATCTCTGGGGACGTGCCAATGCCCCAGAGGCCTAGTGAAAACCCTGCAGTCCCTGAATTCACTGCCGTCCAAGAACAGCTTGAGACCTGTTTACTTCGGAAGCAGCAAGAGGTGAACAGGTCTTTCCTGAAAGTCCTGGTTTCTAGCAGAAGATTTTAAATGTAGGACAGTTGAGGAGGGGTCACACAGAGGACTGGGGACCAGGAGTTGGAACTCATCAGCATGTGAAAAGTTCTAGGGTTTGTGAGCTTGGTGGCCTTGGGCCTATTCCTTAACCTTTCTGAACCTCAGCATCTTCCTCTATTTAAAAGGGCCCATTCCCAGGCTCAGTGGCTCACGCCTGTAATCCCAGCACTGTGTGAGGCCGAGGTGGATCAATTGACCCCAGGAGTTCTAGACCAGTGTGGGCAACATAGTGAGACTCTGGCTCTACCAAAAAAAAAAAAAAAAAAAAAAAAAAAAAAACTTAAAGGGTCCATTGGCAGGCACAGTGGCTCACATCTGTAATCCTAGCACTTAGGGAGGCAGATGCAGGAAGAAAGCTTTAGCCCAGGAGTTCAAGACCTGCTTCAGCAACACAGTAAGATCTCATTCTCCATAAAAAGAAAAAAAAAAAAAAAAAAAAAGACAAAAGGGCCTATTGCCCGTCAGCCCTCACAGGCTGCTATGAAAACCAAGATGGACAGAGGCAGAAAGACAGTTCCGGAAAGTGCTCAGCGCTGTGTACGAGGTGATCACTGTTGCACCCTGAGTGTGCCCAGACCGTCTTAAAACTTTCACCCACGCTACCCTCTGGACAGGCGGTTCAGGCTCCTCAGAGGTGACTCCTTATCGGCTGGAATGCAGGAAACACCCAAAATCGAGATGGCTGAGGCGTGTCTTCACTAGCTCAGCTCAACCGGCTTTGGAGGTTTGCAATGCAAGATGCATTCTGGGTTCTATCTTGATTGTGCCTTTGAGAGGGTTGGTCAGAGGTAAGATTAGCTATCTGGCATCCTCTCTTTGAATGCACACACTGAAAACCCAGAGGACAACCAAGCCAGATAGTGGGTGGCAGCACCCACAAAAATATGTGTCCAGAAAGAAATCAAGCGGGATCAGAAGTAAAGGTAGACTAGGGTCATTTTCCATGGGGCCCACAGTCCTGAAGGTTGGAGCTGTAAGAGTCCAGGGGGGTCTGCCATCCCAAACAGGACGCTGGTTCCTAGGGAAGGAATGGTTCTGAGGCATCCATGCTGGGGGTTAATCCAAGCCAGGCCTCCAGAGACAGGCATCTCGTGGCCACTCAGGTATTTGACTTTTCGATTATCTTCCCTTTTTATTTCTTTGAAGAGAAAGCTCTTCCCAATCCTAGATGAAACCAGACATGGTCATTGTTGGGTGGGTCAGAAGTGTTTTAGAAATCGGCAAAGGGAGGCTGGGCTCGGTGGTTCACTCCTGTAATCCCAGCACTTTGGGAGGCTGAGGGGGGTGGATTACTTGAGGTCAGGAGTTCGAGGCCAGCATGACCAACACGGTTAAACCCTGTCTCTACTAAAACTACAAAAACGTTAGCTGGGCATGTTGGTGGGCGCCTGTAATCCCAGCTACTCGGGGAGCTGAGGCAGGAGAATCCTTTCAACCAAGGAGGTGGAGATTGTGATGAGCCAAAATCCATTGCACTCCAGCCTCAGTGAGAGAGTGAGACTCCATCTCAAAAAAAAAAAAAAAAAAAAAAAAATCTCTGACAGAATCCTCCATAC
>NW_022436942.1:72713247-72771643 GCF_009761245.1 Sapajus apella
AAAAAAAAAAAAAAAAAAAAAAAAAAAAATGGCAATGGGGAGAGAGAGCTGTCAGACTGTAAATCTTACCAGGCTGATAATGCTAGCTCTCTAACTAGTTGGACATGTCACTTACTCTCTAACAACGACAAAATATGTAGAGACTATGTGTAGAAACTATGTACGACTTGGCAAGGTGCAGTAGCTCATGCCTGTAACCCCAGCACTTTGGAAGGCTGAGGCAGGTAAGTCACCTGAGGTCATGAGTTCAAGACCAGCCTAGCCAACATGGTGAAATCCCATCTCCACTAAAAGCACAAAAATGAACTGGGTGTGATGGCGCACACCTGTAATCCCAGCTACTCTGGAGGCTGAGGCAGGAGAATTGCTTGAACTTGGGAGGCAGTGGTCTCAGTGAGCCAAAACCATGCTACTGCACTCCAGCCTGGGCTACAGAGCAAGACTTCATCTCAAAAAACACACACAAACAAACAACAACAAAAATCCATGTGTGACACACTGAGCTTTAAATGTATTTTACCACTTCATCCTCACTGAAACTTCTGACTCTAATCTCATTATAGAGGTGAAGAAAGTGGACTCCCAGCTGGAGATTATGGGTGGCCATTATAGGTTGCTGAGTAGAGGAGAGGGAGAAAGAGAAAGGAAGTCGAAATGGAGTTTCAAGGAGGTGAATTTGTACTTGAAAGGAAGAGGAGACATCCAGGGTTGGGTTCATCTCATCCAGTTAGTGTCCCTGCAACCCCTCTGGGAATAGAGTAGCATCTTAGAGATAAAGAAACTGCGATTCAAGCTGAAAGGTTAAGTGAACTGCCTGAGGTCATAAAATCAGGGTGAGCAGGAAAGTTTTGTCTTTGGGGAGCAAGAATCAAACAATACAATATAAATAGCGAATCTATCTAAACTCAGGAGGCCTGATAGGGGCTTTTGGAGTCTGAAACTGCATAAATCAATCCAGGTTTCCTCCTATGATCTCCATACAAACAAATGGGATTAGCCCATCAAAGGCTGGGTTCTTTGTATTGTAAGTATCACTGCCCTATGGTGGGCTGTGGGCTGGCTGGAAGATGCAGGAATTCAGAAATTGTTCATTCATCAATTTCTTGGGCTTTCCTCCTTAACTAGCTGTGTGACCTAGGACAGCCTAACTAACCTTGCGGCACCTTTGTTTTCTCATCTATAAAATGGGTGTAATTACAATGCCAACCTCATAAACTGGTTTGGGGATAAAATTGAAATAATATCAACATTTATGACTCTTACTATGTGTCCAACAGCATTCCAGCTTCATTTGTTACATTAACTGAAATCTCACCACCACTGCATATTAAATGGGTTCTTATATAAGGGAGTGAACTATTATTTAATGATTAAAATAATGAATGTAAAATCTATCAAGCAACATGGGGAATGCATTATATTGAGTAATAACAATAAATAGTAAGTGAGAGTGGGCGCGGTGGCTCATACCTGTATTCCCAGCACTTTGGGAGGCCGAAGTGGGTGGACCACTTGAGGTCAGGAGTTCGAGATCAGCCTGGCCAACAGGGCGAAAACCTGTCTCTATAAAAAACACAAAAAATAACTGGCATGGTAGTGCACACCTGTAATCCCAGATACTTGGGAGGCTGAGGCAGGAGAATCGCTTGAACCCAGGAAGTGGGGGTTGCAGTGAGCCAAGAGCATCCCACTGCATTCCAGCCTGGGTAGCTGAGTGAGATGCTGTCTCAAAAATAATAATAATAATATTAATAATAAACGAATTTCAAAATACTATCTATGTTAGGCCAATGGCTCTATTTAAATTCCTGAATACAAGGACAGAAAGAGAAAGTGAAAAAGGGAACCCCAAATATTGGTGGAATCATGCCTGGTCTACATGTCGTTAGTTGCTGTTATGAAATTGTTTTGGCAAGAAATAAAATATATTTATATATAAACGTGTAAGAGCAGCTTATTGGGTCTGATTGATAGGAAGACCTGTTATTGTCCTCCCAGGAAAATGCACACCCCAGTAGGTAGGTGGCCTCCCATTCTCTGGAATTCTTAGATCTGCTCCCCTCCTGAATCCCATCCATTGATCCCTGGGGCCCACAGGATGGGAACCCATGCTTTCATTTAAGAGTGCACCTCTCTCTTCTTTCTTTCTGTTTCTTTCTTTCTGTTTCTTTCTTTTTCTTTCTCTTTCTTTTCTTCTTTTTCTCCCTCCCTTTCTTCCTTCCTCTCTTATTTTCTTTTTTTTTTTTTTTTTTTTTGGTGACGGAGTCTCACCCTGTAACCCAGGCTGGAATTCAGTAGCGTTATACCAGCTGCAATCTCCACCCCATAGGTTCAAACAATTCTCCTGCCTCAGCCTCCTGAGTAGCTGAGACTACAGGCACATGCCACCACGTCTGGCTAATTGTTGCATTTTTAGTAGGGATGGGGTTTTGCCATGTCGGCCAGGCCGGTCTGAAGCTCCTGAGTTCAGGTGATCTGTCGGCCTCAGCCTCCCAAAGTGCTGGGATTACAGGCATGAGCCACCATGCCTGGCCTTCTTTCTATTTTCTTTTCTCTCTTTTTTATCCTTTCCTCCGTCCCCCTATCCCTCCCTTCCTCCTCTTTCTCTCTTTCTCTCTCTCTCTCTCTCTCTCTCTCTCTCTCTCTCTGACATCTAATATGTGTGAGACATACAGCGGGCCAAGTAGTGAGAACACAGTAGTGAGATGTTACAATGTCACCTGCTGACACTCCCATGTGATCTGCTCCTTGGTTTACTCCCCGTTCTAATCCATTTGTGGCCTTACTTTGTGAAAATAATAATAGAGAAAAATAACTAACATCCAGGGGAGATGTTTCCGATTATGAGGGATTTTCTCACACATAACCTGATGGTAAGCCTTTGGCCACTGTGTAAGCAGATATTACCATTATCTCGGTTTAACAAAAGAGAGCACAAACACTCAGAGAAGGTGGAATAAATGACGGTTTTATCTGTAAGTGATGGAGACAACATTCTGAACCCCAGCGTTTTTGACTGCAGAGATCACAGGAGAACTTATCACCTGGTGGATAAGACAAGAGTTTGAACTCAAACTCTGGCAGGTGCTGTGTGATCTTAAGGGAGCTGCTTTGACTCTCTGAGCCCATATTTCCCTCCGAAAAATGAGTAATAGGAATAACGTTGGCTTGATAATGAAAACAGCAGAACCAACAGGATAAGGAATATTCACCTCGAGGATGGCTGAGTGTGTTTTCAGTGCCGGCGCAGCGCTGTGCAATCTACAGGGGTTTCCCTTCAACTTCACAACAGCGCTATGATGTGGTACAGCTGTCATTCCTCCTTATCACATGTGGATGGCAAGGACTTTAGCACAATCTGAGGAACAGAGGAAGTGCTCAAGATGGAATAGCAAAATTAAAGGAGAGAAAAAAAAAACTCACTTCTTTGATTTTCTTTTTTCATTAGTAGGGAAAATTTGTATTGAATCTTTGACAATTCCTCCTTCAGGCTCCTGGACCTGAAGCCCCATTATCTTAAAAGGCTTTCCACTCCTGAATCACCCTTTGTCTTGATCAAGATGTCATTCTGCATATCTATAACAAGGGCCAGTCTAATCGCTGGGTGCAAGAGATCCCTTCTTTCAGATGACCCAAGGAAGGGAGGGTTGCCACATTAAAGGTAATGCTTACAGGTGGACAAAATGTAACTTTATGTAGGCCCAGTGCAGCGGCTCATGCTTATAACCCCAGCACTTTGGGAGGCGAGGCAGGAGGGCCACTTGAGCTCAGTTCAAGACCGGCCTGGGCAATGTGGCGAGACCCCTGTCTCTACAAAAAAAAAAAAAAAAAAAAAAAAGAATAAAACAATTAGGCCAGGAGCAGTGGCTCACAGCTGTAATCCCAACACTTTGGGAGGCCAAGGTGGGTGGATCACCTGAGGTCAGGAGTTCGAGACCAGCCTGACCAACATGGAGAAACCCCATTTTCACTAAAAATACCAAATTAGCCAGGCGTGGTCACGCATGCCTGTAATCCCAGCTACTCAGGAGGCTAAGGCAGGGAAATTGCTTGAACCCAGGAGGCAGAGGTTGCAGTGAGCCGAGATTACACCACTGCACTCCAGCCTGGCGACAGGGCAGGAGTCCGTCTCAAATAATAATAATAACAGTTGTTGAAACTGCATGGCGTTTATTGTATTTGGATGCATTTCAAATTTTTCAGAACATATGTATTCAAAGGGCATTATCCTCTTTAATTCCATTTCTTCACCCCCTCACCCCTCTAAAGCACCTTTCGCTTAGGCAGAGTTTGCAGAATTCCACCAAGTTCATTCCTCAGATCACCAGATCTTGAGGTAGTTTGAGATCCCTGGAAACAAGAAGAATGAATAAACAAATGTTTGTTTTCTCCTCCTTTAAAATTCCTGAAGGCAAGAGGCATGAATAATTTTGGTGGACCTGACCCCAGAAACAGCTGCTGGCTCCAGCGGCCTCCTACCTTTGTTTTTCTAAGACTCTGAGGCTGTTGTCCCCAGTCTGTGGAAAAACCATCCTACCCATTTTCAAAAAGAGGTGGTTGCATTTCAATGTCTATGAGAGAGTCTCCGTCCTTAAGCTGAGATTCCCCGACCCAGTGGCGTCTAGCTGTCCTTACAAAGACAAGAAATAATTAGCCCTAATTAAGTCCTCCCTAGCAGGCTGCCTGGGATCCAGTAGGCAAGTCTTCATTCCTTTCCTCTTTACTGGGGAAAAGGGAAGAAAGGAGACAGGTCTCTTTGCGTGTTATCCTTCAGGGTTGGTGCCAGTATGAGTCAGTGAAGATCAGTTTAGCGAAATGTATCATAAACCTCAACATGTCTCTTGCTGTTTTCTCTCTTGGAATGTATCCTGGGGGAATCCATAATATGGGAGGACTAAGGGTGACCGAACTAGGGTTTAAAGAGCAAAAACATTACCTATTAAATAGCAAATGAAATCTCCTTTGTATGGAAACGGCGATAGAACCATAACGTGCCATATTCTGCCAAATTTTGCAAGTATTAAAATGGTGAAGGGGTAAGGCAGGTGGCTTATGCCTGTAATCCCAGCACTTTGGGAGATCAAGGCAAGAGGATCACTTGAGCCCAGAAGTTTAAGACAAGCCTGGGCAACACAGTAAGACTCCATTGCTACAAAAAATTAAAAAATTAGTTGGGTGTATAGCACGCCCCTGTAGTCCCAGCTACTTGGGAGGCTGAGAGGGAAGATCACTTAAGCCAGGGAGGTGGAGTCTGAAGTGAGTTGTGATCACACCACTGCACTCCAGCACGGGTGACAGAGTGGG
Source organism: Sapajus apella (assembly GCF_009761245.1). Taxonomy (NCBI): domain Eukaryota; kingdom Metazoa; phylum Chordata; class Mammalia; order Primates; family Cebidae; genus Sapajus; species Sapajus apella. The sequence continues at coordinate 72,718,552 of NW_022436942.1, forward strand.
ACCCTGTCTCAAAAATAAAATGGTGAAGATATGAAACGAAATGTTCTGAATAATGTAAAGAAATAATTCAGTTACAAAACAGTGTTTTTATTTTTGTTTATTTATTTTTTTTGAGGCAGAGTCTCACTCTGTCACCCAGGCTGGAGTACTGTGGCATGATCTTGGCTCACTGCAACCTCCAATTCCCGGATACAAAATATTCTCCTGCCTTGACCTCCCAAGTATTTGGGATTACAGGCATGCACCACCATACCCAGCTAATTTCTTTGTATTTTTAGTACAGACAGGGTTTCACCATGTTGACCAAGCTGGTCTCACACTCCTCACCTCAAATGATCCACCCACCTCAGCCTCCCAGTGTTGGAATTACAGGTGTGAGCCATATGCCCAGCCAAAACAACATTTTTATTAAAAATAAAATATGTGCCGGGTGTGGTGGCTCATACCTATAATCCCAGCACTTTGGGAGGCTGAGGCCGGTTGGATCACGAGGTCAGGAGTTTGAGACCAGCTTGGCCAGCATGGTGAAACCCCGTCTCTATTAAAAAAACAAAAAAATAGCCGGGCATGGTGGCATGTGCCTGTAATCACAGCTACTCCAGAGGCTGAGGCAGGAGAATTGCTTGAACTGGGAGGTGGAGATTGCAGTGAGCTGAGACCACGCTACTGCACTCCAGCCTGGGCGACAAAGTGAGACTCCGTCAAACTAACTAACTAACTAACTAAATAAAATATGCTATGCCCATACTAAGCACCCTCTTGTGTAGCATTTTATTAAAAATTCCTTTATTTTCAATTGTGAAAAAGGAGTCCTAATGGCATTTTAAGGATAATTACAGCAAAGCTTTTGGGAAGGAGGTCAAAGAGCTCTGACTTGGACTTTCCCATTGCTTGTCTTTTTCTTTCAGATTTCCCCTCCACTGTCATCTCTTAGGTTCCCTTCCTAGACCTGTCTATCTAAACTGGACCCTCCCTGGCACTGTCTCTCAGCCTGTTTATTTTTATTTTATTTTTTTTATGTTCTGCATAGTACTTACCATAATCTGTATTTATCACGTGAATTTTTGAGTTGAATTTTACTCTTCCTGTCCCCGTCCCTTAGAATCTGAGTAGGGACCTTCACTGTCTTTGTTCATGGCTGCAAGTAGCAGGCAACTCTGTGAAATGTGTCCTATGATGAACAGCAGTTTATTACATATTATAGAATAAGTCGATATGTGAATGACTAAATAAATGAATGAGAGGACTGAATGACTTAGTTCATGAATGAATGAATGAATGAATGAGTGAGTGAAATCTGGCTTTAGAGAGCGAGATTTTTCTTCGACCGTGGCTCAGGATACTCAGTGACAGCCAGAACACAAACGGGTCTCCTAGGAGTCTGGAGGCCAGACCCAGCCCCTCCACTCTTACATCTGACCCCGCTCAAGCCTCCAGCAATGTGGACAGAAGTGAATCTTCGTTCCCAGGGAAGGGACCTTTCATATGTTAATTTTCTCATGAGTGTTTGTCCCACATGATTTTCTTTTGCTTGGACAACACTTTGGGACTGGTATTATTATCCCTGTTTTAGTTGATGAGGACACTGAGACCCAGAAAGGTGAAATGTTTTGGCCCAGTTCACAGAACTAACAAACGCACTCCAGGCCTGTCGGCCAGAGGAAGGGAAAAGCAGCATGTTCACAACATTTATCCCATCCGATTCTCGCAATAGGACTTTCACTGTCCAGCCATATTTTAAAGTTTTGGGGGAAAGACGAGCGGCAATGAGAAGCCAAGAGAGAAAACCTCAGAGGACCACCAGGAGAGACCTCCGCAATCACAGTCTAGTAAATTCTCAGTACAGACTTGCTTGAATACAAAAATGAATGGGCTGGGTGCAGTGGCTCACGCCTACAATCTCAGCACTTTGGGAGGCTGAGGCAGGCTGATTGCTTGAGGCCAGGAGTTCAAGACCAGCCTGGGTGGCATGGTAAAACTCCATTTCTACAAAATGTACAAAAATTAGCCAGGTGATGGGGTGTGTGCCTGTAGTCCCAGCTACTCAGAGGCTGAGAGGTGGGAGAATTGCTTGAGTCTAGAAGGGCGAGGCTGCAGTGGGCTGTGATTGCACCACTGCACTTCAGCCTGGGTGACAGAGCAAGACCTTGTCTTAAAAGAAATGAATGAATGGATGGGACATAATGAAGTGATTAGAAGCACACACTCAGGTGTTGGGCCCAGATTCAAACTCCATCTTTCCCATTTCTGTGTTGTGTGAGAATAGGCAAATGACTAATTTATCTGAGTCTCAGTTTCTTCATCTGCAGAATGAGAATTAAAGAGTTGCTGTGATAATTAATTGCTATAATGCCCATTGGCACTTAGTATGCTATCTGGCATAAGGTAATATCTATAATACAGTAGTTCCCTACAAAGTCAATTATTTTCATTATTTTATTTAAATTGCAGGCTGGGCCAGGTGTGGTGGCTTATGCCTATAATCCAAGCAATTTGGGAGGCCAAGGTAGGAGGATAGCTTAAGACCAGGAGTTCGAGACCAGCCTGGACAACACAGTGAGATCCCCATCACTGCCAAAAAAAAAAAAAAATTAGAAAAAAATTAGCTGCGTGTGGTGATGTGCACCTATAGCACCAGGTACTTGGGAGGCTGAGGCAGGAAGATTGCTTGTGCCCAGGCTCAAATGAGGCTACAGTGAGCTACAAGTATGCCACTGCGCTCCAGCCTGAAATAAATAAACAAGCAAACAAACAAATAAATTGGAGGCTGTTTGTTAAAGACTAAATTATGTAAAGAGCTTCGGAATCAGGGGAATCCAGGTTTCAATCTCATTTGCCGTGACTAGCTGTGTGGACATAGAGATGTCACATAACTTCTCCAAACACACATTCCCATCTGCAAAATAGGGATTAAGCCCGACAAACCTGGTGATATTGACAGGATGACATTGCCAAAGGACTCAGAACATAGTGGGCCAAGGTAAAATGGCAGGTTCTGGTAGATCCTCACTATGGCTAACAGCATGGGAACGTGGCATAATTTCTGAGGATGATGATGGTGATAGTAGTAAACTGATTGAAAACAGACAGAACTGTGTGTTCTCAGTTGCCTCCCCTGCACCTCATTTTTGATAGGCACAAAGGAAATGTAATGGGTTCGAATGGGAGCCTGTGGCCCCCAAGGGCAGGCTCCGTTCTCCCCATCTCTGAGTCTCTGGCACTCAGCACGCCTAATCATAAAACCTGAATTAACCAGATGTAGACCAATTGTGTTAAGTCTGGAGAATTAAGCTCCTGGGGCAACAACATAGGATTCCAGTTTAGTGAATCTTGCACACAAATCCTGGAAGACATACAGTGAGAAAGCTGATCCTGTGTATGTATTCCTGATAATAAAAATAACTAAGTTACGGAATGCTTACTAGATACATGTCATGTATGAAAAAAAGGAGTTAAGTAACTAACTTGAGGACACACAGCTAAAAAGCTACAAACCTGGGTTTTGAGTGCACCAGAACTTATACACTCTCAGACAGCAGTTCTCAATCTGTTCATTATTGAACTTCCTGAGGATCCTTTTTACATGTTCTTAATGGCCCAACTCCATGAATTTGTAATATGACAGACACGCCGCATATGTCTCTGTGCTTGATATATATTTGTGCTTTATACATAAAGAGTTAAATTTTTGGCCAGTCGTGGTGGCTTATGCCTATAATCCCAGCACTTTGGGAGGCCAAAGTAGGCAGATCACCTGAGGTTGGGAGTTCAAGACCAGCCTGACCAACGTGGAGAAAACCTGTCTCCACTACAAATACAAAATTAGCCGGGCATGGTGGCGCATGCCTATAATCCCAGCTACTCAGGAGGCTGAGGCAGGAGAATCGCTTGAACCCAGGAGGCAGAGGTTGCGGTGAGCCAAGATTGTGCCATTGCACTCCAGCTTGGGCAACAAGAACAAAACTTCATCTTAAAAAAAAAGTGTTATATTTTTTGGTGGGTATGGTGGCTCATGCCTGTAATCTCAGCACTTTGGGAGGCTGAGGTGGGCAGATCATTTGAGGTCAAGAGTTTTAGACCAGCCTGGCAAACATGGCAAAACCCTGTCTCTACTAAAAATACAAAAATTAGCCAGGCGTGGTGGTGGGCGCCTGTAATCCCAGCTACTCGGGAAGCTGAGGCAGGAAGTCACTGGAACCTGAGAGATGGAGGTGGCAGTGAGCCAAAATTGTGCCACTGCACTCCAGCCTGGGCAGCAGAGACTCTCTCAAAAAGAAAAAAAGAGTTGGACCACCCTTTCCAAGAGTCAATTTTCATCCCCATTGAGAAGATATGCTCTCTGTTACCTCCATTCCTGATGGCTTGGGTTGGGGGACTATTTGTGGTTGCCATATCCCCCTAAAAAACACAGACCAGGGCTATGCAAAGGTGCCATCTTGAGTAGCACACGGTTTCTGTTCAGAAAATTGAATTTGTCGGCCAGGTACAGTGGCTCACATCTGCAATCCCATCATTTTGGGAGGCCAAAGCAGGAGGATCACTTGTAGCCAGGAGTTCAAGACTAGCCTGGGCAACATAGTGAGATCCCCTCTCTACAAAAAAATTAAAAATTAGCTGGCCATGATGGCATGCACCTATAGTCCCAGCTACTCAAGAAGCTGAGGCAAGAAGGATGGCTTGGGCCTGGGAGACTGAGGCTGCAGTGAGCTGTGATCTTGCCACTGCACTCCAGCCTGGGTGACGGAGACTGTCTCAGAGAAAAAAGAAAAAGAAAGACAGGAAATTGAATTTGTCCCTAACACCAGCCTTCTATTGGCTCTGAGCCTGTCCCTGGGCTGCAATACCTCATGTCTCGGGATTATCAAGGCGGGGTGGCGGGATGCCTTCAAAAACAAAGATGATGTTTTTGATGCTTTTTTTTTTTTTAGGTAAACAGTGTGGATTCTTCTTGGTCTTCTGTCAAAGCCTTCAGCCCTGACCCCTCAGGAGCCCAGAGCTGGAGTGTGCTAGCCCCCTCTTCCCACTTGCCCTTAATTAATCCCTGAAGACTCAGAGGTCCGTCTGAAGTGGTCTTCAAGAGCCTACTCCGAGGCCTGACAGGGGGCCCACTTGAGCCTCCGAGGCGGTAAGGACAATGGCTCTGCATTCTTCCCCCGTTTCCGCCCGGCCAGGGCTCCCTTCTGACCCTCGGAAAAGGGAAGGACAACAAGGCCCTTATTGGAGGGCCCTGACAGTGCCAGGCCTGCTTTTGTCGTCTCCCCGCTGTCAGCAGGATCTGCCTCCCAGCCCCCACTCTCGGGCACTTCCTCCCCACTCCCATGGACCGATGTCAGTTCCAGAAAGAGTGGATTGTTCTCCCTGGCCACCCGGCAGAGCGCAGGGTCCAAGCCTGGCAGAAAGAGGGTGCGGTTCATCCTGCACCCTGAAGACAGAAAACTCATTAAACCTCCTGCCCCCATCTGTGGGCGCCGATCCTGCCATTCAACAAGAAAGTGGGTCCTGGCATTTCCGACAGGGGTGGAGGACATGTGTCGTCCCTTCTGAGCTCATAAAATGAATCCTGCCACGGAAAGGAAATGGAGCTTGGGCGTGTTTTGAAGTCCAGAGGAAAGGCAGATGATGGTTATGGGGTCCCATGGCTATAAATGTAGACCTTCCACTTTTTTTTCTCAACGGTCTCATGGCTTTCAGCCAACTAAACACTCATTCCAGGGTTTGGTGCCAAACATGAGGAATCTTCTAGAAAAGGAAGCTAACTGAAGGGGGCATGATGGTCTTGAATTTTACAGTGACATCGATGCCAAGAGCCTTGGGAATTTCACTAGTCCAACGCACTCATTTCACAAGGGTAAAAAGAGAAGACCCAAGGAAAGAAAGTAACCCACCCGAAGCTCCTACAGCCCAACATGTAGAAGCTTCTGGGGTTTTTTTCTGTTGTTGTTTTTTAGGTGAAGTCTCACTCTGTTACCCAGGCTGGAGTGCGGTGGCACAATCTCAGCTCACTGCAACCTCCGCCTCCCGGGCTTAAGCAATTCTCCCACCTCAGCCTCCTGAGTAGCTGAGACTACAGGTGCCTACCACCATCCCTGGTTGATTTTTGTATTTTTTAGCGGAGATAGGGTTTTGCCATGTTGGCCAGGCTGCTCTCAAACTCCTGACTTAGTGATTCACCTGCCTTGGCCTCTCAAAATGCTGGGATTATAGGTGTGAGCCACTGCACCCGGCCAGATTCTGGCTTTTAAGGGACAATGTTGGCTTACACAACAACTCTTTCCTGCCCAAAGCTTCTCATTACCTTTCACATTTTCTATGAAGAACAAATAGAGGATTCTGCTCTGTGGTGATATACAGGAATACAGAATAGAGTAATGGTTCTGTAATGTTCCTTTCCTTTTTTTTTTTTTTTTCCTTTTCTTTCTTTATTTTTTTTTTAAGCCAGGGTCTCACTCTGTCACTTAGGCTGGAGTGCAGTGGTATGGTCATACCTCACTGAAACCTCCGCCTCCTGGGCTCAAGCAATCCTCCCACCTCAGTCTCCTCATTAGCTGGGACCACAGGCTCACATCACCATGCGCAGCTAATTTTAAAAAAAATTTTTTTGTAGAGAAAGGATCTCGCTATGTTGCTCAGGGTCATCTCAAACTCCTGGACTCAAGTAATCCACCCACCTCTGTCTCCAAAAGTGCTTGGATTACAGGTGTAAGCTATCATACTTGGCCTGGTTCTGGAATTTTAATCCTCCTATTAACCCCGTGAGTTTGGACAATTAATCTAGCTCTTCAAATTTTCTGTCTTCCCACCAAGGAAAGAGGATCACCTACTTCGTAGGTCATTGGGAAGGTTAAGAATGATATTGTGGCCGGGGTGGTGGCTCATGCTTGTAATCCCAGCACTTTTGGAGGCTGAGGCAGGAGGACTGCTTGAAGTCAGGAGGTCAAGACCAGCCTGAGCAACATAGTGAGACCCCCCATCTCTGTAAACAAATTAAAAATTAGTTGCAGTGGTGTGTGCCTGTAGTCCCACACCGAGGGAGACTGAGGCTGGAAGATCTCTTCAACCCAGGAGTTTGGAGCTGCAGTGAGCTGAGTGTGCCACTGCACTCCAGCCTGGGTGACAGAACAAGATCTTGTCTCTAAAAGAAAAACAGAGAAAGAAAGAAATCTAATTTATCAATCTACAAGGAACCATATAACTGCCAAGGCAGTTTCTTGTCTGCTGACCAAGGTGTCATCTTTAGAAAATCCTAATGAGGAGGTAGAATCTATTTGGCAAGTTAAATGAATGAAGTTGACATTGTGCAATAACCACACCCTCAGAGCAGGGAGTTGGATAGGTGATTTTTTTAAAGTGCCACACAGCCTGGGCAACATGGTGAAACCCATCTCTACAAAAACTATAAAAATTCACCTGGCATGGTAGCACATGCCTGTAGTCCCAGCTACTTGGAGGCTGAGGTGTGAGGATCACTTGAGCCCAGGAAGTGGAGGCTGCAGTAAACCATGATTGTGCTACTGTACTCCAGCCTAGGTGACAAAATGAGACCTCTCAAAAAAAAAAAAAAAAAAGTCACAGCTTTTGGATGAAATAGCTGTATTCATCATCTTCGCCTTGAAGATACCTCCTAAGTCCAAGCAAAGGAATTTTTGAGAAGTGTATTTCAGTATAATAGGTCTTCTTTGAAATCTTATGCATTTTATTTTATTCACCTTAAAACATTAATCTGTTTTCTGCCTTTGTTGATTTCTTTGGCATTAAGAACATATTTTCCTTACAATGCTATAATTTCTTTAATAATTTTCTGTGCATTTTTTATTTATTTTCTTATTCTTTTTTCCAGGGCCTATAATGTACATCTTATCATAATCTTCTCGATATTTTTACTAACTTACTTTCAATGAGTTATGGAAATGTAACCTTTATATGGCTCTTTTCCTCTTTTATGAACTAAATTTTATCTCCCTCAAAATTATTATGGTGAAACCTGACTGCCAATGTGATTCTACCTGAAGATAGTTTTCAGAAGGGAATTAGATTAAATAAGTTTAAAAGGCAAAAAAAAAAAAAAAAAAAAATTCATCTGAGAAAGAGTCAGTAGGTTTTGTGAATCTATAAGCAGGCTGATGGAAAAAAAAAAAAAAAAAAAAAAAAGGTAAAGGACTTCCAAAGTGCTAAACTAACATTCCGTCCCTTAAACAGAAATTGAATAGGCAATGAGCTGCCTGGGTGTCGGGTCTGATCCTTGCTGTACCCGTCGGTAACAGTGCAAGGCATATGATAGATGCTCAGTTAATACTTATTAAATAAATACATGAACTTCATCCCGCCATGTGCTAGCTATGGTCATGTCATACACTTGGCCGTAGCCAAGCTCCCCTCTCCGTCTTGTGCCATGGGAACAGTTATTTTCTCAGGTTTACTCTTTCATGGATCTGCTTTCCTCTGGCAGGTGAAGCTGCTGCTTTCTTTTCCTTTTTTCTTTTTCTTTTTCTTTTTTTTTTTTGAGATGGAGTCTTGCTCTGTCTCCCAGGCTGGAGTGCAGTGGTGTGATATTGGATCACTGCAACCTCTGTCTCCCGGGTTCAAGTTATTCTCCTGCCTCACACACCCAAGTAGCTGGGATTACAGGCATGCACCATCATACCCAGCTAATTTTTGTATTTTTAGTAGAGATGGGATTTCACCATGTTGGCCAGGCTGGTCTGGAGCTCCTGACCTCAAGTGATTAGCCTACCTTGGCCTTGGCCTCCCAAAGTGCTGGGATTACAGGTGTGAGCCATCATGTCAGGCCCGCTGCTTTATTTCTCCTGGGAGTCTGCTGACTAACCTATATCTTTACCCCTTAAACACCCCTCTACTCGCCACCTGGTAAACCCCACTTTGTCATTCATGTCTCAGCACTAATGATGTTTTCTTTGAGAAAACCATCCAAGACCATCCTAAAAATGCCCAGGTTGTTCTTGGATTTCTTATGAATACTTCTGATTCCAGCAGGATGGCGAATCAGTTCAAGTTATTTTTACCTGGAATCCCATTCTCCCCTTTGAGAAATATTCTCGCATTATGTGTATTTACATTCATTTGTGTGTTTTCTTGCTTAAGGACTGTCTCCTTCTATAGACTGTAAACTCCATGAGGACAGGGAATATCTGTTTGGGGCATCTCTGTGTTCTTAGCACTTAGCATGATGCTTGACACAGAGGAGGGGTTCAGTAGATAGTTGTTGGATAGATGGATGGATGGATAGGTGGGTGGATGGATGGATGGATGGATGGAAATCACCAATGATACAGGAATGGCAGATGGGGCATGGGGGAGAAATAAGATAATGGATTCAAGTTGAATATACTGCCTTTGATTTATAATTGAAATGTCTAGGTAGAGACACTTAGTTCTTTCTCTTGCTCCTGGAACTCTAGAGAAAGATCTGTCAGATAGGGACTGATTTTGAAGCCAACACTTTATTAGGGAACCACGGAATAAGGAGACCAAAAAGAGAGAGGGACTGAAGATGTAAATCCAGAATTAAAGCATGATTAAAGAATGGGCAAAAAGAAAGAACCTGTTGGCCTGGTGTGGTGGCTGGTGCCTATAATCCCAGCACTTTGGGAGGCCAAGACAGGAGGATCATTTGAGGTTTGGAGTTCAAGGCTTGCCTGGCCAACATGGAGAAATCCCATCTCTATTAAAAATACAAAAATTAGGCCGGGTGTGGTGGCTCACGCCTGTAATCCTAGCACTTTGGGAGGCTGAGGCGGGCAGATCACGAGGTCAGGAGTTTGACACCAGCCTGACCAACATGGTGAAACCCTGTCTCTACTAAAAATACAAAAGTTAGCCAGGCATGGTGGCGCATACTTGTAATTCCAGCTACTTGGAAGGCTGAGGCAGGAGAATTGTTTGAACATGGGAGGTGGATGTTGCAGTGAGCCAAGATCATGCCATTGCATGCCAGCCTGGGTGACAAAGCAAGATTCCATCTCAAAATATATATACACACAAAAATAGCTGGGCATGGTGATGTGCACCTGTAATCCCAGCTACTCAGGAGGCTGAGGCACAAGAATTGCTTGAACCCAAGAGGTGGAGGTTGCGGTGAGCCAAGATCATGTCACTGCACTCCAGCCTGGATGACAGAGCGAGGCTCCAAGAAAAGGAAGGGAAGGGAGAAGGGGGAAGAGGGAAGGGAATCTGTTAAGTGTGCCCTGGGTAGGGTGATGACCAGAGATGTAGGGGAGAATTAGAGGGCCATAGGGTCATGAGAACTGAGGAAAGAAAGAAGTTTCAGGGACACATGGTCCACAGAGTTGATGAAAGCCAAGAAAATCATGGAAGAGAAGGCCATGTGAACAGTTTCAATAGAGCATGGATATAACAGCAACGAATGGAGTGCAGCGAGGTTTATCTCTAGCCCTCCACAACCTCCTTCCTGGAATATACTTGATTTAATCTTGAAGCAGTGACATTTTAACTTTTCAGGGGAGGGGCATAGTTATCCATGTACTTTGAAAATTTGAAGAAAACTATTAATCATCTACCCAGAAAAATGCACAGCTACACAGCGTCAGAAAACTAACATTTCAGAGGACTGTAGACCCACTGAAGCTGGCGCCCAGATAAGAAACAACCAACTCAAATTTTAGGGCTGGGGGTTCAATTTCTTCTTTCTTTCCTTTTTTTTTTTTCTTTTTTTTCTCTTTTTTAAAGACAGGGTCTGGCTTTGTCACCCAGGTTGGAGTGCCATGGCATGATCTTGGCTCACTGCAACCTCTGCCTCCTGAACTCAGGCAATCCTCCTGCCTCAGCCTCCTGAGTAGTTGGGACTACAGTTGCACGCCACCACCCTGGCTATTTTTTGTAGAGATGGAGTTTTGCCATGTTGGTCAGGCTGGCCTTGAACTCCTGAGCTCAAGCGATTCAACTGCCTCAGCCTCCCACAGTGCTGGGATTACAGGCACGAGCCATCACACCCGGCTTTTCTCACTCTTTTCAAAGCCTCTTTTAACCTGCAAAGTGGAAAATATTTGTTTTCTTTTTTTTTTTTACCTCTAAGAACAACTAATTTAATTGTGAGTCGCTTAGAGGAGCTACCAACATCTCCAAATGGTTTAGATGTTCTTTGGAACCACTTGGGAGGCTTTTGAGAAATCTGGACCAGGCACTGGGGCTTACACCTGTAATCTCAGCATCCTGGGAGAGTGAGGTGGGCAGATCACGTGAGCCCAGAAGTTCAGCATCAGTCTAGGCAACATGGTGAAACCTCATCTCTACAGAGAAAGAAAAAAAAATTAGCTAACCATAGTGGTGCATCCCTGTAGTCCCAGCTACTTGAAAGGATGAGGGTGGAGGATTTTTAGAGCCCAGGAGGTTGAGGTTGCAGTGAGCTATGATTGCACCACTCTCCTCCAGCCTGGGCCATACAGTGAGACCTTGTCTCAAAAACAAAAAGGAAAAGAAAAGAAACAAAAGCCAGAGACATGGTGAAACCCCGTCTCTACTAAAAATACAAAAAATCAGCTGGGCATGGTGGTGCGTGCCTGTAATCCCAGCTACTCAGGAGGCTGAGGCAGGAGAATTGCCTGAATCCAGGAGGCGGAGGTTGTGGTGAGCCGAAATTGTGCCATTGCACTCCAGCCTGGGTAACAAGAGGGAAACTCCGTCTCAAAAAAAAAAAAAAAAAAAAAAAAACGCCAGAGAGGGCCTATCCCCCCAACTTTGATTCCACTAGTCTGGTGTGGAGCTCGGGCACTGGGAAACTTTAAGTCTCCCCAGGTGAATTTAACGTGCAATTGGGTTGGAAATGGCTGCTCCCAATGGGAGTTTGCCATAGACACGCAATGACTGGCGAGAGCACGCACCTGTTTGACTGTTAGGGTCACTACATGTGCTTTGATTGACACTCAACATTTTTGTACTCCTTTTGGCTTGCTGGGTTGGCCTTGTGTTTATGGAACGTGGAGTTCTCCGACCTTGAAATGGCTTTGAGTTCTGACATCAGGACTTAACCCATCTACGCCTCCGCTTCCTTATCTGGGCCCAAGAGTAAGCCTGCCAACCCCCTGCCGCCCTGACTGGCGTGAGCAACAGCAATAAATAAATAAGAACAGAGACAAGAAGCTTATGTACTTTGGAGCTCCCGGTTCTATTTGATGTCATTGGACACCAGTTTGCTTTTCTTTAAAGCCTGTTTCTTTTGAACTGGGCTGCTGCAGTCTATAAAATTTTAATGCATGGATTTCCCATTGTTCGGGTGTCCATGGGGCACCAGCCTTCCTGTTTTACCGTGGTGCGCCGACCAGGAAAGAAGCCGGCCGGCTGGGAGGTCTGGGGGTAGTTGCCTTGTTTCTGGATAGCCATGTGACTGTGTTCACTTTAGCAGATGAGATCTCAGACCCCACAAATAACCATAGCAGCAGGCGTACATCAAACTCACCGTTGGAGTCCCTGGGGGACTCTGTGCCGGGTCTGCGTTATCTCCCAGCGACCCCATAAAGCAAAGATTATTATCAGCCCTGTTTTAAGAGGAGGGAAGTGAAGTCTCCAAGAAGCTTCAGCCCTTTCCAAGGTCACACGGTTCCTAAGCAAATGGGTGGCATGAGAGGGGATGGGGACAGACATATCTGACTCTAAAATTCGCTCTTTCTCTAAGAAAGTATAGAAGACTGGTTTTTAGTTGCTTTTCAACAACTCCGCCGTATTTGCTCGATTTTTGAGCACGCACACAGAGGCACATCGTGGCTGCTTTGATATTCCGTATGTTGGGAGTGTTTTCACAGAGCAGAATTGCTAGGGGTTGAGTGTGCCTCCTGGATGGGGTTTTTGTGGAAGCACAAAGGTGACTGACCTCAAACACAAATTGGCTGGGCCCTCCAGAGTTCACCCAGTCCGCCTCTCTCGCCCTGGGGTTTTGTTCCTGCCCTTTCTCCTTAGCTGCCAGGCCCTGTTCAGCACAAAACAAACAGGAGCTGTCTGGGGAGAATTGGCCTCTTCAACAACACAATGGGGAGCAGGAGGGGAAACAATGGCTCAATAATTCAGACGTGGATGTTAAAACACTCACAACACAACACCCACGTTTACCTAAATTATCTGGGTAATTGCCTCCATTTTCAGCTTGGATTTGGCTTCTGTAAGTCTTGGGGCTTCAAGATGATTAATACAGAGATTCTCATTTGGGCAGAGCTGAGAGGACCAGGGAACTGGGGCATAGTGATGGAAGGGGGCACATAAGGGGAGGCCCAGTGTTCTGCAATGAAGTCATGCTTTGGAAGGGGAACGATGGGTACACCACTGATAGTCTCTGAGCCTCAGTTTCCTCAACTAACCCTACAGTGAAAGCTGGATTTTTTGTGTTTGTCTGTTTTTGAGGCAAGGCCTTGCTCTGTCACCCAGGTGGAGTGTAATGGTGCCTACATAGCTCACTGCAGACTCAACCTCCCCAGCTCAAGCGATGTTCATGCTTCAGTCTCCTGAGTAGCTGGGGCTACAGGCACGTGCCACCACACTGGACTAGTTTTTTTTTTTTTTTTTTTTTTTTTTTCCAGACAGGGTCTTGCTATGTTGCCCAGGCTGGTCTTGATTTCCCGTGCTCTAGCAATCCACTCGCCCCAGCTTCCCAAAGTGCTGAGATTACAGGCAGAAGCCCCCGCACCCATCCTTTCTTAATTTATTATTTTATTTTTTAAAAAGACTAGTAAAATACAGTAGTGAGAAGAGGGGAAGGAAAAGAATAAGGAGTTCAACCAGGCACGGTGGCTCAATAATTCAGATGTGGATGTTAAAACACTTACAACACAACCCCCACGTTTACCTAAATTATCTAGGTAATTGCCTCCATTTTCACCTTGGATTTGGCTTCTGTAAATCCTGGGGCTTCAAGCCAGCACTTGTAACCCCAGCACTTTGGGAGCCCAAGGCAGGTGGATCACCTGAGGCCAGGAGTTCGAGACCAGCCTGACCAACATGGAGAAACCCTGCCTCTACTAAAAATAGAAAATTAGCCAGGTGGGGTGGTGGGCACCTGTAATCCCAACTACTCTGGAGGCTGAGGCAGAAGAATTGCTTGAACCCAAGAGGCGGAGGTTTCAGTGAGCCAAGATCATTCCTTTGCTCTCCAGCCTGGGAAACAAGAGCAAAACTCCATCTCAAAAAAAAAGAATAAGGAGTTCGATCTGTAACTGACTGTGAACAATCAATTGAGATAACTAACTACCTTCTGATTAGGCAAAGCTGTTATCTGCACTAGGAAAGGATGGAAGAAGAGAGAAAGGAAAGAGAAAAGAAAATTATCGCAGTCTCCTTTGTGTGACTGAATTGCTGCAAGCATTAGAAAGGAGTAAACATGACCTTATGTCTCCCCATTCAGCCTAAAGGAAAGCAAATCACAAAAACCTCCATTCAGGGAAGGCCCGGCTTTTGTCTTTCAGCTATAGGCATTCTGGTTTTAGTTCACTGGAAGTGGAATCTAAAACAAAGCTGATTTCACCTTGAGCCTGCAGAAGCCACCACCATTCAGCTTCCTTTGATTCCCACAATCTGTTATTTTTAACCTTTGACTGACTCATTTTAAGATAAGACATCCTGCAACCAGCATGTTCTCTCCAAGACCCCTGGGGAGGGGAAATTTTGTGAATGAACAGGCTGTTTTATTGAGGACCTACTAAATGCTGGATGTCTTCATGGCTATCGCTCATTTTCATTTCCATTTCAAAATAACTTTTAAGTTCTTATTAGCCTCATTAGTCCCTTGAGAACCTAGTCTTCAAGAGAGGTGCCCCTGGTCTACATGGTTTTGTTTATCTTTTTGCCTTTTAGGGGGGTCTTTTTGGTTCTCTTTTGTTACAACAGTAAACCGGCCCAGGACTTCTTGCGTGTGTGTGGTTTGTAACACAGTTTTCTAGTTTGAAAAATGGATGTAGTAGCCACTGCTTCCTTTGACCGGGAGTTGGCAAGCTTTTTCTACAAGAGAAAATAATAAAATACATCCAATTTGGGGGATCCTACAGCCCCTGCTGAAACAAGACAATATGTAAGTGAATGGGCATGGCTGGGTTCCAATAAAACTTTATTTATGATCACTGAAATTTGCATATCATGTAATTTCCACATGTCATTGAGTTGTGTTCTTATTTTTTCTTTTACTGTCTAAGAAACTATGACTGGGTGCAGTGGTTCGTGTCTGCAATCCCAACACTCTGGGAGGCAGAAGCAGGAGGATTGCTTGGGGCCAGGAGCTGGAGGCCAGCCTGGACAACAAAGTGAGACTTCGTCTCCATGTAAGAGGTAATCCAATAAATACATCACTATTAAAAAGTAAAAATCGTTCTTATCTCACAGGCCTCCTGAAAACAGGTGGCAGGCTGAGCTTGGCCTGCAAGCTGTAGCTTGTTGATGTTGTTGAAAGGACAGCCAAGAAAGGCTAGAGTGACAAATGGAAAAGTCCCATATGACCCAAATATTTCAAGTAGAGGAAACGCAGCTAAACAGACTTTGAAGTCAGCCTTGCTCAGTAGCTCGTGATCACGTAAGAAGCCTTCACTAATTGCCCATTATTTGCATGGTCTCCTGATACCAGTTCAGTGAATAACACCCATCAGGTCCTTGCCTGCTGGGTTGTTTAAGCTCCCCTAGGGGGTACATATTACTAAATATCTCATTACAGAGTTTGTCATTTAACGATAATTATTATCTACCCAGTAGAAGAGGTGTTAGAGGCCCTGAAAACCTGTAACAGGGAGATCTAAAGCAGCGTGGGAGGTCAGGAAAGACTTTCTGTGACGTACATGCTGAAATGAACCTGAAGAGAAGACGGGGCCAGGCTGGGTGGCTCATGCCTGTAATCCCAGCACTCTGGGAGGCTGAGGCTGGCTGATCACTTGAGACTGGGAATTCGAGACCAGCCTGGGCAACACAGTGAGACCTGGTCTCTACGAAAATAAAAATTATCCGGGTGTGGTGGCGTGAGCCTGTGGAGGTTGGGGGAAGATCACTTCAGCCCAGGAGGTCAAGGCTGCAGTGAGGCATGATGACGTCACTGCACTCCAATGCCTGAATGACAGAGTAAGACCCTGTCTCAAAAGAAAAAGGAAAAAAAAAAAAAAAAAAGGCAGGGAAGGAATTCAGGCTAAAGCAGTGATTCTCAACCAGGGGTGATTTGCCCCTCCTCCCCACCCAGGACACTTGGCAAGGCCTGGAGACGTTTTTTAGTGCTGCAACTAGAGGAGAGGATGCTCCTAGCATCTGGTGGGCAAAGACCGGGGCTGCTGTTAAACACCGTGCAGTGTACAGGACAGCCCCACAGCAGACAACCACCCGGTTCCAACTGCCGACAGTGCCAAGACCAAAAATCCTTGGGCTGAGGGAACAGCACGTGCAAAGGCTTTGGGTAGGAGAAAAGAAGCGTGGTGACTTGGGCAACATAGTTTGATTTTAAAGAGGAAGGCCGGATGTGATGGCTCACGCCTGTAATCTCAGCACTGTGGGAGGCCGAGGCAGGTGGATCACTTGAGACCAGGATTTTGAGACCAACCTAGCCAACATGGTGAAACCCCCATCTCTACTAAAAATACAAAAACCTAGCCTGTTGTGTTGGTGGGTGCCTGTAATCCCAGCTGCTTGGGAGGCTGTGACATGAGAATTGCTGGAACCCAGGAGGCGGAGGTTGCCGTGAGCCAAGATTGCACCATTGCACTCTCCAGCCTGGGCAACAGAGCAAGACTCAGTCTTGGAAAATAAATAAATAAATCTCAGTTGAATTAAACTGGTGGAGATTATTGAAACTGCCATAGGCGATGAAGCAATTTTCTAGAACAGTCGAGGGGGAAAAATGCTAAGTAAGGCTGGACATGGTGGCTCATGCCTGTAATCCCACTTTGGGACGCTGAGGTGGGTGGATCGTCTGAGCTCAGGAGTTTAAGACCAGCCTGGGCAACATGGCAAAATCCTGTCTCTACCAGAAATGCAAAAAGTTAGCCGAGCAAGGTGGCACAAGCCTGTAGTCCCAGCTACTTGGGAGGCTGAGGTGGGAGGATTGCGTGAGCCCAGGAGGTAGAGGTTACAATGAGCTGAGATTCTGCCACTGCACTCCAGCCTGGGTGACAGAGTAAGACCCTGTCTCAAAAAAACAAAAATAGAAATAAAAGCTACCTAAATAAATTCTACCTTTGTTGGAATTCCCAAAAGGGAAGGAAGTAGGAACTGTTGATAGAGCAGGTGCTTTGCAAGGATATTTGTCCCTTGCCTTTTTTTTTTTTTTTTTGAGATGAAGTCTCACCCTGTTGCCCAGGCTGGAGAGCATGGCATGGTCTCGGCTCACTGCAACCTCCGCCTCCCAGGTTTAAGCGATTCTCCAGCCTCAGCCTCCTGAGAAGCAGAAATTACAGCCACCTGTCACCACACCTGGCTAATTTTTTTGTACTTTTAGTAGAGACGGGGTTTTTCCATGTTGGCCAGGCTGGTCTTGAACTCCTGACCTTGTGATCCATCCGCCTCGGCCTCCCTAAGTGCTGTGATTATAGGCGTGAGCCACCGTGCCCAGCTGTCCCTTGCTCTTTACAGCACATCTGCCTGTAGGAATGTGGGTATACTTATTCCACTTTTATGAGGGATTAAGACCCAGAAAAGTTAAACCACCTGCCCAAAGGACACTCAGAAAGTAGGTGGCAAAGCTAGGGCTCCAGTCCCATTTATCTGCCTCCAAATTCTAGTTATTTCCCTTGCCACCATTCTCTGCAACTCTTAGTTTCCAGGGAATGGCTATGAGGCTTGATTCGCTGGAATGGAGGTTCCATGAGAACAGAGACCATGTCCCAGTGTTGATTAATTGCTGAATAAATGAGTGAGAGATAAATGAGCATGTGACTCAGCCTCCCAGGAATATTGGAAAAGCCCCATGCACTTTCCAATGTCACCAGCAGATGGCGGCAAAAGAACAGCTTAGCAAAGGCAAGGGTACACACGAGTTTTTTTTATTTATGTATCCTCTCTTCCTTGAGCTTTGCAAAACAGGTAGCTTGCATTTCCCCCATTCTCCACCTGCATCCCCGCCCCATTCCGGGAGGAATCAAGAGATAGTGCTCATAGACTGCAGTCGCCTCTTTCTGTTTTGACCTCTCTGCCCCACCTCAGAGACAAGGATGTTTCAAGAAATAACACCAGAAGAACTTTAACGGCAATGAAAACCAGTGTAGAAATGACCTATTTATTGACAAAAAGAGAAAAGACACCATGTCCCCAGCTCCTGACGAGGCAGACACAGGCTGTCACCTAACACTGCCAACACTGGTGTCGTCATCCATACTTTTGTGGTTTGCCTTGAGAGGAAGTTTGGAGCAGAACAGAGGTTGGTGGGGGAATTTCTTGTTGTCGGGAACTGAAATGGAAGTGTTGGGTGGGGGGACAGTGGCAGTGGAGAGGACTGGGTAGCCTTGGTTTACATCATTTTATTTGAAATCAGTCTTGATTTCCTTGACGCCAGGAACAAATCCATCCCTAAGTGGCCAAGCACCGCCAAGAGGCATTTATTTAGTCAGGGCACAAGAGTGACAAGGGACTTCCCTGCGACCCTATTTTATCAGCGGGGAGGAGAGAGGAATAACTCTCTTTTCCCTTGAAGATTCTGAAGTGTCTAGACTATTCCCTCGTGTCTGTGAATTTTCATGTGTGGTTGGTATGTTTGCCTGAATAAAAAGTGAAAGAGACACAGGAAGGGGACAATGACAGAGAAGATCCATCCACTGCAACCACTGTCACCTCTGCCTTCCAAGTTAGTGGAATCCCTGGGCACATTTAAACATGACCCACATACGTGTTTTGGGTAGGTGCCTACTTTGTTCTAGGCTTTGCTGAGCAATGACAAGAAAGGGAATTATCTGCATCGAAAAAGGTCCAGGCCTCCCCCTTGTTCATTTTTGCCCCCGGGAAAAGAGTCAGGTGATTCTCAGGCCCCAAACTACCCTTCTCCAAACTATCCACTCGGATCTTCCAGAATTCAAGCCCCTCTCCAAGTAATCACAAAAATAAGGATAAAACATCAAAACAACAACAACAAAAGAAAACAAAATCGAGCCCCCATTCCACTAGGTGTGGAAAGAACTAAGCCTTTCTGATGATCTGAACAAGGGCAAAATCTGCCTGTAGCACACGTCACCCTGACGTCTGTGGAGGTGGAAGTTGAGGGGGGTGCGGGGGCCAGGGAACCCCTAACCTGGACCCCAATAGTCTCTCTATGAAGCAGACCCCCTGAGGCTCATTTACCCTTGATCTTGAGGTGGGAGGCACCTACTGAAAAGCAATGTTGTTTTATGAAAAGTGGTTTCCTTTTATTACCCGTGATAGCCCAGTGGGGGTGCCCCTAGCAACAGGAAATTAACATAGAATTCATTGGAGGGCGATAATGACTGTTCATAACCGTTGGGTTGATAAGTTAATATCATTAATTACTCAACAAATTATACAGTGCGGGAGGCCTTGGGGTCTGGAGACTATTTAAGATAAGCAAGGAAATAGTGTCCTTCCCTGAGAGACACAGAGAAATCTAACGTTAAATTCTACTTAGCCAAGATTAGAATCATTAAAGATCATCTTAAATGCTCCCCAATCCTCCCATTTCATATTGTTCCCAGAGCAGTGACCAGGGTCTTAATTTGTTTGGGCTCACACGCTTCTGAGGATCTGAGATCAATTGTAAGATCCCCTTGGAGATATGTGCACCTCTGCAGAATAACAAACTTGCATGTGATTTTAGGGGAGTCACGGAAGTCCCGAGCCCTCTCTTTCTGTTAGAAGTCCTAGCCCTGGGACCAATCCCCAGTGAGCTCAAGGGTGCTGGCTCTGGAGGACTGGGCGCCCGGGGGGAAGCCGGGTGTCGGTTGGGGTGGTGGGTGCGCCATTTGGCAGATACATATTCAGCGCTGGTGCTTCTAACAGTCTCCCACCGCGGCTGTGTGCCTGGGCTGGGAGGGTTGGAGGTTGAGAGTGACTAAGGCAATGAGTGGAGTCAGCGGGCGCTTCTGCCCAAGAGAAGGGCTCCAGGTCCCTGCATAAAAAGAAAAAAAAGTTATAAAATACTCGCCGTGGGGACTGGGGTGGACAATGCGCAAAAGTGTTAGGAAAAAAGTTCTCGCCCGACTGTCAGTTCCGTGCCTGCGGTGTCCTTGAAGCTTTGGGGACCTTGGAGAGTCAAAGGGCGCGCCTTCCTGGGCCCGCCGCGCGGGCGCGAAGAGCACCTAGGCGAGAGTTGGCTGTGCGGGCCTGGGGAAGCGAGTCTGTCCTCTGGGTGCAATTCCCCAACCCGAAACCAGAGCCCGGGTCATTAGTGGGAAACCGAAGTGGCGCGGAGATCGCATTTCAAAAGCTCAAAGAGACAGGCTGACTGGGAGCGCTGGAATGGGGGGGATAGTGGGATGGGGGGTGGTGAGGGGAAGAGCCGCACCGCCCGGACACTACCAGTCCAGATTCCGACTGGTTGGGTCCCCTCCCCCGCGCGAAACCCTCTTCTCTTTTGCCCCCCATTCGCGGGACTGCGTCTGAGTTTCGTTCACTGCTTTGGGGAGACCGGGGACCCAAAAGCCGTCAGATTTCATCCCAGTCGCTGGACAGAAGCGCCTTGAGTTTTGGGGGCAGCGGCTATTCCCTACTCCAGCCACTTATTTCCACCCCTACCCGGTCTGCAGCCAGACTCAGGCCTTGGCTCTCTAGGGGCGTGGGGCCTGCAGTTGTTCAGGCTGCGGGAACCTGGGCAGCACCGCCTGGTAAACCAGGCAGCGCTTCGCAGGGCTGCGCCCTCGCACCCCCTCTCCGGCTTCTCGGTAGAATCCTTCTTTTCACCAGCTGAACCCCTGGGCTTCTAGCTGGGGCAAAAAGTTGGAAGCGAGAGGGCAGAAGAACACAACACCAACTAAAATTTCGTAGGTGACTGGAAGCTGGGCAGGATTGAACCCAGAAAGAGCGAAGGTCTCTGTGCCCTCGGCGTCTCCACCTGCAGCCCCCGGACTGCTCTCGGCCTTCGCGCCTGGGTAGACAGAACACAGCAAATGCTAGGGACGCGAGGGAGGAACTGAGGCCAGCAGAGAAAGCCCGAGACACCCAAAGCCCAAACCTTGCTTCCAGATCCCGCGGGAGAGGGAAACCCCGGCGACAGCTTGGTGGTCGCCCTGCGGCCCCGGCGCACGCCAGCGCTATTGTCATTTCCTCTCCCCCGCGGTTTCCCTCGCGGTTCAGATCGGGACCTGAACGCTCTCAGCTTCAGTGCCCTGCCGCAGGCATTTTAAAATAGAGTATTGCATCCCTCTTTCAGCCTCTCTTCCTCTACCTGGGAACAAAGGCCCCCAACTTCCCCGAGGTCTTAGCCGGGATGGCGGTCTCGGGACACAGAAGAGAGTTGGCCAGGGAGGAGGACTCTGAAATAAAAGCTGTCCTTTCACATTGCACGGCAGACGCACAAAGAAGAAATTTAAACGTTCTCGTATTTAAAAAAAAAAAAAAAAAAAAAAAAAAGCCTGTGACACACTCCAAAATCCAGAACATCCCTCAGATTTCTGTAAATCCGGGACATGGGCACCGCAGGTACTTACACCTCCACCTGAATTACGGAGGGGAATCACAGTGGATCCTGGAGCCCCCTTCGGTTTGAATCCTGGCTCCATAATTTCCCCAGTTAATCTGGAGTAAGTGATTTAACCGTCTGTGCCTCAGTTTCCTCACTTGTAAAACAGAGATAAAGATCATATATACTTTATAGGGTTAATTGCGAAGGCTCACGGAGGTCACTTTTATGGGATGCTTCACCGAGTGCCTGGCTTATGCACGTGCCCCTTGTATGCCAAGTATTTATATGATTCTTGTTTCGTGTACTTTGAACGCCGACATCTGCAACACATACTTCTTGATTATACGCATCTTGATTATAAAACAACCAAATGCATCTACATCCGGAACTGTCTTGCGCATGAACTTCTAAACCCAAATTGGAAGAGACAGCTACAGACGGAGCACGCACAACTACACGCAAACACACACATAGCCTTCTAACACCTGCAGTTCCTGGCCCCAGAACCCAGACACCCAAGAGCTACCCACAGAGAGGAACCTGAACCGGGCTACCTACAGAGGAGCCCAGGTCGCCGCCGACAGCCTCGCAGCTGCACCCCGACAGCCACTCTCTTGGCTGGTTGCCGTGAGGTCACATTGGAAACCAGCGAGGCAGAAAGCGCGCTGTCGTGAAGCGCTGCAAGCCTCTCGTCGCAGCCTGAAGGCGGCTGCCTGTCTGCTGGCTTAGGGGAAAGGTCAGAATCTGGGTTTTCCTTCTTGGATGGAAATTTTTTTTTAGGGCCTACAAGTCGGGAACTGTCCCCACAAAGAAAGGGTGGGTCCCAGAACAGCGCAGATCTAAAGAGAGGCCCTAGCAGCGCGTGCGGGCACACACACACGCACACACACCCTCTTGCACACACCCGGCTCCTTCGGGTTGCCGGGACCTCGGGAGGAGGGAGCCGCAAGGTCGTGGCCCCTGCCTCTGCCCGAGCGCGCCCTTCGGCCCCTGCAATTAGCGCCGGGAGGTCAGCAAGAACCCGGACGCCTTCAACTGCGGCTCAAAGCACAGCAAAAGGCGACCCCATCCCCTCCCCTCCTCCGGTCTCAGACGCCAGGGCGCAGCCAGGACTGGAGCCGACCTTCCCTAGAGGCGGCGGCTGGAGGCCTCTGGTCGGCATCCGCGTTTGTCACCTTAAATCTACAAATCACGAAGGCGCTGGGCCCTGCAGGCTACGGTAGCTGATCCCCGTAGGGACTACTGCTCCTGAGAGTCGTGGCCTTTGTCCTTGTAGACGCGGCTAGGTTAAAAAACGAAAACTTCCAAAGTTGTAGAGTAAGAAAGAGAGCGTCCCTGTACAGGGAAGTTGTCCCCAGGGGAGAATTTGAGGTGTGTATGTTGAGAAAGGAGGTATCCTTTCTCTATCCACCCATGGCGAATTCAGGTTATCCCCTGCAGGGCGGGGTCCAGAACTACGGTCTGGAGAAGATTTCTACAAGAAACAGAAAGGAACTTGTCCAGAGAATTATGAGCCAGGGTTCCCGCACTGAATTTTTTAACATTCTTTGGAAACCCAGAGGAAGGCAGGGATGTTTTTCTCATCTAAGGCACAAACAGGAGTGAAAGTGATATCCAGGAAAGAGGGGAAGGCGGCTTCTTCCTAGGCTGAGAATGGGGCTGGGGACGGAGGAGGAGGGGAATGGGGTTGGGGGTGGTGGGGATGAGAAGAGGCAAAGGCGAAGCGCCCAAGTTCCGGAGCCCGGGAGGCGCTGGGGTGCTGAGCCAGCTGCGGCGACCTGGACGCATTCGTAGACCAGACAGATAGGTGGCACTCGAAGCCCAGAAAAAGGAGAAGGCGCCGGCCCCGAGTGGCCTCTGGGGCGGCCGCAGCCACCATAAAGCCTGCGGCGAGATTGCGACCGGCGCCAGGTGAGTAATAGGCAGCAAAATCCAGAGAGACTGCGAGCCGTTCATCCCCCGCACCCCCAGTCCATCAGCGCCACAGGAGTTACTCATTAACATCACAATATACAAATGAGATATACGGGAGATTTAAAAAAAAAAAAAAAAAAAAAAAGGAACGCCAGTAGGAGAGGCTGGACACACATCTGAGCAGTGTCCCCATATTGGGGGGGGGGCGTCGAGGAGAGGGGAGGAGGTTAGCAAATTTGGACTGAGACAGAAGAAAGAGAGAAAAAAAAGCATTTCTTCCTTCTTTGAGGCTGAGTTCTTTTTTCCCCAATTCGGGAGAGCGCAGTTGGGCGCAATCAGTCAACTACCACCTTCCCAGAGCCGCAGGCACCGCGCGTTGTCGCTGTGTCCAGAGCTGACCCCTTTAGGCTGCAGCCGCTGCACGGAAGGCGCGCGCTCCAGAAATCTCCCGGTCCTCGGAGGAGCCCCCACCTCTAAAGGTCCCCAAGCCCTGTCTCAGCTCAGGCCCTGACACTCCCGCAGCACCACCCACCCCTAACCCGCACCAACACAAACTCTGGTTATCTTCCCTCCCACCCCCGGAGACCACGCAGAGGAGGCTACAGGGGTCCCCACATGCCTGGCCAGAGATGGAAGGGGCTTTGCCCCGCTCTCCAAAAGGTCTCAACCTCGATCCTTTCCAAGTACAGGATGAGGGAAGGGAGGGGGCGTCCTCTTGGCTGGTCATTCAAGAGGCCTGAAGGTGACAGGGACGTGGGGCCGGGCTGGCGGGCTCCAGGGGGTGGAGGGTGGGGAGGGAGGCAGCCGCCAGGCAGGCTCCAGCTGGGTCTTCACGTCAGGGCCCCCAGGGCAAGAAAAGGGCTAGCAGCTAACCCTGGAACCCTCCCGTGCCGCCTCCGCCCCCCAACAGACACACACCTCAGAGGCGAGGCTGGGGGTCGGGAGACCAAACACTGACAGTGCCTCATCATTTTTTATTGAATGTTTCAAAGATAAATTGAACTTCAAAAGGCAACTCCCCGAACAGCCTGGAGACTGGTTTGAAGGGGAGACTAGGGGAGGATGTCAGCCTCCCGGGTGACATTTCCCTTGAGGGAGTGAAACGTGCACCCTGGAATTACCTTTCCTCTCCCAGGGATAACTTCCCTCCTCCCTCGCGTGACACAGCTAAGTTTTCGCGGAGCTGGCGGCGCTTCGCACGCACAACCCGGGAAGGATGGGGCCTCGTAGGGGCGCCTTGGGCGAGCGGGGTTCAATCTGAGGCACCGGGGACCGCCGGATGTGGGGGGATGCGGAGTGGAAAGGCGTTGCGTCTTGTCCACTTCTACAACCTGGAGGGCTGCTGCCTAGCCAAGACCGCTCGGACTGCTGGGGGATTCTGCTGGCCTTCTCCCCCGAGCCAAACACGCGGGTGCAAGGAGGGATTTTTGACTTGGATTTGCCAGATTGATGTCAAAAGGGAGGGCGAGCTTAAAACAAAAAACATTCGTAGTGCTCGAGGTTATTTGTGGTCAGATTCGTGTGGGAAAACCTGACTTAGGGAGCACGTCAGTCTTTTCCCATTAAAACTTTAAAGTATCTGAAATTACTCTTCTTTCTGAATTCTCATCAGGCCCCTTTCCGTCTCCCCGCTTTGCTCCCTAATTTAAAGGAAAAGTAATTTCAGATTGAAGTGGCTCCCTTCGTTCAAGTAAAGGACTTTTTGTTTTTAGCTTTGTAATTTGAGTGACATCTCATTTTGGTTCGCTGGGGGCGGTCTTAATTATTTAAAGGCGAAGGGAAGGGGGTAGACGGAGAACCAGAAGAGACTGAAGCCTCCCCCGACTGTCTGCCCTCAGGAAAGTTTCCCAAAGGAAAGCATTTAACACAAGGCCCAAAGATATTTCAATAAAAATTTATTGAAATTTCAGTGATGTTTTAAAGAGAGGGGAAATAAAATACAGAAAACCAAAGAACTCATCAACAACTATAACACAAAATATACCTTCATGAATTTGTTTTTAAACCATCTCTCAGCAGCTGACTTTTGAACTGTGAATCTCTATAGGCACCAATTCAAAACACCATCGATATTGACAACAGTTGTAAATTCCACTTCGTTCTTAGGAAATCAGAGACTAGCAAATACAAATAACGAGAGAAGAATTAGAAAGTCAAACCGCAGCCTCTGCCCTCCTCCCTCCCCACAGCAATCTCAGCTGTATTTTAAGGAGTTTGAAGTGGAGCTGGAAACTGGCAAGCCTTTCCCAATTTTTGGCTGAAATAGGAAGTAGTACTTCCCCCCATTTTTGGACATTAAAAGGAAAATAAAAATGTGGCAGACAACTCTTTTGAAAGGGCACTGGTGTTGGTGTAGGAAGTGTGTTTTCTAGTGTTAACAGCAATTCTGTGACCTGGAAATAAAACCAACTAAAGGAAAACGAGAACACAAAACCTGTTGCCATTCTATTTACACAGAGCTATGTACAATGTCAATAAATTAAAGTTTAATTTTCCAAGCATTCATATTCCACCTATTTACAAGAGTTATCAAATAATTACATAAATACTTTGTCTAATAGTCTCACTTCTTTATTTTTTTTTTAAAACCTTGTTATTGCATATACAGGAAAGAGAAAGAACTGTCAAAGAACGACATGAATCCTGCTACAGAGCTTAGATAAAATAAATTCATTTTATGTGTTTTGCCCACTCCTTTCCTTGATACCGCCCCCCACCCTTGGGTCACTGATTTGAGGGCAAATGACTGGGGAAAGGTATGGGGGTAGTTGTCTTCTCTCTAAAAGCAAGCGTTCAAAATAAAAACCACAAATACATTACTGTGAAACATGCAAGAAGAGACCTATAGCGGCTCTGAAAACATCACAAGAATATTAAAAGGACACAGATTTCCTTAATACAGACTAAACAAATGGTAGGGACTTCCCTCTCCAAACAAAGCTGCTCAGTAATTTATTGAGAACCGATAATACGAGTCCCTATAAAGTTTTTAATCTGCACAAACAGAATCATGTTAAGTATTCACTTGTCCCGATTTTTTTTTTTGAAAGATTTTATTTGTTTTTGTTTCCACTTGACACAGTGAAGGAAAAAATGTATAAGTCTCCCTGCCTGGTGGGCAGGGACCCAGACCAGCCTTGCTGGAAGTTGCTCTGGACATAAATGTTGGAACTCCCACCCCCAAGAGCTCAATGCAACCGACGTTTCTTAGCCCCCAGAATCTGATCCAGATCCCAGATGCATAAACCACGCCAAGAAGACAGGGGCTGTCTCTAGCACATTCTCTCGAGGGAGTCCGGGGGCCCCTTCCTAGGGGCAACTGCAAAAGGAAGGGCTGACGCCATGGCGGGCCTGTGGTTTATTTTACATCCAACAAAGTGCACGGCAGCGTGGACTGGACTGGAATGAAGAGACGTGTCTGGGAGGGGGTCTACGGGGATGCGCTGCGGGACCTGTCCGGCTTGGCTTCCAAGCCACTGACCAACCGCTGGATGCTCTGCAGTTCGCTGGTGGCCGCCTCCTTCTCCGCGCAGAGTTTGGGCGACAAGGACACGGAGCTGGAGGAGAGCGTGGAGGAGCGGCTGTTGAGTTCAGAGCCCGAGTCCACAGCCACCGAGGCTGGGCTGGCGGCCAGAGCGGCGACTTTGCCGTCCAGGGGCCCCGCGGCCGCTGCCATGGAGGGGAGGGCGGTGGTGAGCAGGCTGCTGCCGTCGGGGACCGGCACCGGGATAGAGTAGGGGCTGTAGCGCAGCCGCGGGCGCATGGTGTTCAGATTGAGGAAGGGGTGGCGGTGCACAGAGCTGGTGGCTGCCGCAGAGGAGGCGGCCGCCGCCGCAGCCATGTACGTGTAAGGGTAAGGGAACAGGCTTCCGAAAGGGGACATGGCCAGGCCCTGGGGTGAGAAAAGAGACACAGCAAGTCAGCGGGTGGGAGGAGCCTACTTCATCCATCTCCTCTCTTTTCCCCCTCCAACACGGGCAAGCCACAAATCCCTGGTGATTTTGGGAGGTTGGGGGGGGACGGTGGGCGGGGGCAGGAGAGAAGCCAACACTCAGATATCTCTAGGTTCAAATCGTAGCTGTGTCACCCTAGGCCAAGGGACTTTAACTTCCTGTGCCTTAGCTCCCTTATAGGAAGAAAAAAAACAGAGACATCATAAGTAATTCGCATACTTATTGAGGACTTTGTAGATATTAAGTGAGTGAAAGTGAAATCTCCCCCTAAGGGTTTTTCCTTGCACCTGTTAAATGGGAATACTGATTCAGTTTACGCCACAAAGGTGACCAAGGGGAAGCCAGGGGACATAAATTTTAGGAATAATTTTTGAAATCTTCTTGTTCCCCAGCCCCTATCCTTCCACTCCAATCCTAGAAGTTTCTAAAAAAAAAAAAAAAAAAAAAAAAAAAAAAAAAAAAAAAAGAAGCTCTTAAGCAAAAGAAAACTGGGGGAGGGAAATAAAAGGGCATTTGTTATAACCAGAGACAAAGAAATCGTCCAGCAGGATTCACTGGTGTTCCAGGTGAGAAGCCAAGGCAGGCCGCAGGAGTTCAGGAATACTCTAAGCTGGGAATTGGCAGAAGCAACATTTAAAATGCAGGGACCCTGGCCTGGGCCAGTTCTCTGCACCATGCCTTGAGGTGCCCTGAAGGGTTCTGTCTGTCCAGGCAGCCCCTGGCATACCAACCACCTGCCCACCTAGGACAGGATCTCCAGGAGAAGCCAGCAGAGATGGACGGAATTGAGAAACGCCAGAAGCCAAGCCTTTCCTGAGCTCCCTCCTCCCTGGATGGGGAGGCCAATCTGGCTTCTTGGCGCAGGGAAGGGAGACGAATGTGCTCAGACAAAACAAAAGGCAACAGCATGCAAAGCCTCATAGAACCTTTTCATCAGGTTCAGGGTGTTTCCAGCCGCGGAGACTTCCCCCCAGCACAGCTGTCTGAGCCACACACAGGCCTCCAGGCCTGCCCCAGTCCCTGCTTGTCCCTGTCCTCTGACATTTCCCACGTGTGCACAAACTATTAACTCTTTGAGGAATAGGATGGCCTGCTTGGGGTTGGGGATAGGGAGAAGAGCTTCGAACTGGGAGGAAAGGCTGGAGGAATCAAGACTGAACTACCACTCAGGAAACAGTCACTTCCCCTCCCCAGGCCTAGAGTCCTATTTCTGGGGCAGGGTTGGCTATGAGAACACTTAAGAGACATTTCAGCTCTGAAGCTAAAATCAAAAGCCCTCAAAGAGGCCCTGGAGTCAGACAGCCTGGGGTTGAATCTCAGCTCCATACCATGAACCTGCTGTGTGACCTTGGACAAGTGACTCAACATCTCTGGGCGTCTTCCCCTTCATCTGTAAAGAGGAGGTGATAATCGTACCCCTGAAGGGTTGGATCAAATGAGTCAGTACAGAGCAAGCACTTAGAAGAATGCCTGGAAGCAAGGGCTGAATCTAGCTGATGCCTTTATACCTATCTACTCTGCAGGAAACAGCCTTTAACTTAGGAAAACTTTTAAATTTGGTGGGGTGGGGGGGTGGCTGGGGAGAATGAAGTCATGATAACTCAGTGAGCTAAGCCTTGAACCTGGGAATGGCTGTGTAAAAATTATTATTACAGCTAGCAGGCCGAAGGACAGGGAACCTGGAGGGAAGGTGGAAAGACTGGAGGAGGCAGGAAGAAGGCTCCTTACCTGAGAAGCCAGGACGTGCTGCTGGAGGTGGAAGGGCAGGGTGGCCGCGGGCGCCCCGGACAGTCCCTGCGCTGCGGCGGCAGAGGCTATGGCCGTGGAATCCAGGCCCGAGACGCCGGTGGAGGCCCCGGACACGGTAGCCAGGAGGGGCCCCATGCCGGCGGCCGCCATGCTGGAGAAGGCGCCCCCCATGGCAAACTGGCCGGGGTGCAGGAAGAGCGGATGCCCGTTGAAGAACTGCTGGCCCGCCAGGCCCGGGGCGAAGCCGAGGCCGGGGAGGGGACCCTGGGCCAAATGCGCGGCGGCCGCGTCCGTCTGCACCGTGAGCGGCGCGAAGGCCTCCTTGCCCGGGAGCGCGCGCGCCTCCTCCGCCTTGGCTGGCGCTGCGCCCTCGCGGCCCGGGCTCCTGCGCTCCTCCGCGCCCAGGCCGCGGGTGCTGGATGAGATGGTGGCGGGGCTGTGGCGCGAGTCGGGCGACGCCTTGTCCAGCCGCCTGCTGTCCCGGGGCCGCTCGGCGGCGAAAAGGTGCGCCTTGACCGCGGGGCTGCTCTTGTCACGGCAGGGCTCCTCCGACGTGGTGGTGGAGATCTTGGCTGCGTCGCAGGCCTCGGGGCCGTGCTCCTCTTTGCTCTCTGCTTCGGCGTCGCTCTCACCCTCGCTGGGACATAAATCTACCATAGGACAAGAAAAAAACCAAGGCAGAAGGGCGTTAGCTCCCGTCTGAACCAAGGCCAACTCCAGTTCCCAAGTTGGAACCCCAGCTCGTGGCTTACTGGCGGTGTCATCCCGGGGAAAGCCCCTTAGCCTCTCTGCACCTCAGTGTTCTCATCTGCAAAATGGGGATAATCGTGCCCAACAACTTTGCTGGAAAATGCTCGACGCTATTAATGAATGTAAAGTATTTAAACAGAGTTTAACTTCCTCTTAGATGGTCAACCCCCAATCGGTATCTCTTCTTATTATAATGAATTTTACTTTTTTTTTTTTTTTTAATGGCGTCAGGCTCTCAGGCATTTCCCCATGCGATTGCAAATTAGCTTTTTAAAAGTAAAAGCGAACATGAAAACTCACAGCTGGAACATATTCTAATTACTATCAGAGTTTTTGTTCAGTGAATGACAGAGAGCAGCACCTTGCACAGGTGAATTACTCTCGAAGGATTTGTTTGGTGAGAACCCTGACATCTGAATTGATAATGGCTGAAGCAGACACCTGTCCCTCAACGGGAACACTCGGTTGAAACTTCTGTGTTTGCCCCAGACCCTGCAGACAGAAATGAGTGTCAGGCAGCCCACTCACCGCCCAGGGACAATCAGATTCTTTTGTGCTTTCACCACACCCTCTGCGGGTGTTCCACCAGAAGAAAAGAAAAAGGGATCCTATTTTATGTTTAAAGCTTAAATGGATTGAAG
Source organism: Sapajus apella (assembly GCF_009761245.1). Classification (NCBI taxonomy): domain Eukaryota; kingdom Metazoa; phylum Chordata; class Mammalia; order Primates; family Cebidae; genus Sapajus; species Sapajus apella. The sequence goes on from NW_022436942.1 coordinate 72,749,103, forward strand.
ACATAAAGGACTTGCATTTTGTTTCACCAAAAAAACAGGTTTCCTCCCGTTGAGAATGTGTGTGTGTGTCTTTGCAAATAAATAGTGCTTGCTCTTTAAACACAGGAAATCGAGGGGGGGGATTTGAGCCATCTTGTCCACTCCCTCCTTCCCCAGCTCTACCCCCACCACAGATCCCCAGTGCTCCACCTCCTCTCCCAGTTCAATTGTTGCTCTACAGCTGGACGTTTTCTAGGCCACCTTCCCGGTTCCAGGTGGCAGAGAACCCCTTGCCTTTCCCCCACCAAGTCCAACCCACTGTAACCCAGAGTTCAAAGACAATGAAAAGTCAGCAGTTGGAGCCTCTCTTGGTTGGAGAGAATGGGAGGAGAAAGAAACAGAGACAGAGAGAAAAGAGAGAAGTGCTCCAAGCAGGTTTTCAAAGCTGCTCGCCAAGAGGTACTATGCAAACAGACACCCACCTCCCCTCCCCACCTGCCAAATAAGGATCTGGGGAAAAGGCCTTCGTGCTCTCCTTCTTCTGCCTTAGGGGGAAAGCGGGGAGACACACCTGAGAGCCCTTTTTGAACTCTGGCTCCTGTTTAAGGACTTTTAGAAGGGTTCCAGCTTTTAAAGAGCAAGTGCCCTGGTTGGTGCCCCATCCCCCTTCAACTCTTCCAGGCCACGAGGACCTGGAGGCCAGTGACCACAGAGGTGACCAGGCTTACCTTTGAGGTTCGATGTCCCTACAGTGGAGACGGCTGGAGAAGAAGCCTGAGCAAAGCAGTTGAAAGCTGCTTGTTCGCTGGAGGACTCATCGGAGGTCCCGTTCTCCTTTTTGTGTCTTTCATCAAACACCCTCATGGACTGCAGGGTGAGCTGTTTTCTGCGGCAGAAGCCCACACCCAGGTTACAGAATGTAACATACATTTCCCCTCTTTGTTTGCCTTACCCTTTCCAGAGCGGCACACACATACCTCACACCCTGCCTGCTGCCCCGGGACAATGATTGGCTGAAATCTGCTGGCCCCAGGGCAGATAATAGACCCAAGCATCGTTCTTGACCCTCTAACTGGGCTAAAGAGTGTGGCACAGGGTTAGGGAGAATGGAGGCAGGCTTCAGATGCATTTATTCAAGATGGGTTTCATCAGGAAAAGGCATTTGCTTGGGCTGGAAGAGAAGCTGGATCTAGTCAGAGACAGCTGGACTGCCGGCCTTATAGAGGCAGAACTGGGTGTCCAACCCTGCAAACACAATGCCGTCTGTCCCCAGCACACCCAAACTCCTGGATGGTTGCTAAGATTGGGAGGAAGTGGTTATTTCATGGTGCACTTTAGTGTAATCGTTTTACCAATCAATTAATTGGAATAAAATTCTATTTAGCTGTTAGCAATTATTTTTTAATGCCCACCCCAAGGGGACAGCATAAAAATTTGGGGGTGATTTTCTGGATTTTAGAACTTCTTAGAAAAGGGGTGGGGAAGGGGAGACCCTCTTTCAAATACTCTACAGCTGTCTGCTTAATGGAAAATGATACATGTCCCCAGGAAGGAGGGAGGGAGCCATACATCTTTCCAAAGGCCCCAGCCCTGTCTGATGGTGTTTGGAAGACAGGATTGCAAAAATTCCCAAGCATTTTGTCAATGGCATGATCCTTTCTGGAACCTGCTTAGGATGGACTTAAATTAATAAGGAATTAATAGTCATCCCTGTATAATCTATTATCCCTGATGCTTCTCTTCAGAGATAAGGATGGTGTAGCCTTGTTAATTTCCTTAAAGACAGGGAGGTAGGAAAAGTACGTGTCCTGGGTATACCTGCATCAGCAAGCATGTAGCAGTGGGCAAAGCGAATGATTTCTACCTGCTCTTCTCTTCTCAGGAAAAGTGCCTGCTCTCACTTCTAACACTTCAGAGCTGGATCCTAAAAAAGTGATTTTTCTAAGCTAGCTGAGAAATAAATAATGGTTTCAACTCACCTTTTTTCTCTTCGGCCATTTCCAGTGTCCCGGAAACCTTTTGCAAAAGGGTTGTTGTCTATTTTTAACTGAGTTATCTATTGGAAGAGACACAAGCAAGACAGAGACATTGGCCTCATTTTCTAGAATGTTTTGAGGGTGTTTTTCCCAACTCAACAAGTCTCCTAGAGATGTGACTGCCAACAGAAGTCATGTAGATATGCCAGGGAAAGGAGATAATGGCAGAAGTCTGGAGAGAACTAACAGAAAAATCAAAGCAAACTATAGCAGGGTTTGTATCTCCTGTCTGAGGCCAAACCAGGGATTTGGGGATGAAATTATTCAAAGAAATTCTTTCCTTTGGGCAATCGACAGCTTGGGTTAGACATGGAAGTGTTGCCAAAGTCATCAAGAGGGAAAACCTGTAGATCTTAAAATTATGCTTTCATTTTGATTTTTATACAGTGCAATTAATCATAAAATATTATAGCATACACACACACACACACACACACACACACACACACACACCCCTTTTCCATGAATCCAATAAATGATTTATGGGGTTTTACTACCCTTGCGTGGGAGTGAGTTTGATTTTTTTTCGCTTGGGGGGTGGTTTGAGGAAATTACAATATTGACAATTACAGTACTGAATGACCACTGGAAACATTTGTTTTCATTTATGTGCTCTGCCACGGCCATTAGGTGGAGAAGGCCGGTGGCCTTTTTGTCTGGTCAAAAATGCTACATTTTATTATTACATTAACAACTTCATTTTACAAGATTCTGGGTCTAGAGGGAGCATGCATTTTGCACTCTGAGAAAAATGCCATAGTATGTAATCTTTCAAATCCCCTCCCCTTGGTAGGGGGAAGAAGTTATATACACAGAGTTCCTCAGAGGTAGAAAAGTCTCCTAGGGGCCCCTTGGTTGGATTCATGTTCTTGGAATAAATTGCTCTACCTAAGACTTCAGGTTTCACAGGAAAAGGAGATCATGATGTTTTAGTACTCAGACTAAAGAAATTTGGCTGGAACGTCCTCATCATTAGTCCACAGAAGACCCAAGGGCAGTGACAATGACAGTGAGTTCAAAATGAAGTGTGTTGTCAGGTAAAATGGACTCTCCTTGAAGTCCAGGATTGCAGAGCAGGGGTCTTCAGTCCCTCCTCCCGCCGCCAGAACTGTCTGCTGACAGCCAATCGGGAAACTGGTGAATCAGCAGCAAGGGTCACTTCTTCTGTGCCCATGACCCTCAGGCCACCAACTCTAGGTATCAGGTGCTTTCCCGTTTGGGGATCCTTCTGATCTCCAGCTTCAGGCCCAAGAGGGGAAAGAAAATTCAAATGAAGTGGTGACTGGCCACCTCAACTCAAAAGCCTCAGACAACTGGATTAGTATGACCCTGTGATCAGGGTAGGTTTTTCTAACCACACGCATGCATGCACACACATGCACACACATGCACACACATACACACACACACATCATAAAAAACACAGCAGCATAAAAGGTAATAAAAACCAGACCAGCTACTCAGGATTTCTGGCTAAGGGAAAAAAGCTGGTCTCTACTAGGATTCTCCTCCCAGGATCCCAAATGGCTTTTGCCTTAAATTTTTAGCTGGTTCCTTTAGAATGTGACTTCTTGATCCTTCTTTCTTAAGGGGAGGAAGATGAACCTTAAAACAGACAGGACAAAGCCAGAGGGGTGGAGGAGTGAGTAGCATCAATGTCAGCGGGTACAAGGAGCTTCTGTGTGGCAAAGTTAGTTTGGCATTTTTTTGCCCAGCACTGCTCCCACCTAGGCAAGGTGTTTTTCTGTCTCTTTGAGATGCCAGTGTCCTTTCCCCCAAATGCTCGACAAATCACAAAAGAAAACTCAAGACGCTCATATCGACTGGCTGGTAACTTTCTCATCCTGACTCAAAGTAGCTTTTAAAGCAAAGGCAAAATTTCACCATCGAAAAAGAAAGCCCCCTGGGTTTACCTTATCATTCTGGTATGCGGTCACAGCGATGAATTCAGTTTCGGGGAACAAGTATGTCCGAAATGTACTATAAGGGAGTTTCAAGATGTCATTAGCTCTTACAATGTGGAACCGGGGCTGGTATTTGTGCATGGAGTTCAGTATAGTCTGCAGGGGCAGGGAAGAGGAGACACACATAAAACAAGGATTTAGCAGGACAAACGGGATCTTAGGACCCCTGCCAGGCTGAAATCTTCCCCACCCGCAGGGTACCACTCTTGTACCGAGCCCACCTCCTTGGAGTACCTCCTGGGTACATTTCGCTCCACAGATGTTATCTTCTGGAGAATCCAAATTGCTCCTCGGTTGCCAAAGGGTCCCCCCCCACCCTCACCATCTAAGGATCATTCGTACCTTGAACCCTAGCCTACCTGAGTACCAAAACTATAATTCCCCTGCCACGTAGCGTGATCACTTGGGAAGGCCAAAGTCTTAAAAGATAGAGAAAAACATGCATTTTAATTTACAAAATGATTCAGTACTTTAAGCGCCCACTAATTGACGAGCCCAATCCACTTAAAGCCCTGAAAGGCTGAACTCTAGAGAGGAATATTTATGCCTTAATCAAATCAAGGGCTTCAAATGCAATTCCTGTCCGCTGAAGACATTTCCGCGCCATTCGCTTCTTCCTGGGCCTAATCTTTCTGCTTACTCCTTGCTTATCACTGTTTATTTTATTGAAATGTTGGGGAGGGGTAGGAAAAGGGGCAAAAGGTCCTTTGCCTGACTTCAAGAAGCAATCCAAGTTTTCTAAGTTTCTAAGCACTCTCTCACTGAACCCATGCACACACTCCCGACACAAAAACCATTTTTTACTGAAGATCTAAGCCTCACTTCAGGTAAGCCTGACTCCCACCTAAGCCCAATTCTTTTTTTTAGTAGAAGAAAATGAGGTTTTTAAAAAACGTATTCACACCATTTAACCAACAGAGGCAAGGCTCCGAAACTCAAACTATCCCAAGAAATAATATGGCTGGTTTCAAAACAGAAGTGTGATATTTGAAAACAAAACAAATCCTTTATGAATACATAGCCTTGAAATGGATTTTAGCTCTTACAAAATGGTTTTTAACTTCACTCTCAGGTCAGGCGTTTGCCGAAGAGCTGGAACTGCTATAGAACAGGAGCCCGTAAGTTTTCCTGCCCCATTTCTTTTAGAACGCCAGGCCTTCCATTATCCGGAGAGAAACACCCTGAATCCTTTTTCCCAACGAGGACAAGATTGCTATGCTTAGGGAGAAGCAAAAGAGAAGTCTGGGCTGAAACCAAAGAGGGGAAGCACTGCTCTTGAACGAGTGAAGGAGAACATTTCACTGAAGGGAGCAATGAAACTTACAAATCCATGTTTGTCAGAAATGTTGTTGGTGAGTTTCAGTTTGTGGAAAGTGACGACTTTGGACATCCACTGTTCCCCGGTAGCTGGGCTATCCGGGTGAATGTACATCCTCTTTGGCATTTCAGGGTCGGCCTTACCAGCCACCATCCACCGAGAATTGTGAAATTTATAACGACAGTCATCAGCAGCTATAATATCCATCAATAAAATATATTTGGCTTTTTTATCTAGCCCAGAACATCTCACTTTAAATGGAGGAAACATTCGCCTATAAAAGGAAAGAATAGAAAAGAAAAAAAGGAAGATAAACCACTCGTAATCTTGGGTTTGATTTCCTATGCATAGTACAATATTGAAAACAATTTTAAGACTTTCCACTGTGACTGATGAGCTTGTATGTTTCAGAGTGAGGCCACTGGCTGCAAAATCATTTTCTTTCACAACTCATGTATTAAATAGTCTCAATTTCTCCATATTGAGATGCTCCAAGGTTCAAAACAAATGCATTGTAGCACTGCCTTTCTCTACATTGTCTAATAATTTCTCCAATTTTTTTTCTTTGTGTGACTTTACAGATTGCCCTCCTGATAGCAAATTCTTGCCCATGTCTTTTTCTATAGGTATCTAGTTCTAAACAGGCTGGGGTAAGATTTTAGTAAAGCGCGATCAGTCAAGACTAGAATTTTCTTCCACCCATTCATGAGAAAATGTTAAACTTATCAAGGAAATGAACGTGAATTTGCACCCCTCCCCGCTGCAGAATAGCAATCCCGCTGTGGGCGAAGTGAAACTGGACTTCAGTGAGTTCGCAGAACGAATTTAGCAGATTTCGGTGCACTCCCCGGCCTGATAATCTATCTGCCCATGGAGCTGCTAACACATTCCCCCACTCCTCAGGCCAGTCCAAAACTGCAAGAATGTGCCGTCACATTGCTGTTAATTTCACAGAAGTGTTGGCATTCTGTAGTCTTGACTTAAAAGGAAGCACCTCGCTGGAAAACCAACTAACTGTCTTGTGGATTTGAGGTGGATTTTATGCCAAACTTTGGCCTCATTTAGCTTGGAAGGAGACAGAAAGCTGAAGAGATCCTGAAGGGGATTTTATTTTTATCCTTCCAACCTTATGCCTTTACAGGCTTCAATGCTATTTAAAAAAAAAAAAAAAAAAATCAGTGATGTTAAATGATGGTTGCAGGATCTTCTCTTCCAGGCAGGTTTTGGTCAGGCAAGGACCTTTAAACATGATATAAAATATGGTTGATAATCTTCACACATTAAAAAATCAAGTGTGTCTCCTCACTGGCTCCTTAAGTCTGCAAACATAATCTTAAATTATGCAAAATCGCCTGCTGAACTCGCCCTTGGGTTACAGACACGTGAAGTGGTGTGGGCAAACAAACCAAAATGCCCTTCGATTTCTCTCTCATCCAGGGCAGCAGCAGGCCCCTTTAGACCCAGGGGCTAGTCTGGAGGGCAGGAAGGGCCAGGGACTGGTGTCAGGCCTCCCGCTACCCACATAAAAGGAAAGGGCTTTAAGTTTTTCTCTCTGAGTACAAAATAAAACAGACAACACAACATCAACAAAGAAATAAGGATGTTCCAGGAGGATTTAAAGAGTGAATTTCTTTCAGTAGAGTGTTTTTTCTTTGTCTTTTTTTTTTTTTTTTTTTTTTGCTCCCTGCAGGATGTCTGGGCTCCACTGAAAAATTCCGTCTGTTCCAGAGGGAACCCAGGATGCAGACCAAATGTAGGACCCAAGTAGATGCCCAGGTAAGTTGAAATTTCCTGCCACTGGGACATTGCCTGGAAGTCCGGGCACACATTGCTAGGCTGGGAACTAACTTTTCGTCCAAGCCGTAATAATCAACCTACCGACTGTTCTGAGAGCAGAGAGGTAAAGGGAGGAAAAAACTCTCCAACAACTTGGGGAAGGAGGCCCCCAAGGCTTGCTTACCTTCCCGACTTGGTAATGACCATCTCGGTGCCCCGTTTGTGAAACTGATCCCAAAGTTCTTTAGCCTCCAGGTGCACCTTGGGGTCGTCCTCCACCTCCTCTTCGGGTTCCATGGTCTTCAAAGGCCTCAGATGCGCCTGGGGCCCCAGGGAGGAGAACGGGATGCCGGTCTCGGCCGCCCCCACCAATTGATCCATGATCGGCTTGGCCAGGGCGCCCGGCAGCGAGAGCGCCGCCGCGCCGTTGGGAGGCAGCGTCAGCGCGGGGAAGAACGGCGGCTGGTGACCCAGCACCGCGCTCATGGCGAAGTCCGGCGCCCGGTGAGGTAGGAACGGATGGTAGGCCATGCTTGTCCCAGGAATGACCGGATCTCTCATGGAGAGGCTCATCCACTTCAGGCGAGGCGCTGGGCTCCAGCCGGGGACAAGTCCGCAGCTGCTGTGTTTTGTTTTGTTTTTGTTTTTCTTTTTTTTGTTTAACAGCAGCACATAGTTCAAAAAGGGGGAAAAAGAAAAAAAAAGAAAGGAAAAATAAAAGGAGGCAGAAATCACAACTAACGCACTTCAAAGGGGGTAGGGCAAGTGTCTTTTGGGGAAGGGGACGCCGATTTTAAAGAGGGCAAGGCGAAAAAACAGGAAACATAAGTCTCACGGGTGACCGTCCTTGTGCCTCGCGTTTTTAAAAAGCCGCTCCTGAAAGTCGGTTTCAGAAGCGAGAGGAGCGAGCAGGGTCTCGACTCGCGCCCGAGCCCAGCCGCTGAGCTCGAAATAGACACTCCAGCCCTGCGTCCCAGGAATCTCTCTCCAGCCCCCAGGTCCTTTGTTGCAAATGTGAAAGGTTCTCCTACTAGACTTTTTACCTTTTCTTTTTCTTCTTCCCCCGCCCCCTAGCTCTCTTCCTCTCCCTCTTTCTCGCTGGTGGCGTCTGCAGCAGTGCTAGACCCGGCTTTAGAAGGGAGCGAGGGAGCGGAAAAAGTCTCTCCTCAAAAAAAAAAAAAAAAAAAAAAAAAAAAGAAAATCTGATTCAAACCCCCTTCTACCAGCGCTATCAAAACTTGAACTGCAAACTGGCTTCCGTTCGCCCTCCTCCTCCTTCCTCTGCTCCGAGCCTCCGGAGGGTGTCTCAGTTTCAATCCAAATCTTGCTGTGTTCTTCTGCTGTGCCTCTCTCTCTTCCTTGTCCTAAAACGTGAGCGAATTCGCTTCCTAAATCTGTGTCCAGGCGCGCAGGGCAGGGAGGATTTAGAGGGGGAAAAAATGGAACGGAGGGAGAGAGAGAGAGGGAGAGGGAGAGAGAGACCGAGTCGGAGAGGGAGGGAGGGAGCGAGGGAGGGAGCGAGAGAGAGCGAGAGCTCCTCGCCACTCTCCTCCGCCTCTAGAATTCGCCGGGCGTCTGCTCGGCGGCTCTAGAAGGTCGGGCTGCGCTGTGGGCTGCGGGGAGTCGGAGGCCTCTTGATTGGCTCTTTGACGCTTTCGGACCAATTGTGTTGCTGCATAGGCGTGGTTTTCACAGGTCGAGTGCTGGGGGATAGAGCTGAGTTATAAAAAGAAGGTGTCGGAAACTGTAACGTCGCCCCGCCGCATCGGTACTACTGCCTGTCCTGTGAATGTCAACATGATCAGAGGGAGGGCGGGAGCCACTGGGGAGCGCGCGCGCAGAGTCGCCTCTAGGTGGCTTATCGAGAGATCGCAGCAGCCCCTGAGCTCGCTCGCTCTGGTTCAGCCCACGTCTGAAATGCCTCAGTCATCCAGCCGGGGATCGAGGGAGGAGGCAGGACCGAGGAGGAAGGGGGAGGGAGCGAGGGAGGGAGCCAGCCAGAGAGCGAGCCGGGCGGGGAAGGCGCCGGGCAGGGGCGCTCGCCTCTCGTGCACTCCGCTCGCCTCTCCGACCGCCGCGGCCGGTTATCTCTCCAGCTCTCCCTCTTCCCCGGGCTCCGGGCGAGCCAGGCGGGCGGCCGAGCCTCCCCGCCGGTTGCCATTAGGCCGCTCGGCGCAACAAAAGCCGGCGGCAGCGGAGAGGCGAGAGCCAGGACGCCAGGCTTACGCGCTCTCCAGCCCCACGTGGAGCCAAGCTCCGCCCGGCCGCCGTTACAAGGGCTCCCGAGCTCGGGTGTCTCGGTGCTGATCTCCCCTGCATCTGGGCTCGCGGACACAGGAGCACACGGAGGCGGGCACATCTCAGCCCACACGCTCGTGTGGGCTTCCTCTCCACCGTGCCCCACCCGCAGCCGTGTGCGGAGACTCAAACACCCCCGGTGCATCTGTACTCAAACACCCGCCAACACACTGGGACTGAGGCACACACCGAAAAACACCTACACACCAACACGTACACATCCTGCGCGGCTAGCCCTGCCTGAGCTCCGTGGGGGAGATGGACTTGGGATTTTTATGAAATGTATTTACCAGCCCTTTTGGATCTAGTCTTTCATTTGCATGCGGGCCGCGGTATTCCACCTGGATGTGGGTGTGGGTGTAGAGAAGAGAATGGAGGATCTGCACAAAGCGAGCACAGCGAGGGCCTGGGCTCTGAGCCTGTCCCCTCCAAGCCGCTGCCCTCACCCCGAGGTCCGGCTGGGTGCACAGCAGAGGGTAAGGGGTGGGCGAGTGGGTTGGGGGAGGCGCGCCAGCCTGGTATCTTATCTAGGCATCGCACTTATCTCTGGGTGCCTCAGTTCTTTCTCCACCCGGGGGACTTATCTCTCCAGAAGTCGGGGAGGGAGGGCGAATTTGTAAAACAAACCGTGAAACGCCCCCACCTCAAAGGTGAGATGACTGTTTTCAGTACGGGTAGGGTGGGGGCCTCCTTTGGGCTAAGGGGAAGGAAACGACCGGATCTTACCGATCGCCGAATTACTAACTGCTACGGCAGCGCCCGGTCCGGGTCAGAGGATTCGCCCAAGCCCACAGTTCTTGATTCTCGGGGCCAATGACTTGGACCATCCTTGCTTAAATGGAGGGAAATCTTGAAAACAAAGTTATTTTATCTTTCCTGAGATGAAAGCTTCTTCGTTGGAAAGGCAACGGAGAAAGGGCTGAGCTGGGCGCTTAGGGGTTTAAGAGACCCAGGGCTTGTTTGCCTGTGTCTCTGTAGGCCAATGCAGGCCTCCAACATTTTGCCTTGCGCACCCCCGCAACCCCCAGCAACTCTGAAACCCCAACGTGGCAGCAAGGGAAGGGTGAAAATGCAGTGCCCTTGTGGGCCCACTACGCTGAGATAGGGGAGGACCTTTTGAGGCGACAAGCTTCTCCAGCCTCGCATTTTTGACGCACATGGTTAAGAGATCTTGGCGCCAGAGTCGTTGAGAATTCCCTGAAGTCACTAGAGAGAATAGAGTGGTTCTGCGAACTCCGTCTGGCTCGCCATCTCTCCCCTTTCTTTCCCTTTCGGTCTGTCTTTCTCTGGCGTCCTCTCTGTCTCTCTCTGCCAGTGGTTAAAATAGAGAAAGGAGAGCGAGGGGGAAAAATGAGGTGATGATGTCCCAGAGTGTTGGCTCAGACACTGTCTCCCGCATCCCCTCCGCCCCATCCTGAAGGGTGCAAGGGCCGGGCCATACCCAGCCTTACACAGAACACAGAGGTCACAGCAGGGTATCATGAGTCTCTGAAGGCAAAAAGAAAAAGAAAAAAAAAAAAAAAAAAAGAGAGAGATAAAAGAAAAAGAGAGCTCCCCCTCCCCCACACTGCTTGCCTCCGGGACCTGGGGACGCTTAGCTGAGCTTCCAAGAGCGGCCCCAAATCACAGCGATCTGGTTTTGCCTGCCTGCTCTCGCAGGCCAATCTCTGCCCCACCACTTGGAGTGGAAGCAAAGTAGTTCTACAACCACACTGTGACCGACCCTCTCCTCACCCACTCAGTGCCCCCCAAGCGTCCCACGCACAGCAGAGAGGCATTTCTACCCGATCCTCAGCATTCTGGCCAGCTGTCTGCTTTGTAAATGGGAGGGGAGCTTGCGGATTTCACTTGTAAATGTCTCGACTTGTGTTTGGCTCTGCGGGTGGACGAAGAGGGTTCTGCTCCTCACACTGTCCTCCTCCCTCAATTGCCTATTTTTTTTGCCCATAGCTCTAACTTAACCCTGAGATCACCCCACATCGCTACTTCTGACCCCCACCACCTCCTCCCCCACCCCCATCTCCAGCGCAAGAAGGAGAGAACGAGAGGAAAGTTTGCGGGGTTCTGAATCGGGAATGTCGACATCTTGCTAATGGTCTGCAAACTTCCGCCAATTATGACTGACCTCCCAGACTCGGCCCCAGGAGGCTCGTATTAGGCAGGGAGGCCGCCGTAATTCTGGGATCAAAAGCGGGAAGGTGCGAACTCCTCTTTGTCTCTGCGTGCCCACCGCGCCCCCCTCCCGGTGGGTGATAAACCCACTCTGGCGCCGGCCGTGCGCTGGGTGATTAATTTGCGAACAAACAAAAGCGGCCTGGTGGCCACAGCATTCGGGTTAAACATTGGCCAGCGTGTTCCTAAGGCTTGTGCCGGGCCTGGCCTCCGGGAGGACCCACGAGGCCAGGGCGCCCTGGGCCCCGGCCTTCGGCGCCAGCTGCTGGCTCTCCGCGGTCTTTTCCTCTCTGCAGACCCTTGGATCCTCTTTCCTTCGGTCTCATACTCAACAAAAGACAGACTGGAGACGTTGAAAGAGCCTGCCCTTCAACAGAATCCGAGAATAAGGTGCCTTCAGGGCAGGAGAAGGGAGAAAGAGGGCAGATTCCGGGTCAGAAAAGACCCGGAGAATTTCTGGTGTCTCTGAAATATTCCTACACGTTTTCGCAAAAAGAGTTTTCACGTCATTGTGGCCCTGTAATTAAACAAGTAAATTAGTTGAGAAAGCTTTCTATCTGCAATGCCTGCAGTATTTAAAGTAGTGAGAGTGCGTAAAGGCGAGTGTTAAAGGTGGGTGGGGGAGGGTCCTGAAAATAAGGTTCCTAGGTGGAGGTGGGGGGTCGGGATAGGGGTAGGGGGAACAAAACCAAATTAACTGTCCTTAGCCCAGGCCACAGTGCCAGCAACAAAGCTGGCCCTGCCTGAGACGGAAACCTAGCCCATTGCCACTTTTCCCTGCCGAACTGCCTGTAAAAGGACTCAAACTGTAAAGGGGACAAACCGACCCTTTTGTGATCAAATGGTGTTTATCTGGAGTTTACAAAAAAGGCGGAGAGGAGGGGAAAGGATGGTGGGTAGGCGGGGTCGTTTACTTTGGCCAGTTTGCTGTAACTATTCCCTTCAGCATGTGTGAGGTCTGGCAAGGGACTATTATATGCTTATTCCCTCTTAAACTTTCACCCCCGTTTGCCGGAGAGCTCTTTTCAGTCTGAGGTGTCACTAAATTGGGAATTCTGTTGACAGAAGGGCATCCAAGATTCTCCTGGGGTATGAGACCTAATTAAGAAGTTTCCTACAGGGGTGGGTGAGTCCACATATGAACTTTTACCGGGGGAGGGACTTTCTGGTCTCCCTGGCAGTGTGGCCATGGCTCCTCATTTCTGCCCAGTGCCCCAGCCCATTTGATCTCAGTATCCCTTCCTCTTTTGATATTGACAAGCTTTGAAACTGACCAGGTACCTGCCTCCCAGGGCTCCCATTCCCTTTAGGGCTCAATTCTCCCACCTGAGGAAGTGATTTTCCTATCACAGATCCCAGGGAAGTAGCTTTCTGGGGAGTACCTAGTTTACTGTTTATGGTTCCTCCTGCAAATCGCCCTAGCAATAGCGCTGCTATCCTACCCCGAACCCTGACTCTCCTCCAGGCAGTGCTGAATCCAGTGGAGGCTTGCTCTTCCTCCAGGAGTCTCACCGTGGACCCCCACCCCCTCCTTCTTCCCAAGGCTTGCTTTGAGAGCTTAGCTCCTCTCTGGTCGGGAGGCTGCCTGTCAGTCCCTTGGAGAGAGGCTGGGCTCCCCCACCTTTCCTCTCTCCGGGGCAGACACTAGCTTCTTGGTTGGAACAGACAGACAGGTCAGGGCATCCACCTTTTGTTTATTTTTCTGTTTCTTTCTTTCTCTCCTCCCCCACCACCCCCTACCCCCGCTCTTTTTTTGGTCTCCCTGTCTTTCTCCTTGTCCCCATTTAAGATTATTTGAATGCAGGTCTGGAACCTTTCTTACTCTTTTTTCCTTCTCCTTTCTCTTCTCCTCTTTGCATCAATCTTATTCTTGGTTTCTATTTCTCCTTCTTGTCTTGTATCTATTTCCCAGCCTTTAACTTCTCATGATGTTCTTTCTGGTGGTTTTTCTTTCTTTCTCTTCTTTATTTTTTCCTTCTCTGTATTTTCTCTGGCTGTCTTGGTCCTGTCTGAATTATCTCCTGTCTTTCTGACTTGGTGCCTCCGTTCTCTGCCCCCTCTCTCTCCCTCATCTTTCCAGCAACCATGACAGCCTGGAGATCCCTCTTCCTGGGGCTGAAGCAAACACCTCACACTTACTTCCTTGACTAGGAAGATAAAGTGTCCTGAGGGATAGAAAAACGTTGTTGCATTTGTCTAGGTTGGCAGTTTCACCTTTTCCTCTTGGCATTTCCAAAGGCACCCCTTTCTCCAGAGTTGAACGCCATCCTTGCTCTCTAAGCTCTAAAGCCACCTCCCCATCTTTTTCAGGACAGGAACTTAGGGTGAGGAGCTGAGAGTTGAGCTCTATAGCCGCAGCTCCCTACTTGCTCCAGCAACACGGACCTTTCCATGGAAATGTAACCCACATTTCCATGTCCTCTGACATCCCTCTAACTTATTGATCAGGGCAATTCAGTGCAAGCATCTGTAACATGTGCGTGAGAGAAAAGATTGTGAAAGTTGTCTCACTTGGAGAAGCAATATTTTTAGTACAGAGGCTCAGTTTGGCGCCAGTTGGTTTATGCCATTTCTAGAGCATCATTCGCTATACCCTTAATCAATACTTATCATACCTCCTTAATGTAAATATGTTTTAGGCAGAGGTGAAATGAAAATATTTCACCCTTCATATTATTCTTATTAGCACCTGCCTTTCCTCAAAGCTGATCACCCTGCAAAATGGCAAATTTGTACACAGCCAGTGGTTTAGATAAGTTGGAAGAGAAATGAGAGAGGTGAGATTGAAGGATGTGTGTGTGTGTGTCTGGGGAAAGTGCTTTTTCTACATCTATGAAGGTTTTTTTCCTCTCTCTCTCAGGAAAGGGAGCTAATTGTGGTTTCCTAATTTCAAGTCAATCTATATCTTCAATGTTCTGTGTGTGTGTGTGTGTGTGTGCACGCACGTGTGTGTGTGCTTTACCCAATTACATTTTTTAAAAAAAGATAATGCAGTGGACCTTACTTAGTCCAGCAGAAATGAATTCACAAAGAAGGGACCGGGAATTTTTTCTCTCATTTTATCTGACCCAGAACAACCAAGACATCAGCCCGAGCTGACTTTTGCCCCAGGCACTTTTGACCACCCAGCACCTTTCTTTCTTCAACATCCTCTTTCCAGATTTTCACTCAAGACAGGTAAGGGTATGACCGGCCTCTCAAGAGGTTTTTGCCAAAAATTTTACTTGTGGGGTAGAAAGACTAAGTGGCAGAATACTTTAAGAGGGTGGAGGAGAAATTGAACAATCCTCCCGTGCAGACCAAGGGTGACAGTCAAATGGGATAACTTACTTCTGTGGTTTGCTGCTGTTTCGTTCTTTCCATTGTCATTGGTGGTGTTGTTAGGTGACAGGGCTGTGGGGTGGAGTGGGGTTTCGCCCTGTGGGAGCATATGTGGCAGAGGGCACAGGAAGATCTGTAAGCGAGAGGGCATACCAAATTAAATGACGGCTACTGTCAGAAAGGTCGACAGGCCAAAGAAAGATCGACTCCTCCAAATATGCTGAACTAACTCTCCCCTCATAGCCCCAGACACGTTTTCTCAATTTGAGCACAATATCCATTACTATTTCCCGTACTGGGTTTCAATTAAAGAGGACGAGAGTAGAAAGTTCACTGGTGGTTGGGGGTTCATTTATTTCCAAGCAGGATGCAAATGAAAGGGGGCCCTGGGCACAGAGTCGTTGTGTGTGTTTTTCCTCCCTCTCTGCCCATTTCCTTCTTGCAGCCTCCTTTCCACTTCTTGGCACACCACTCAGCACACCCTTGTTCAAAAAGCAAATGTTTTCATGTCTTCGAAATCCAGTTAGGGTGAGGAGAGAAGGAAGATGATAACATCATACTCACTGATGCCCCCTAGAGAGGTAGCTGTCCTGGGGGCACTTAAGGCTTTAGGGAAGGATTTACCTTCTCAAGGTGGGCATGGGAATTAGTGGAATGTGGGCACTTGAAGGGTTCCAGGTTTTACTGTTGCACTGAAAATGGATGAAATCCCTCCTGCTGTAACACACTCCTATGGGAAAAATCCAACCTTCCGTGCGGTTATCCTGTTTTGGTTCTAGAACACAGGGTGGTGATCTTGCTTCACTGGGGGTGCCGGGAGACAGAAGACGTGAAAATCTGCTGCCAAGGTCATGATGTAGGTCCTGGATTCAGGATCCTGACCCCAGGCCTGCCCTGCCACTGGGCAGTAGTCTGGCAACCAGGAAAACTCTCTGGCTAAACTCTTCACACGAACTTGGAACTGAGTACAGCCCCCTACCCCCTCCATCTTCTATGATCACTGACTGTACCATGGTTACCCAGGTCACTGGGCAGAAGAGTAGCTGCAGGGTGTCAGTCTGAATTTCATGACACCCTACATAGCCTCCTCACCCTCCCGTGTCAGCCAAAGAAACAAGAGGGCTCAACAATGTGACTGTATTTTGAGTTGGGATGTGTCCTTCCCAAACCAATCATCCCTGACTCCAAGTAACACATAACAAATCCTGCATATTTGAAAATGTCCCAAGTCTTGTAAGGTATTCAGGGACTGCTCAATGCGGACTGGAGACACTATTCTCTCTCCCAATCCGAATAAAGGCTTACGTGAAGGTTGTGGCTGGAGAGATCCCAGAGGCCCTTAAAAATCTTTAGCTTGGGGTTTGAATAATGAGAGCTAGAGAAGTTTCTTTTTTCTTCCTTTCAAAAAAAAATTTATTTATTTTTAGAGAAAGGGGAATGAGGAAAGTGCACACACACACACACACACACACACACACAGAAAGAGAATGTCTGGAATTGTGAAAGTGCCTTTCCTAATAGTTGCTTTTACCGGCGCCCAGGCCTCAATTCATTTCATCTCTGAGCCAGATACCAAGAATCCTCCCAACAAGTGGACAGGACCGGACTTCCCAGATCGGGAACCTGCCCTCTGTCTTCCCTCGCAGCTCCCTTTCCTCCTTTCGCTTGGGAAAGGAAGACTTCGAGCCCCAGGAAGGAGCTGGGAGTGAGCGACAGCTCAGAGCGCCCCATAAGATCCTTTCGGCCTTGTTTCCGCCCGGGGGGGGGGGGCTTCACCTAGATCCCCCACCCCACCCCTTACCCCTGTTCCAAATGCGGAAGCTGGACGCGCCTTGGTGCGGATCCAGGCCTCGCTGAGCACGGAACCGGAGAAGCAGCTCACGGCCTCGGGTTACACTCGCACCCGAGGGTGGAAGGGGGTGGCAGGGCTCGGATCTTGCCCCAAACGCCGCACTGGCCAGCAGGAGAGCAAAGAGGTCCTGGACAAGCTGTCCTTCTCCAGCTCTCGGTCGCGACTAGGTCCCACAAGCTCGGGAAGCGGCGAACCGCCCGCAGGTAACCCTGCGCTGGGTACCTGCCTTCCCTCTCCAGCTACCGGGGCGGGGCGCGGCGGGCTCCCCGGGTCGGGGGTGAAA
Source organism: Sapajus apella (assembly GCF_009761245.1). Taxonomy (NCBI): domain Eukaryota; kingdom Metazoa; phylum Chordata; class Mammalia; order Primates; family Cebidae; genus Sapajus; species Sapajus apella. Next base: position 72,766,102 of record NW_022436942.1, read on the forward strand.
AAAGCGCGGCGGACCCGCGGCAGCGAAGCGCAGGAGTTTTCCTTTTGAGAACTACGATCAACATTGCAGGGATTCAGTTAGAAGCCGCTCACCTACCTCCACCTCCCGCCCCACTCCGTCCGATTTGTCTTTTTCTGCCGCGTGGATTGCAACCTTCCCCCATTCCTCCGCTTGCAAAGGACAAATCGGGAGGGGCCTGTAAAGACCTTGCGGGGGGGCTTGGGGGGCGGGGGGGTAACCAAAAATGAAAGAGAGATGTAGGACTCTCTGTCTCCCAAAGTGGTGGGAAAGCAACTGCAAGGAGACAGCTCTCGGGAGAATAACAGAGGCTCACAGAGAACGAAGCCGGGCGGGAGAATCTTCGTGTGGGGAGCCAGGAGGGTTGGGGGGAGGGAGCGTTTTCTCCCACTGCTGGGGTGTGTTTTTACATGTTTTCTTAGCAGCAAGTTTTATAAACAGGTCAACCCTACCCTACCAGCCGGGGGAGTTGGAGCCTGTCTCTGGCTTCTAGTGCAGACACCCCTGTTTTCCATTCGCCCCTGGCTAGCCAAACGCGCAGAGTTGGGAGGGAGGGGACGCTTCTTCCACTTCTTAGGGGGAGGATTTCTTTTTGAAAAGGCTCCTCTTGTCTTCAGACGGTAAAATACGAGTTCTCCACAAGTCTGGTACCTCAAGCACGGATAGATGGAGAAGTGGGGGGCGCTGCTTTAATTACCTCTGCGCTGGATGGGGGTGGAGCGGGGGATTCTCTCTTTTCAGCCTAGCCCTGCTGGGGTGCCGAGGTGCATTATTAAACCCAAACGCTCAGGCCAGGAGTTGGGGCCATGCGGAAAAGATTTACAATTAAGCCAATTGGGGCCGAACACAGTCATCCAAAGTTTGCAGGTGTAAATAGTGCCTCGTTTTATTTTTTTTTCTTCCAATTAATTTCATTGCCCGAACCCCCCCCAACACTCGTTCCCCACTTTCTAGGACTCTAATTTTTTTGAGAAGAGGGAGAGGAGGAAGGACGCTGTGACAGAGTTGGGATTTTTCTATTAGACAAGTTAAAATATGATATTGCATTCACTTTTATGTGCGCATGTTAACGCAGGGAATAACCAGGACGGATTTTATGTCTTCATCTCGAATTTGAGAATTGTTGGAGCCAGTGAAAGACCTTTTGACTTCGGCATATGATTTCTTTTTTTTTAAGAGAGCGGAACAGACTTCTGTATAACAGAAATATTTCAGTTGAATTATGAAGTTTTTGAGTTGGGGAGATTGGGCGAGACAGGAGCAAAATACAAAGGAAATTCCCTCTGGTAGGGATATCAGAAGATTGCCACCGATGGGATCTGAAGGGGAGGTGAGGCTGGCTTGCTAGGGGTCACAGAGTCACGGACCTTTCTAGAGCTTCAGTTTAGATCTTCCTAATATTTGGAGAGCTTACTGAGTGGTGCATAGGTCCAACCCTAAGCCCATCTCCCATTGCATTATTTAAATGTCAAAGAATATGCCTGTGTGTTTCTAAACTGTTCTTGGTGGGTACAAGTGTGTATATGGATGTTACAGGTAGCCCAGACTATAACACTAAATCACAGATATTAAAACTGCATTGCAATCACACCCCATGGACAGGCTCCTATTTGATCAATATAGACAGAACTCAATTTGCTTTGCAGCTACACTCCTTTTCTCTCCGAGCAATAAAGTCTGTCTGTTACAAATTACCAGCGAATTGGAGAATATACCCCCCACACACACCATAACTGTTGTTGGTGTTTTCAGTCTCCTACTAACCCATTCAATAATAGATATAACATGTGTGTACACAGGAAGTCTTCCAAAAAATTAGTGATAACATTCTGGGCTCGTGAGGAGGGCATTCTTCTCCCTTTGCATTTAGGATTTGGTGCACACTAAGTTGCTACTCTGGAGACCCATTACCAGGGGGATTGACACTCACGGGGCCTCAGGGAGGAAGTTTACCAGCCTGCATTGCATGCAAAGGCACGGCGTCAAGGAGCCTGAATCTAGTCAGAATAAGGGCATAGGTGTAGAATTAGTAACACAGGACTTAACATGTCCATAGAGCTGCAAGCGTCACCCAGCCCAGGATGAACCCCTCAGCTGCCACAGGAAAGTTTCCAGGCAGTGGTAATGAAAACAGTGTTTTTCTATTTTAAAAACTTCCCAGTCCAGTGCACATGTTGTGCATAAATACGAGGGGGTACTTGAACGCTAGGTGAACCTGAATCCATCTTAAGCAGAGGAGGAAGTACGGGACCCAGGCTGGACATAGAGGTGCCTCACTTTATGGAAGTAGAAAAGGAGGGGACCGCTTCCCACTTGGAAACCTTTGCTCTTCACTTCTGGAGAGGCTTACCAGGAATCCCTGCGGAAGGTGCCTTTGCAGTCTCCGCTGGATGGCGCTTGGGGGAGACTTGGCTGGTGGACAGTGTCCTCTGTGTGCCCCAGAGGGCCTGGTCAACTGGTTGGGTTGGGGTGAGGCCTTGGTTTTGAGCCTCTGGGGTGGCAGATCTAGATACACCAGGAGGCCAAAGCTGCTCCTGGAGGCTGGGGCAAGAGAGGACCACCTGGGCATCTGCCGAGTGTGGGAGCTGGGGCAAGAGAAGTTAGATGTAAGCCAGGAAGTGGGGATGAGGCTTCCCAGTGCAATGAGCTCCTGAGAGCTAATTAGCTCCCGTTTCCCAGGAAAGGTGTTGAGTGTGAATGTGTAAGTGTGTGTGCTGGGGGAGAGTGATCTGGAAAGGACCACAGCCAGACAAGTGTGGAGATGTGCAAAGGGCATCTGGTTTTAGGAACATCAGGGTCCCACATCCTTTTGTGCAAAGGCCAATCTGGTGCCTGCCCAGCCCTGGTCCACTCGTTAGGAATTGGAATGGCTCCTTACTCAGGAACCAACCTGAATTGTATCTGGAATTGGGACCCACAGTAGTGGGTTCTAATCTAATCTCATGGGTGTAGGACTCCTAGGGGGACTGCTCAGTCCGTGGTGCCACTGGCTTCCGTAGTCATTTGAAAGGCTCTCTGTCAAGGTGATTAAGACCCCAGCCAGGAGTGGAGCTGTTGGCTACAATATTAGGAAGAATACATTCATCCAATGTTTATTGAATTCCTATTGTGTTCCAAGCAACGCCCTCACCTTTATGATCTTGTCAAAAGTTAAAGAGCTAGGCAGCAAAGAAAAAAGACTATCAACTCTGGCCAAATAAAGTTAATAGGCTACACAGTTTGGGTAGGAGTGTCTAAATGTAGGTCTCCTATTTTGTAAGAGATGGGGTTCCTCATCTCTCCAGCTCTCATCACAGTGCTCATCACTATTGGGTGCTCAATAAACAATCATTCAACACAGGAATGAAAGTCAAGAAAGAAAGGGAGAGAATGAGACTCAAAGGGGCATTCTCTTTACATTTGTAAAACAAATAACCACTTCCAAGTGCACCTTTAAAGAACCAGTATTCAATTTATTAGCTGCTCCCCCAAACGGATTCTGATATATAAAATAAGACAGTGAAATGCAGAGTTATTCTAAGATGGTAGTGGGAAGAAAGGTTTGGTATAATGGACAGAAAATTCCACTCTGTCATTGAACAGATATTTATTGAGACGCTTCTAGGTGCCAATAGTCTTCCAAGTGCTGGAGACAGGGGCAAATAAAAGACGGGTCCCTTCCAGCTTCATGCTTATGGTCCTGAGTTTTGTTCACTCCAGTAAAAATATGTTATTATTATTCCCATTTCGAAGATGAGAAGATCGAGGTCCAGGAAGAGTGGGATAGGAGAGAGCTTAATTTCAACATCTCTGGGCAGAAAGGCCAAACTCAATCAGCCCCAACTCTTCTTCGTGCTGTGGAGAGATGCGTCTGGTGATTTTCTTGCACCTGGGAACCTTGGAAACCCAGACTGCACCACTGACCTGGCTCTCAGAGGTCACCCCGGGAGCTAGTCGTGGGCGGAAGCCGGAGCTGACACCTAGCCGCTGTTCCGCAAAAGACTTTCCAGATCTGCTCATCCCAGCTCCCAGCTCAGAGTCCCTAACTTCTAGACTCTCCTGTCCGTTTCTTGCACTCCGAGCACACGCCTTACCTTCAAGTGGGTAGTACTGCCGCTCTGCAAAAACAAAACTTCGGGATAGACAACTAGGGCGTCCTGACGCCTTCACCTTGTTAAAAATTGACAATAAAGAGGTTTCCATAACCCCTCCCTCGCCGCCAGCGTTTTAGGCTTCAGTACAGACCCCTCCCCGGTTAGTACCCCAATGCTCAGCGCGGTCCCTGGCACAGGCAGTGTGTTCATCACATGCTTGCTGATTGACAAAATAAACTATTTTTTGTTTATTGTTTAAAAACAGAATCGAACTAAAAAATGAATTAGTGATCGAATAAGAGGCAGTGGGGTGAGAAGCTCGTTTTTCCCGACGCCCTGGGAAGGGGTGGAATCGGCTTGGGTTACCCATTTGTTTTCCAGCGGCCGCTGAGTTACTTCCCACCAGGTTTGCAAAGATGCCTGCGACTCCCTTTGGTCTACATTTCTGTCCTAGACTTCGTTCGGTTGATCGATGAAGGAGACAAGCCGGCCCACAGGGAGGTCAATACAATCGATGCGGACCTCGATGAAACGGAAAAATCTCACCGTTTCTGGCACGTTGGGTTCCACTCAAAATGTTTCAGGATTTAGGGTTTCTCCCTCCTCGCAGTCATTGCTGAACTGGACGGAGGATGGCGGTGGGCGGGCGGGAAGAAGCCTCAAGTCCCACCCAGGTGAGCCTAGGGGTGCACCGGCCCAGAGAGCGGCCCCCACTTCCACCCAGCTGGTGTAGCCCATATCACTGAGTGGTGAATTCTTCGGAGCTCCCTAGTAGATTTCCTTCTTGAACTTCTTGGCCTTGGAATCAGAGGCTCGGGTCATTGCTCAGCGGGCCACTCTCCTTAGCTCCCGGTGCCTTGCCTGTGAAATGGGTTTCATACAAAATACGATTTATTGGCGAGTACATTTGTGACATACTCAGGAAGATGATAATGTTCTAAGAGTTCCCCCACACATCAGCTCGTCAACTACAAAGATCTAGTGAGGCAGGCGCCTTCTCAAGTGATCTCCACTTTCCAGACGAGGAAACAGAGACACGCAGAGAAAGAGACAGAGCCTTGCCCGAAGTTGCACAGCCAGTGTTTTGGGGAGCTGGAATTCACCCTGGGGCTTGTCTCACTCGAGTCTGACTTTTATCAACAAAGTGGTAGAAGTCGGACTCAGGAACACAGTAGGTACACAGGAGCGATCTGTTTTCTTTATACTTTTGCCATTTAGGAAGAAAAATTCCATTTAACCCTTTTCTGCGCGGATTAGAAAACTGCCTGTATTCTTTGGTGCCTCCTTTCTGGAAGCAAATTCAATTGGTGGATGGGGAGTGCGAGCCTGAGAAAACCTTAAACTCTGGAAATCCAGATCTTTACCGCCCCCTCTGTTTTCAGTAAGAAGGAACGAGGAGGGGGAGAGAGAGAGAGAGAGAGAGAGAGAGAGAGAGAGAGAGAGAGAGAGAG
>NW_022436942.1:72771653-72837858 GCF_009761245.1 Sapajus apella
GAGAGAGAGAGAGAGAGAGAGAGAGAGAGAGAGAGAGAGAGAGAGAGTGTTTACGCGTGCGCGCGCGTGTGTGTCTAGAATCAATACGGTCCAGACAGCCCTTCACAAAGGGGCTCCAGGCGGGCGCCTCCGCAGCACAGCCCCAGCCCCACCGCCCGTGGCGAATTAATTGGGCCCTGAAAGAAGGGGCGACGCTGCTTCCAGTTAATTAGTCAAGAAATGAATCAAGCCCCTGCGGCCTGGGAAAGGCGCCTGGGGCGCGAGTTTTGTGAAAACCAAAATGGTCCGTGGGGCTGTCCCCTTGGGCCGGGTGGGGCGCAGCAGGGAACACAGCTTACACGCCTCTTCTGTCCTTCGCCCGGCGCTCTGCGCTGCAGAGCCGACCCACGCACTCTCTCGGGCTCTAGATCAGTCCTGTTTCCTTTCTCCTCTCCTCCGCTCCACTTTCCCCCTCTCCCCTCCTCCTTTCCCTCCTTCCTTTCCCTCCTCTCTCTCCCTTTCTCTCTCTTCCCCTCCCTTTCCCCTTCCCTCCCTTTCTCTCTTCTCTTCCTTTCTCCCTCTCTCTACACATCTCCCTCCCTTTCTCTTGCTCTCCTTTTCTCTCTCCTCTTTCCCTCTGGCCTCTCTCCTTCTCCCTCTCTCTCTCCTAACTTCTCTCTTTTTTCCCCTAGTCTTCACCTTCACTGTCCCCCTACCCCTTCCCTGGTTCTCTCCTGAATTTCCTCCACGTTTTCCACCTGCAGGCGCTCCTCCCCTCACCCCTGCAATAGCTCTCTCCAAACTCTTCTCCCTGAGGTCGCTCTCCCTAAAGCCCCAACTTCAGCCTGGTAGCATCTGGTGCTGGATGGTTTCGGGATGTCAGGAATCCTTGACTTAGGTGGACAGGATGGAAATGAGCGCTGGCTTCAGAGCCCAGAAGCCTGAGGTGTGTGGCTGGATAGAATTTTCATTCTTGGGTCACCTTGGATTCGCCCTCCCCAAGGTGGTTAGAACCCTCTGAGATCACTCAGGGCTTTGGTAATGGGCGACCTGTGTCCTCAAGCCACAGAGACTTAGAATTAAGGCAGACCAGGTGCGGTGGCTCAAGCCTGTAATCCCAGCACTTTGGGAGGCTGAGGCGGGTGGATCACGAGGTCAAGAGATCAAGACTATCCTGGTCAACATGGTGAAACCCCGTCTCTACTAAAAATACAAAAAGTCAGCTGGGCATGGTGGCACGTGCCTGTAATCCCAGCTACTCAGGAGGCTGGGGCAGGAGAACTGCCTGAACCCAGGAGGCGGAGGTTGCGGTGAGCCGAGATCGTGCCATTGCACTCCAGCCTGGGTAACAAGAGCGAAACTCCACCTCAAAAAAAAAAAAAAAAAAAAAAAAAAAAAAAAAAAAAGGCAGACCTGCAACACAGGAGCAATTATTGAGTGCCCACTGTGTTCTCATCTTACATTTCTCCTCAAGCACCTCACCTCAGCTAAGATCCAGGTGACCAGGTGTTTTCATCAGAAGCAGCTCTGTTGGGGAAGGGATGGGAGGAACAAGTCTTAAACCCAGTTATTTCAAGGCCTTTATTTTTTTTAAAGACCAAGTCTCACTCTGTTGCCCAGGCTGGAGTGCAGCGGCGCCATCTCTGCTCCCTGCAACCTCTGCCTCCCAGTTTCAAGCAATTATCCTGCCTCAGCCTCCCGAGTAGCTGGGACTCCTGACCTCAGGTGATCTGCTGGCATCAGCTTCCCAAATTGCTGGGATTACAGGTGTGAGCCACCGCGCCTGGCCATATTACAAGGTCTTTTTGCTCCACGTGCTGGCTGCCCTTCCCGGAAAATGCTCAGAGAAGTAGAGACGCTTTCCTGGAGTCACACAGCAAAGGGGAGGCAAGGACGAGGGTTCCACCCTCTAAGTGGACATTGGGTTCCCGGTGCCCGGATCTTGACACCGAGACGGCCTTAGGAAATCACACTTCCGCCTGGCCTGGCCTGGCCCCAAATGTTTACAGAGAGCGCGAGGGTCGCTGGAACCGCCTCACCCCTTTCAGCTTGGAGCTAAGGCCTGAATCTCGGTTCTCCTAGTATCTCGCGTCTGTCTCTCCATCTCAGTCTCTGCTTTTGTCTCTTTCTCCCTTCCATCTCTTTTTCCTAGAATGCGCCTGGAATTCAGATTTGAAAGTTGAGATCAGAATCTCCCCCTCTTCCAGTTATCCGCGCCACTGCCCCACGCCTCGTGGCTTGGATCTGCGTAGACATCTGCAGGGAACAGGACCCGGGCTGCAGAAGCAAACCCGATCTGACTCCGCTCCCTCCCTGCCCTGTAGACTCACTTTCGATCCCGGTGCCGCACGCACCCTTGAGGTCCAAGTAGCGACTCCAGCGGCCCAAACCGCGCTTTAATTTTCTTTTTCCTTTGGCCGCTTGACCAACTGGTTTCGTTCAGGGCCCGGAGGTGCCTGCGCCGCGCTTGGCTTCGCTTCCCGCCGCTCGCAGGAGGCCCGGGACTGTGGTTTCCGCTCGACACATCCCGTGCTCTGGCGCGCACGCAAGAGCCTGGCGAGCTTTCCGCAAGCGCTTACAGCCATCTAATTTGGGCCTCAGTTTCCCTGCTTCTTTTAGATCAGAGAAGGGACGGCTGAGATGGCTTCGAGGGAGGTCGGCGAATGGGTTGGTTGGTGGCAGGACTGCAGTTCCTGTATTATCAGGACGGGGGTGGGGGTGGGGTCAAGACTGGAAGAACTCCCGCCTGATGCCAAGAGCCACCGGCTTTCCAGCTCATCCCACTCCATAGATGTTTACTCACGTTCATGCGCAGAGGAGGAGACGAAACACTGGGAATGTCTTATTTTCACACTAGGAATGGAGCCCACCCACTTCCACGGGTATCCCCTAAGTGGGACCTACAGCTTGGAGGGACTCTGCCACGCAGGCGTGCCAGGCTGCGTGTGTAGGCGAAGACAAGCCAGGTTCCAGCCAGCAGGTGCACACTCAGGTGTGTGCAGAGCTGGTCCCTTGTGGGTGTGCTTGGTCCACTGTGATAGCTGTTGGCATTTGTAGACCGGGTCAGTGGCTTCCAAGGAAGTGTTAGCTGACCTCCTTCTGAGCATTTGGAATTTGGGAGATGGCAGAGTGGCGTCCTGGAACTTTGTATCCCTCCATTTACCTCTGTAAGCCTCCCTCCCCCCCTCGGAAAACAAAACAAAACAAAACAAACAAACAACAACAACAAAAAACGAGATTCTCAAGTTTTCCCATAGAGAAGCATTGCAGGGAATAAGTGAAATCATGAATATGCATTGCTGAAATCATGAATATGCATCGCTCAGCCCAGCCCCTGGCACACGATGAGTGGCCATGAATCATTAGCTGTTTGGACTTGCTAAACTCTGTGCTGCAGTGTGTATATGTGTGTGTGTGTGTGTGTGTGTGTGTGTATCTATATATACACACACACACATACCATGGTAAATATATATAATGGTAAGTAGGTAAATATATATTTACTGAAGCACAGAGAGTTTATACATATATATAATGTATGTATATACATACACTACACTCTGAGAAGACTACCTGGCATATATGATGCCTTCTCTCTGTGATTATTATTCTCACTCTCTCTTGCCCAGTGCTATTCCCATCTCAGCCTGAAACCCCGTTACTTGTCTTCTCCCCAAGTTGATACTAAAGTGAGATCCTCCATTAAGCGTTCCACTGAAGGGTTAGCTCCTGAATCCCAGGATCTCAAAACTGTGACGGATCCCAGAGATAAAGTGCTCCCTTCCTCTCCTTGCACTGGAGTTAAGAGTCCCCTGGGCTCTGAGACCCTGGTGTCCTAATTTTAAATCGAATCCCCTGCCTTATCCACCATCCTCTCTCTGCCTCAGGTCTTCATCTCCTGAGGTGGAGGATAAAAAGTTCTCAGACTTAATGAGAAATAAGAACTTGAGAATAAAAGAACATGAGTGGGTGTTTAGAGCATCCTGGGTGGAGTCCCTGCAGCAATGATCTCTGAAAAGGAGCAGGGGCTGCATGTGAACAGGACCAGAGAGAATTTCTGACTTCCAGAGACCTCCCGGCTCTCACAGCAGCTATGTGGGGCTGAGGTCCACACTCCCAGGGCCGGATGACAATTGCAAAACTCCAGGCCAGTAGCAGAAGCCAAATGTCCCCCTTCCCAGTTCTCTGGGGCATTGCAGATCCACTGAGTCAGGAGCTGAGGCTGTTCCCAGTTCCCCAGTTTGAGCGCCTGGCGGGAGGGTGAGATGACCAGAAGGAGATGAGAGAGACGGACGTGGGGGAAGACAGAAGAGTTGAGGAGGGAGGGTGAGAGAAAGTGAGAGAGGGTATTTGGGGAGGGGGGAAGAAGGAAAAACAAGGGAAGAAGACAGACAGGCATGGAAGATGGAGAGATTCTTATACACCCAGAGAGAACAGGACAGGCTCGGAGAGGAGAAGAGGTGAAGGGGAGAGACGGAGAGACAATGACAGAGAGATGGATCAGGCAGAGTGGGGTAGGGGTGGGGTGAAAGGGCAATGATTAAGAAACGCAGAGAGCTAGAAGCAGGTGCAGGGGCGAGGTGCGGGCGGGGGGCGGGGAGGAGGAGAGAGGGAGATGAGAGGCGAGACAAAGAAAAGGAGAAGCACCTGGAGGCAGAGAAAGTGGGGAAAGTGGGGACTAAGGAAGGCACGTGGAAAGGAGCAGCTGCAAGGAAGCATAAGAAAGGTGGTGGGGAAGTGGACAGCCCCTGAGCCGGGCCGCCCTCGGGATGTACGACTTCTCATATGTATGAGATTATCTAGTGCGGTAGAAATGGCTCCATTAAAATCACGATTGAACTTCTCACACCGACTGATTCCCGAGTAGCCTGCCGCCCTGGGGGAATATGGTTTTCAAAACCGTCTAAAGCTTCAGTTACTAGCAACCTAGGAGAGAGGTTCTCATTCATTAAGGGTTTCCAGGGGCCCCCAGCAGGGCCTTTGTGGTAGAGGATGGGGGAGAGTGTGTGGCTGGGGAGCTTGAGGGAAAAGACATTGCATTTCTCTTTGTCATTGGCTTCGCAGAGAAGCCTCTTTCCCCACTCCAATGGCACCCGCCACTCAAACCCAGTAGAAAGTTCTAGTTGGTGGAGACTACTTGGCTAAGAAGAGGAAATGGGGTTCCGCCAGAGTCCTCCCCATTCCCAGAGTGGATTTCACCTGATAAAGAGAGGCTGCAGAATTTCCTAGACATTCCCGCTGGCAAGGGAGAGGGAGGGGATGGTGGAGGGCAGCTTCCTTCCCAGCCTCTTGGGAAAATGGAACTTTGTTGAACCACAGGAGGCTGGTGGATGACGAGGAGGAAGATTTGAGTGTAGCCTGGTGAAGGTGAAGTCCGTGTCCGCACCCCCACCCTGACCCCCTGCAGGCTCCCAACTCGTCACTCCAACCAATTCAGATAAACCGCAGCTCATCTTCCCTCTCTCTACCTCCTCCCTTACTTGCCTCCCAGTCTGCCAAGAAAGGCATTTTAAAAGGTAGCAAATAAAAGGATTTCTGTTCCTTTTTTTGTTGGTTGGGAAGTCTTGTTTGCTTCGCTTTAACAAACAGCTGATAGAATTTGCTTTAAAGGAGCTCCAAAAAAAGGGAGGGGGCATAGGGCACATGCCTGCATATCTGTGTGTGTGTGTGTGTGTGTGTGTGTGTGTGTGTGTGTGTGTGTGGTGTGTAGACCTCCTGAGCTGGCTTGCAGTGATAAATGGAACCTGCTTCAGGTACAGAAAGCTGGGAGGGGTCAAGGGGAGGAATGCACAGGCTGATTTACACCTGTCCCTACAGCTGCTATCGGACAACACTTACAGCCTCCAGAAATGATCCTTGGTGCCGACTTGTCTGGAAGTCATCAGGGTTAGTTTTGAAGCAGGAATCTTCAAGTGGACCAGAGGGTGAGCTTTGCCCAGCCCCGCCTTCCCTGCCGTGGTCTTCAAGGGCTGCCCAGTGGAATAGGCTGGCTGCTTCTCCCCGCTCTGCCCACCCGCTCCTCCCTGTCTGTTTCCTCTCTCGGACAAATATCATCATTGACTTTCAGATGCCTTTGGTGCTGCCGCCCAAGGAGGGCTGGGCAGGGTGCGGGGTTTGCAGCCAGCTCATCACCACCCCCTCCCCGCAGGAGCTGGGTCTGGCCCCAGGAATCTGTGTGGGATTCCTCACTCTACCCTCCAGCCAGTTTCTGCCCCCTGCCACTGGCCTCACCCCACCCCGCTGGCCAGACAGTTGAGTTACTGATAACTTCCAGATGCCTCTGGAATCTTGCTCCCAGTCCTCCCAGCACTCTGTCTGGTCTGCAAAAGTGGGGGCAGCAAGCAGCAGGCACCCTGCCCTGAAACTTGTTGCCACCTCTCAGAGGCTGATGAAAGCCCCACTCAGCTGGGCCCTTCAGCACGGGGGACCCTGGAGCCAGAGCACTCAGGAGGGATGTTTGACACCCACGCTGGGAACTTGGAGTCCCTGACTTTCTAGCCCAGGCCCCACAGAGGTTTAGGAGAACTGACAGGGGGCAGATTGCAGGCCACCAGCTGCCAGAGAAGCCACAAGGAAAGCCTGGCACTTTCCCTGGGAATTAACAGGCACTGGGCAAGTATCCGGGTCCCCATTGTCTTACTGGTAGAAGAGGGCAAGGGGTAGGGGCAGGAACTGTAATATATACTACATTGACATTTTATTTTATTATTATTATTATTTTGAGACAGAGCCTCACTCTGTTGCCCAGGCTGGAATGCAGTGGTGTGATCTCTGCTCACTGCAACCTCCACCTTCTGGGTTCAAGCAATTCCCCCTGCCTTAGCCTCCCAAGTAGCTGGGATTAAAGGCGCACACCACCACAGCTGGCTAATTTTTATTACTAGAGACGGGGCTTCACCATATTGGCCAGGTTGGTCTTGAACTCCCGACTTCAGTCTGTCCACCTCAGCCTCCCAAAGTGCTGGGATTACAGGCATGAGCCACCTCGCCTGGACTTATTATTGTTTTTTTGAGATGGGGTTCTCACTATGTTGCCCAGGGTGGTCTCAAGCTCTTGAGCTCAAGCAATTCTCCTGCCTTGGCCCTCCAAAGTGCCGGGATTACAGGCGTGAGCCATGGCACTCTGCTCTAATATTGTACTTTTGAAGTTGGGATGAACAGAACAACATTTTAGGATCTCAGTCACACCTATAATGTAATATGCAAACACCTGAGATTCCTTTTTTTTTTGAAATGAAGTCTCACTCTGTTGCTCAGGCTGGTGTGCAGTGGCATGATCTCAGTCTACTGCAACCTCCATCCCCCAGGGTTCAGGCGATTCTCCTGCCTCAGCCTCCTAAGTAGCTGAGATTACAAATATGGGCCACCACGCCCAGCTAATTTTTGTATTTTTAGGAGAGACGGAATTTTGCCATGTTGGCCAAGCTGATCTCTAACTCCTGACCTCAATTGATCTGCCCGCCTTGGCCTCCCAAAGTACTGGGATTACAGGCATAAGCCACCGCCTCCAGCCTAACACCTGAGTAACCAAGTCGCAGCCACTGCTATTCCCCCACTGTGGTTTGTTGCCTACATTTATAATAGAAGGAAATACTAATTTTACCGCAAGTTTAGTGATAATAAAAATGTGATTTTTTTTTCCATTCAGGTTCACAGATCCATTAATTCTGTCCATGGGCTCCCACATCCCCTTAAATGTCAGGTATGAACTCCTGAATTGTTAAGGAACTAATTAGTCTCTTGGTCCCTATAGGGACAGAGGAGGATTCTCATGAGAAATAGGCACAGTTTTGAAAGCTGGGGCAATGTGCTTGCACTGAGAGCCAAGGCAAAGAGGTTTTGTAGAATAGAAAAGCCATTCTCGCTGGGCACAGTGGCTTACACCAGTAAACCCAGCACTTTGGGAGGCCGAGGTGGGTGGATCACAAGGTCAGGAGTTCAAGACCAGCCTGACCAACATGGTGAAACCCTGTCTCTATTAAAAATACAAAAATTAGCCAGGCATGGTGGTGAGCGCCTGTGATCCCAGCTACTCGGGAGGCTGAAGCAGGAAAATTGCTTCAACTCAGGAGGGAGAGGTTGTAGTGAGCCAAGATCACACCACTACACTCCAGCCTGGGCAACAGAGCAAGAGTCCATCTCTTAAAAAAAAAAAAAAAGGAAAAGAAAAGCAAAGCCATTTTCTAAACAACTTTTCAAGGAATATTTCCCAGGGGGCCAGGAAAGATCAAGGTCTGGCTTAGGCTGACTTTGGCTCAGAGACAGAGCTTGGGGAGGTCAGTTTCTCCTAAAAGTGTCTATTAGCACTTCTATTAGACCCACACTCTACCTCTGGGGTGAAGTTCTGGGCTGCTCTGGCGCCTCTGAAACCTCAGTTTTTCACCTAGAGAAATAATCCCTTCCTCCCCCTTTCCCCCAGCATCACCCTGTAAACACCTTTGCAGCTTTTTTGCCCCAAAGGATCTGTAGACAAGTCCTACCTTAGCACCAAGTAATCCCTTCACAAAGATACATCAGGAATTGAAGCATTCTTCGCCTTTAAGCTGAGTGAAACACCTCTACTCATGGAAGGGAAGTTGCAAACGGCCCCAGGACAGTGGCACTCACTTTCCTTGGTGAAACACAGCTTCAAGAACTCTGAGCCACTGGGACAGACATTTGAAGTTTGATTTAAGTGATAGAAATAAGAAAGCAGGAAATTCAGAACACTCATAAGTAAATCAAACGTGACTTAGAGTTGAACAGGATAATCTCAGTGGATTCTGGGGTCCCAGCAAAATGAGAACAAAAGCATTTGTGGATCAGCTGCACTCTGCAAGACCCATGCCAAGCTCTTTGCTTGCTTTATCTATAGGTACCAATACTAGGTTTGATACTCATTCATTCATTCATTAACTCATTCATCCATTCCACAAATGTTTACCAAGGGCCTAGTATGTGTCTGGGGCTCAGGATGCAGCAATGAATTAGGCACATTAAAAACTATTAGGCCTGGCGGGCGTAATGACTCAGCCAGTAATCCCAGCACTTTGGGAGGCTGAGGCGGGAGGATCACTTGGAGCTCAGGAGTTTGAGACCAGCCTGGGCAAGATGGCAAAACCCTGTCTCTACCAAAAAGACAAAAAATTAGCCGAGCATGGTGGTATGCGCCTGTGGTCCCAGCTACTCTGGAAGCTGTGGTGGAAAGGTTTCTTGAGCCTGGGAGGTGGAGGTTATGGTAAGCCGAGATCACACTACTGCGCTCCAACCTGGGTGACAGTGTGAGACCCTGACTCAAAAAAACAAAAACAAAAACCAAGAAACTAAAAACAAAAACAACAAAAAACTGTTGTCCCCAAGGACATTCTGGTTGGGGAGAGAATGATCATAAACAAAAACAGGTAAAATACATGTTTGATTATGGGAAGTAACACTGAAAACAATGAGGCCGGGAAGGCAGTTCAGGCATAGGGGATGGCAGGGCTTAATTTTAAAGGGTGGTCACAGACAGTCTTACTGAGAAGGTGAAGAAGCCAAATGCTGAGGGAGATGAGGAACGCTGGGGGCTATAGGGGGAGCATGAGAGGGGATAGGTACAACAGACCCACCTTTACTTGAACACTTCCTCTATACTAGACTCTGAATCAGGCTCTTTCTATCCATTGTCTTTTTTTTTTTTTTTTTGAGACAGGGTTTTACTCTGTCACCCAGGCTGGAGTGCAGTGGTGCGATCTCAGTTCACTGCAACCTCCACCACCCGGTTCAAGTGATTCTCATGCCTCAGCCTCCCGAGTAGCTGGGATTACAGGTGCTCACCACCACCCCCAACTAATTTTTTGTATTTTTGTAGAGATGGGTTTTCACCATGTTGCTCAGTCTGGTCTCAAACTTCTGGGCTCAAGTGATCTACCTGCCTGGGCCTCCCAAAGTGCTGGGATTACAGACTGAGCCATCTTGCCAGGACTAGTCACTATTTTCTTTCCCATTCTACTGTTGGGGAAGGTGAGGCTCAGCGAGGTTAGGTGACTTGCCTGAAGTCACTCAAGTAGCACAAGGCAGAACTAGAATTAGAACTTGGGACTCAACTTCTCTTTCTTCTGCGCCAATCTGCCCCTGACACGTTCCTGGGAAAATAAAAAAAAAAAAAAAAAAAAAAAAGAAAGGTAATGGAGAGTAGAAGAAGAGCTAAGAGGAAGTAAGCCTTTTAGCTAAGTCTTACACTTAGAGAAACTGACACTCAGACCGGAAAAGTAATTGTCTAAGGTCACAAAGAAAAAACAAATAATGGCTAAGTGTCTTAGCTCAGAGTTTGCCCTGCTCTGCCTTTCTTGTCCTGGTAACATATGGCAAGTCACTTTGGCCTTCCAGATCTCAGTTTGCCTATCTATAAAATGGGGCTAACCACAGGAGTTTAACACCAGCCTGGGCAACACAGTGGGAACTCATCTCTGAAAAACAAAACAAAACAAAACAAAACACCATTAGTTGAGTGTGGTGGCGTGCACCTATAGTCACAGCTACTCGGGAAACTGAGGCAGGGGGTCACTTGAGTACAGGTGGTTGAAGCTGCAGTGGCTATGATGCTGCTGCTGTAGACCAGCCTGGGAAACAGAATGAGACCCTGTCTCCAAAAAAGAAAAAAAAAAAAAAAGATAAAATAAAATGGGATTAATCAAATCAACTTTTCACAATTGCTGAAAATGAAAGAGATCATTAATGAGAAAGAACTTGTTCCAGTGATCCGCACAGAGCCAGTGCCTGATAAATACTAGATTTTTTTGTTCCTTCTCAGTGTGCTTCTCAGAATAGGGGTGGAATGTCTGCTGATTGTCAGAGTCTGTGCTGGTGAGCTCCTCACTGTTTTTTCAATGCAACATTTTCAACAAGAAAAAGTAGAGAGACTGATAGAATAAATTCCCATATACCCACCATCCAGCTTCAGTGATTATCAACTTATGGCCAATTTTATTTCATGTATACTCCCAGTGGATTGTTTTAATGCAAATCTAGACACCCTATTTCATCTGTAAATACTTCAGTGTGTTTTTCCCTTCTTTCTTCCTTTTCTTTTTTTTTTTTTTGAGATGGAGCCTCACTCTGCCACCCAGGCTCGTGTGCAGCGGAACAATCTTGGCTCACTGCAACCTCCAACTCCCTGGTCCGAGTGATTCTCCTGCCTCAGCCTCTCGAGTAGCTGGGATTACAGGCATGCACCACCACACCCAGCTAATTTTTGTATATTTAACAGAGACGGGGTTTCACCATGTTGTTGATCTCCTGACCTCATGATCCCCCACCTCAGCCTCCCAAAGTACTGGGATCACAGGCGAGAGCCACCACACCGGCGATTTTTTTTTTTAAACAACACTACTACAATAGTGTTATTGAACACACCTCAAAAGGCAATGATTACATCATCTTATGAACTCTGTGTAATATTCAACAATCCCTGATTGTCTCCATTATTTTCCTTTTTATAAAATCAGCCAGGCGCAGTGGCTCACACCTGTAATCCCAGCACTTTGGGAGCAGATCACTTGCGCCCAGGAGTTCAAGAGCAGCCTGGGCAACATGGCGAAATTCCACCTCTACTAAAAATACAAAAAAATGAGCCGGGTGTGGTGGTTCATGCCTGTAATCCTAGCACTTTGGGAGACCGAGGTGGGTGGATCACCTGAGGTCAGGAGTTCAAAACCAACCTGGCCATCATGGTGAAACCCTATCTTTAAAAAAAAAGAAAAAGGAAAAAAAAATACAAAAAAATTAGCCAGGGATGGTAGCACATGCCTATAATCCCTACCTGAGAGGCTGAGGCACAAGAATCACTTGAACCAGGAAGGTGGAGGTTGCCATGAGCCATGATCATGCCGCTGCACTTCAGCCTGGGCGACATATCGAGACCCAGCCCGACCCCCAATTTTTTTTTTTTTTTGGAGACGGAGTTTGGCTCTTGTTGCCCAGGCAGGAGTGCAATGATCTTGGCTCACCACAACCTATGCCTCCTAGGTTCAAGTGATGCTCCTGCCTCAGCCTCCCCAGGAGCTGAGATTACAGGCATGTGCCACCACGCCCAGCTAATTTTGTATCTCTCTCTTTTTTTTTTTTTTTTTTTTTAGTAGAGATGGGGTTTCTCCATGTTGGTCAGGCCAGTCTCAAACTCCTGACCTCAGGTAATCCGCCCACCTCGGCCTCTCAAAGTGCTGGGATTACAGGCGTAAGCCACCACACTCAGCTGGCCCCAAAAAGACATCACATAATTCATAACTAAGGTTTGAGCAGATATTATCCAATATCTGTATATATCTGCATTTCTAAGTTATGTATGTCTTCTGTGGAGATGGCATATGAATTAAACTTCACTGAGATGGCAATTCCAAAGGATAATATTTTAAAATAAATGTGCATAGGAGTTGTTCTTGCACCCAGTGGTCTATTCATGAGCAATCTGGGGGTAGGGGGGAACAACCTCATCAGGCGTTTTCTAAATCTCCAGACCAGTCAGAACTCTACTTTCAAAACAAAGGAAAAGGGAGCCTCTGAAACTCCGTGGAAAGTGTTCATCTCTCTGATCTCCCAACTATTCACCAATTCCGAGAGAAGGAAAGGAAGGCTCTCCTGCCAAAGCCTCCATCAATGTAGGGGATCCTAGGCAATGATATTTACAAACCGGAAACTGCTTCAGGGAAGGGGTGATGTTTTCATTTTTCATTTTGAAGTGCTCGCTCCCTCAGAGCACACGGGAGGCAGGTCAGTGGCTCAGCCAAGAGACTTTAAACAAACCACATTGCCCGCAGGCCGGCTTGGTGAAGGAGGGGATTTACTTTTCTCCCCTCTGCCTGAGGGGTGTTAACAGCAGAATTAAGTCTGGGTAATCTGGCAGGGGCTTTCTTGCTGCGGGGGAGGTGTGTCTGTGCTTCTTTGCAAAGCATTAATCACTGGTTTATAGAGGGGAAAGAGAAGAAACCCGTACACGCCACACCACGCAGGAAGCCAGTGCAGCTGCTCAATTTTGGGTTCCCTGCGAGGCAAATCTCCCCGCTCCCCAATTCCACTGGGATCAGCTCAGCTTGCCTTTGACCAGGCCTCCAGGGGAATGTGGGGTGGGGACAAACCCTGAGGAGGTGGGGAACAACCAGAGGAAATACACCTCTTTCTTTTATTTCTTTAAATATGTATTTTTTGGCCAAGTGCAGTGGCTCATGCCTGTAATCCCAGCACTCTGGGAGGCGGACGGGAGAGGATCACTTGAGCCCAGGAGTTCAAGACTAAGCTGGGCAACATAGCAAGACCCTGTCTTTACAAAAAAAATTTAAAAATAAATAAGAAATATATATATTAATGCCAGAGAACATATTCTTTTTTAAAAAAGGATTCCTTTTTTTATTCTGAATGTATTTACTCGGAATATCTTTTATTTTTTTATTTATTTATTTTTTTTCCGAGACGGAGTTTCGCTCTTGTTACCCAGGCTGGAGTGCAATGGCGCGATCTCGGCTCACCGCAACCTCCGCCTCCTGGGCTCAGGCAATTCTCCTGCCTCAGCCTCCTGAGTAGATGGGATTACAGGCACGCACCACCATGCCCAGCTAATTTTTTGTAGTTTTAGTAGAGACGGGGTTTCACCATGTTGACCAGGATGGTCTCGATCTCTTGACCTCGTGATCCACCCGCCTCGGCCTCCCAAAGTGCTGGGATTACAGGCTTGAGCCACCGCGCCCGGCTCGGAATATCTTTTAATATTAATAGTTCACATTTAATTCTACGCTTAAAGAATCACCTTTATTTAAAAAAAAAAAAAAAAAAAGCTGGTGTCATGGCTCACATCTGCATTCCCAGCACTTTGGGGGGCCGAGTTGAGAGGATTGCTTAAGGCTAGGAGTTCGAGACCAGCCTGGGCAACATGGCAAGGCCCCATCTCTACAAAAAATTAAAAAAATTGGCCAGGCAAGGTGGTGTGCGCCTGTAGTCCCAGCTACTTGGGAGGCGGAGTCAGGAGGATTGCTTGAGCCCAGGAGGTCCCGCCTGCAGTGAGCCATGAACGCTCCACTGTACTCCCGCCTAGGTGACAGAGTGAGACCCTGTAAAAAAGAAAAAGAGACTAAGACCAAATGAGCATTCCAAGGGACGGGGCGTACATAGCAGCTATAGGTAAATCACAACTATCTGCTAGATAAATGATAACATCGTCCAGGTGTTACCCGGACATAAGCTATTTTTCCCCTGCAACTTTATCAATAATACATGCAATACCTCATCAACTGGACCTCAAGACTTTTGCCTACACTGCAGGTAGATCTTGCTAAATGGACTGAAAGTGCCAGGCTGAGCAAGTGATACTGAAAACCATTTACATCCTGAAACCCTCAGCAATTTGGCCACGTGTTTAACAGCATTGGCCTCCGAAGGTTCCAACTGAATCCTTCTTCCTCTTCTCTGGCAAGGAGTGCCACTTTATTGCACCCATGATGTCGGATAGGTCTTAAAATGAGCCTTCTGGGGTCCCTCCGTGGTCAGTTCAGCCCACTACTCTGCTGTCTCAAATCCATTTGCAATGGCTGTAAAAGGCTGTCAGTGGATGCTAGCAGTAAATCTCCTTTCATTCAAAAAGGCTGACAGGAGAGAAGCAGCTGGAGTTTTCACTCCAATCTTGCAAACCTGCAGTCCTGCTCTGCTGCCTTTTTTTTTTTTTTTTTTTTTGGGGATGAGGTTTGCTCTTCTTGCCCAGGCTAGAGTGCAATGGCACGATCTCGGCTCACTGCAATCTCCGCCTCCCAGGTTCAAGTGAGGAGGATTGCAACTGCCTCAGCCTCCCAAGTAGCTGAAATTACAGGCATGCACCACCACGCCTGGCTAATTTTGTATTTTTAGTAGAGATTGGGTTTCTCCATGTTGGTCAGGCTGTTCTCAAACTCCCGACCTCAAGTGATCCGCCCGCCTTCCGAAGTGCTGGGATTACAGGCTGGAGCCACCGCACCCGGCCGCCACCTTGTTTTTCAATACATCATCCCCACCCTCCCTCCGCAATGTTTCTATCCCGTGATGGTCAGGTGCAAAACTGGAGCCTGAGGTGCGGTTTCATGGTGGTAGAAGAAAGGTCAGATTGTATTCCTTGCTTCTTAGGCTGGTAGCTGTTCAAATCACACAGCCTCTGTCCTTCTCTGTCTTTGTGGAAAATGGTGCACTTTTGCTGGCAAACAGGTTTTTCTGGCTGGTTACTCTTAAGATGGATGTTTCCCTTGACTGAGGGAAGCCAGGGACTGTCAGGAATGTTTGCAAGTGAAGGAGGTTTGGTGGTGTTCTCAGAGCCTGAGATTGAGAAGTGAGGGACTTCATTGTAGACTCATATCTGAACCTATCTCTTAGGGTAATCACGGCTCCCACTGGCCAAAGGGTTCTAGAAAAACAGCATCAGCTGTGTTTATTGATTGGAATTTCACGATCAAGTCAGACAAGCAAGCTGGCAGAAAAGCGACTTACGGGTTTTGAGTGAAAATATCTGGCTTCAGACTCCTATAGCCCAGATACGGTGAGCAAAGCCAGCCAGACAACTTCTCCAACCTATGCTATCTATCAAATAGGGCTGGAGCTTCCTGCTCTATTTTCTGGGGCCTTTGGATAAAATCCTTGGCAAATTTTACAGCACAGAATTTTGGAGCTGGTTGTTGCTATTATGGTAATTACGACAATAAGGGAAACACCTTTTGGGAGTGAAATTAATTGACATGTATAAAATGAATGGGAAATTTCCTGCACCCTGTGCTGGGAAGGTGTGCATTGTGGGGAGTTTGCAAGATTAAGCAATAGAATTGTTATTGTTCTAGGTGATGTACAGATTAACTGCTCTTCAGATGTGTGAAAAGATAAATCCCAGGGTGCTACATTCTCCGAGGAAGATCTGGGCGTGTTCCTGTGGAAGCATAAATATATACTCACACACGTTCAAACACATGTAGAACTGGAAGTTATAGAAATATGGAATTTTTGTTATTTTTGTCCTTCTCTAATCTGTTCCCTATAGCAGCAACCAGAGAATCATTTTATTTTATTTTTATATTTTTAGCAGAGTCTTGCTCTGTCTCCCAGGCTGGAGTGCAGTGGTGCAATCTCAGCTCACTGCAATTCTGCTGTCTCAGCCTTTCAAGTAGCTGGGGCTACAAGGCGCATGCCACCATACCCAGCGAATTTCTGTGTGTGTCTGTATTTTTAGTAGAGACGGCGTTTCTCCATGTTGGCCGCGCTGGTCTCAAACTCCTGTCCTCAAGTGATCCACCCGTCTTATCCTCCCAAAGTGCTGGGATTACAGGTCTGGGTCACCATGCCTGGCCCAGAGGATTATTTTAGAATGCAAATCGGATCATTCTTTATCACTACATTATATATCTTCAGTAGTCTCCCTTTGCTCTTAAGGAAAGGACCAACAATTAATAGGTCTGGAAGGCCTTGCAAGGCCTAACCCCTGCTCTCTCTTCTCTGACTCCTTTAGTCTCATGTTCTCAGTCATTTTTTCTGCTCTCACCTCATGGCAAATTGATTTATTGACACTAAAACTTCATCCCAGACTGGTGTGCTGGCTCATGCCTATAATTCCAGCATTTTGGGAGGCCAAGGCAGGAAGATCAAGACCAGGAATTTGAGACCAGTCTGGGTAACATAGCGAGGCCGCATCTCTACAAAAAAAGAAAAAAAAAGAAAAAATCGACAACACTTCATATCCTTGTATTCATGCCTTATGCCTGAGACCCAGCAGTTTCACTCTGATCTTTGACGTTAACCTTGGTCATGTGACCTGCTTTGGCCAATCAAGAGTGAGCAGAAATGACTGTGGGCCAGTTCTGTCTCCAGGCTTGTGGAGGGATTGCCTGTTTCTACTTGTCCTCTCATGCCTCTGCTATTGCTGTGAGAAGGGCTGGTGTTCCTTTGGCCTGGGGCCCACCCAGAATGGACACAGCTGGGCAGACTGGAGCCCACCTTGCATCTGGTGCTAAGCTGTCAGAATTGCAGCTTGAAGCAGGGCAGCCTGGCTGAAGCCTACCAAGATCAGCCAGCCTGCAAACATTGGAGAAACCAGTGCTTCCTGTGGTATGTCACCCAGGTTTTGTGGTTGTTTGTTTTGTGGCAGTAGCTGACTGATGCAAGATCCTCTGGTTTTGTTTTCTTATCTTTTCTTTTGAGACAGGATTTTGATCCGTTGCCCCAGCTGGAGTGTAGTGGCATGAGCACAGCTCACTGCAGCCTTGACTTTCTGGGCTCAAGCGATCCTTTCACCTCAGCCTACTGAGTAGCTGGGACAACATATGCACACCGTCATGTCTGGCTCTTTCTTTCTTGCTTTCTTTCTTTCTTTCTTTCTTTTTCTTTTTAAAGAGATGGGGTCTTTCTATGTTGCCCAGACTAATCTCAAAATCTTGACCTCAAGTGATCCTCCTACCTTGGCCTCTTAATGTCATCACCCATCCTTGCCATGATTTCTCTGCCTGCCACAGGACCCAGGATGCTGCCTTCTTGTCACTGAGAGACTTCTATTCATCCCTCAGGTCTCAGCTCAAAGTTCATTGCTCTTAAGAAGTCTTTCCTAATTAACCCCTCAGGTAAGGGGCAAACCATTTGTTACACACCCTCTCTAGTCCCATACCTCTCCTTCATGGCTCTTAGCAGAATTGTACTTTTATGTGATCCTTCAGTTGCTGCCTGTCTTCCTCTCTAATGCTTTATGAGGTTAGGAACCATCACTCAGGGTCACATTCGCAGCCCTAGAACACAGCACAGCACCTTCCCAGGCACGCAGTAGGGGCTCAGTACACTTTGCTGAAATGAATCAATGAATGAAGGAGTTGAGCATCATTTCTCCAGCTTACAATATTGTAAATTGAAAATGAGACCAGGCACAGTGGCTCATACCTGTAATCCCAGCACTTTGGGAGGCCTAGCTGGGTGGATCACTTGAGGCCAGGAGTTTGAGACCAGCCTGGGCAACATGACAAAACCCGTCCCTACCAAAAATACAAATTTTAGCCAGGTGTGGTGAAGCATGCCTGTAATCCCAGCTACTCAGAGGGCTGAGGCATGAGAGTTGCTTGGACTGCCTGCCTGGGAGGTGAGGTTACAGGGAGCCGAAATTGTGCCACTGCACTCCAGCCTAGGTGACAGAGTAAGACTCTGACTAAAAAAAAAAAAAAAAAGAACAATTTATATGGCCTAGAAGGACCAGCATAGAAAAAAAAATAAGGCCATGTACCATGGCTCATGCCTGTAATCCTAACACTTTGGGAGGCCGAGGAGGATCACTTGAGCCCAAGAGTTCAAGACCAACCCAGGCAAAGTGGTGAAACCCTTCTCCACAAAAAAATCCAAAACTAGCCGGGCATGGTGGTGCTTGCCTGTTATTCCACCTACTTGAGAGGCTGAAGTGGGAAGTTTGCTTG
The DNA here is from genome assembly GCF_009761245.1 of Sapajus apella. Taxonomy (NCBI): domain Eukaryota; kingdom Metazoa; phylum Chordata; class Mammalia; order Primates; family Cebidae; genus Sapajus; species Sapajus apella. The sequence continues at coordinate 72,790,034 of NW_022436942.1, forward strand.
AGCCCAAGAGGTTGAGGCTGCAGTGAGCTGTGATTGTGCCACTGCACTCCAGCTTAGGTGACAGAGTGAGACCCAGTCTCAAAAAAAAAAAAAAAAAAAAAAAAAAAGAGAGAGCAAGAGAGAGAATAAAGATATGAAACAAAGAAATACAGCAGCTGTTAATATACACCGGCAAATCAACAACGATGAATGGGCCCAGATTGAGGAAGATGTAAGACAGAGAGGAAAATAAAGTTGGATTGGTTGCATCTGTCATTCATTCATTCACCCATTTTTTCACTCATCAAGAACATCCCAGGGGCTGGATGTGGTGGCTCATGACTGTAATACCAGCACTTTGGGAGGCCAAGGCAAGAGGAGTTCGAAACCAGCCTGGCCAATGTGGCGAAACTGTTTCTACCAAAAAACAAAAATTAGCCGGACATTGAGGTGCTTGAGTTACTTGAGAGGCTGAGGTAGAATTACTTGAACTCGGGAGGTGGAGGTTGCAGCGAGCCAAGATTGCATCACTATACTCCAGCCTGGGCGACACAGCGAGACTCTGCTAAAAATAAATAAATAAAATAAAATGATCTGTCTCCAAAAAACACAACCAAAAAAGAACATGCCAGGCCTTTGGAGTCTGCTGCATGATGCTGGGAAAGGCTTCTAAGGTGGACGATCCTTGGGTTCAGCCTTGGAGATTCTCATGTCAGGATGTGATGAAGGCAGTAGCTGGTTACAGCTGTAACTATTGCTGCTCAGTGCTGTGGAGACTTAGAGGGAGGCATCAAGGAAGGCTTTCTGGAGGAGGGGGCTTTGGGGATGCACCGTATACATGAGCCAAGTTCGCCAGGTGGTGTTGGAGGAGAAAAGATGTTCAAGACAGAGGAAGCAGCACACCGAGATGAATAGCGGTAGAAAGTGTTCTGAGAATGGCACATCACTTTGTGGAGTGAACCAGGGTGAGCTGAGGGTATAAGAGCGCCTGGCTGGTGATTGGGTTGGCAAGTAATAAGGGTTAATATTTACTGATCACTTACCCTGTGCCAACACTGTGTGAAACACTTAATACCTGTTGAGTCTCATCCTAGCCTTCCCCACCTCCACCACCGAGGAAGTTGGTACTGTTGTCACCCCTTTTCACAGATCAGGAATCTAAAACACAGAGAAGTCAAGTAACTTCCCCAAGATCATGGATAGACGAAAGCGACAGGGTCAGGATTTGAATTCAGCCAACCTGGATCCAGATCATGGGTCTCAGCCATTAGACAATACTGCCAGGGGCTTGGGGCGTGCTGGGCTCCACAGACGGGACATTGCTGCTGCTCTTCATTGCTTTTTTTCAAGACAGGGTCTCACTCTGTTATCCAGGCTGGAGTGCATTGGCACAATCACGGCCCACTATAGCCTCCCTCCCGGGCTCAGGTGATCCTCCACCTTAGCTTCCCAGGTAGCTGGGACCACAGGTGCTCACCACCACACCCAGCTAACTTTTTGTATTTTTAGTAGAGATGGGGGTCTCACTATGCTGCCCAGGCATAGTGAGACCTCCTCGAACTCCTGGGCTCAAGTGATCCTCCCGCCTCAGCCTCCCAAAGTGCTGTGATGACAGGCATGAGTCACCGTGCCCAGCCAGCACATAGTTCTTGAGCTATGTCAAATCATGGAAAGTTTTTGAGCAGATAACTGATGTGGCCGGCTGTGGAATTTGTGGGAGCCAGATTTGGGACAGTAGTTCAAGACATGCATGGGTTAAATTAAAACAAAAAAAAGAGGAGGCTCTAGGGGTCTTGAGTTGACTGAATTGGAGGTCAATTTAACAAGCAGTCAACAGGTCTATTGAGAAGTTCTCAGTAGCAGCAGAGGAGATTAGCAGCTTATGGGAGAAAACGAACCGGAGATGCTGGGGAACAGACAAGATCTATGTAAATATTTCAGTGGGGTGGGGGAGCCCAATGATTGTTTCTGCCCAGACCTCAGTGCAGGAGCTAATGGGAAAAAACCTAACCCATGGTTATGATATTTGGGGTGGGGAGAAGTCAGATGGAAAAGATAGAGGTATCAGAAGGAAAGGCTAATGGAATGACAAGGGAGGCATGAAAAGGCAATAAATCTAGCAGCCTGGATGGTATTTACCCAGGAATCCTGCAGAGGACGGTTAACCTTTAGAACCCTTCTCACCTAGGGCTGGGGCTGGCAAAACCCCGTCTCTACTAAAAATACAAAAATTAGACTGGTCGGCATCCTACTCAGGCTCCCAACAAGGGGTTTGAGCCCATTGTCAGAAGAATCAGCCCCTAGAAGCGATGTCTTTTTAGGCTGGGAGCCCAGGAAGTCTTTGGAGACAGATGGGAGCCCCAAATTGCGGAAGGATGGGCTGGTAAAAGGGTTCCATCACCTCAATCACTGGGGAACATTCTCTAGAAGAGTTAATCAGCCCATGGGGAAGAGAGAACCACATGATATAATTTATTTACCTACTCTGATAAAATCCTTCCCAGAAGGCTGTGGATGGTAATTCTCTCTAATTATATCTCAAGCAAGGTTCTTTAGACTCATAGACATGTTAACTCATTAGTGATCACAGCGCACCTGGGAAAAAGGTCAGGTGGGTGATGGCCAGCTTCAACAGCCTGATAGGGGAAACTGAGGCACTTTTCTGGCTACACCAGCCAGCTGGGGGAAATTGATCAGAAGAACAGAGAACTATAATTTCCCTAGCATTAAGCCTTTACAGGGAGGTGAGAAAGAGATTAGGCACTGGCACCTAGGTTCAATTTCCCTTCTACCTGTGCTTTCTGTGTAATCTGAGAAAAGTCACTCAACGGCTCTGGGCTTCAGTTTGATCTCCAAACGAAAAGAGCTGGGTGCAATGGACTGTATCGTTCCTGATTCATGAGCCTGTTTGTTTGGGAATTTAACCTCCCTTTGAGTTAAGGAGAAATGCCAAGTTTGTTGTGTGACAATGAGGGTGGGTTTAGGTTAGACCGTAGGATGAACTTGGTCACACTGTCTGTATGGGACATTGTGATACATTCCTTATGACCTTTAGTGGCAGATAAGTCAAGGATTAGACTCTCCAGAGATCTAAAGGTCTGAATGAAGAATAGCAAAGTTAGGGTACCGGCTTTATGCCATGCAGCCAATTACTTGTGGGGGGCCAGGGAGATGAACTGGGGGATTTCAAGGATGGCTGCAAAAATTCCTTCTGTGCTGATAGGCCTTTGCACCTCCTCCTAAGAGGGGGAGTCTGGGCCCTATGCAGGATGAAGTGGGGGGAGCGGGGAGGGAAGTGCTAACACCTGTAATCCCCGCACTTTGGGAGGCCGAGGCAGATGGATCACCTGAGATCAGAAGTTCAAGACCAGCCTGGTCAACATGGTGAAGCCCTGTTTCTACCAAAAATACAAAGCTTAGCCATGCATGATGGCACATGCCTGGTAATCCCAGCTACTCAGGAGGCTGTGGCAGGAGAATCACTTGAACCCGGGAATCAGACGTTGCAGTGAGCTGATACCGTGCCACTGCAATCCAATCTGGGTGACAAAGCAAGACTCAGTCTCAAAAAAAAAAAAAGAGAACAGGAGAGGGGATAATGATGCTTGGCGACATCCAAAGCTGGGCCTTGAGGGACCTTCATTTCTGTTTCCTCCTTGCTGGGCTCCTGGTACCACGGAAGCTTCAACTAGATCCCTGAGTGACGAGAGCTCCGTCAAGACCCAGGTTCCAGCGTTTAACCTACAAAGCCCTGACGCATAGGGAAGCTATCTTAGGGGTCTTCACTCCAAAAACTGCCCAGCACAAGCCCTCCCGTAAGAAATGATACATCATGGTTGCTTGATGCCATTACATTCGAGGTGGTTTGTTTCAGAGCAAGTAGACACTGACGGATCATTAAGGTTTCAATAAATTCTGATTTTTCTCACTTTTTGTTCTAAAGGCTGATGCCTTCTGCTCCTGATCTGGTTGGCTGGAGATACTTGGAAGCTATGGCCTTTCACCTGTAAGAGTTTCGATTTGTTTCAAGGAATGAAGTAACAGCTGTGAAAGTTTTTTGTGAACCATGAAGCAATCCTGATGTATTGATATTATGTTTTTATTTCTCACCTCTTTCCTTATTGGGTTAAGGATAGGAACTGAAGTAAAGGAAGGGAGACATTAGAGAAGGGAAGGGGAAGAAAGATGAGAAGGAGAACAATTTGCTGAACACCTACTATGCGGCTAGGTGCTGAGCCTCCACTCAGCAATCCTATAAAATGTGCATTCTTCCCATTGTTCAGATGAGCAAACTGAGGCTGGGGAAATGTAGGTGGCATGTCCAAAACTTCATAGCCTTGGCAGAATCAGGATTTGAACCGAGGTCTGTCTGGATATAGTCACCAGACTTAGTTCATTCTTCACACTGGTCTGAACTTGTATGAAGAGAACTGAACAGAGCTGATATCTGAGGACATTTAAGATAAAAAATAATAATAATAATTTTGGCCAGGCGAGGTGGCTCATGGTTGTAATCCCAGCATTTTGGGAGGTCGAGGTGGGTGGATCACTTGAGGTCAGGAATTTGAGACCAGCCTGACCAACACGGCAAAACCCCATCTCTACTAAAAATATAAAAATTAGCTAGGCGTGGTGGTACATGCCAGTAGTCCCAATTACTCGAGAGGCTGAGGCAGGAGAATCACTTGAACCCGGGAGGTGGAAGTGCACTGAGCCGAGATCATGCCACTGCACTCCAGACCGGGCAACAGAGTGAGACTCTGTCTCAAAAATAATAATAATAAAATAAATTTCAACGTTCATTTTCGATTGAGAAGGTCATCTAAGGTCTTCAGACTTCAGCTTTACCTTTGCCTGAAGCTGCGGTTTTGGAGAGACAATGAGAAACTAGGATCTTTTTTTCCAATTTCACTGAATCTATTTTGATCAGGGTCCTGGGAAAAACAGAATTCCTTCAATTCTGTTCAATCAGGAAGTGTTTAATACAGGACTATTTATAGAAAGGAGGACATGGCTGAAGAAACCAACAAGGGATGCTAAAGCATGCTGGGGCCAGCAACAGAGGGAGCAGGGGCTGGGAGTGGGTGTATGGAACCCAGCAAGGGCTGGAACTGCAGGGGCAGGGCTGTTCCTCATGAGCTGTGGTCATGGAGGCTCACAGACACTTCCAGGGAGAGGACAGGGAAGAGACACCCCAACTGGACCTTCCTCCTATCTCCTGCCAGCGCCTCCCATAAACTGAACCCAATCAGAAGCCGAGGCCGTGGGACTAGGTCATCTTGCTCTGATGCATCTGCAGGGGTGCAGGGTGGCGCCCCAGCCCTGGTGAAGCATGGATCCATGTGTGGGGGTGGGGTGGGGAATAAGCATCTCAGACTTTGTCTGTGAGCTGGCCCTGTTCCCTCCATCCTCTTTGACCTTCTGACTAGGAACACGCTCAGTGACCTTGGGAGTGTTTTACTCAAAGAAAGAGGACTCTTGGATGTGTTTCAGTAGGTACACGGAGGTTTTCTTGGAACTGTGGCGTGGTCCCCAAGCCCTGCACAAACACCCTCTCCACCTGTCAGCACTCCATAGGCTCAAGTGAGTCCCTGTCGCACTTGGAGAAGAATTTGGAGCGTGTGTCTCCCAGCCGCTCTGCAGACCTGGGAGTCTTATTTTAAAGGATGTGTTTATTAACTTGATCAATTGCTTTTATTACCAGCTGTGTGTCACCTTGAGGATGTAACATAGCCTCTCTAGGTCTCGGTTTTCTCGTCTGTAAAATGGAAGATTATGATGAGAATTAACAATGGCCAAGTATTTGATGTCAGGCACTAAGTCAAAAAAAAAAAAAAAAAAAAAAAAAAGGAATGTCCCTGTGTCTAGCACTCAGACACTGCCAGACACCAATTAAGTGCACAGTGTGTGGTAGGTCTTTTTTTCCTCCTTTATCTCGTCCTCTTTTTCTTCCTTCTCCTTCTGTCATGGAGTATGGATCCTGTGTATCAGAGAAAGCCCAAGAAAAAAATAATAGATTCATAACCTGTTGCAATCTTTCTTTCTTTTTTGAGATGGGGTCTTGCTCTGTCACCCAGGCTAGAGTGCAGTGATGTGGGCTTGGCTCGTTGCAACCTCCACCTCCTGGGTTCAAACGATTCTCATGCCTCAGCCTCCCGAGTAGCTGGGACTACGGGCACATACCACCATACTCAGCTAATTTTTGTATTCTTAGTAGAGATGGGGTTTCACCATGTTGGCCAGGCTGGTCTCGAACTCCTGGCCTCAAATGATCCACCCACCTTGGCCTCCCAAAGTGCTGGGATTACAGATGTGAGCCACTGCACCTGGTGTAATTTCTTGCATACTTTCTATGTGCCATGTGCTTATGATAGACTTGGTGTACTTGGTTGCTATTACTTGCAGTAGCGCTTGGAATTAGTTGTTTTCTTTCCTGTTTTATTTTTTTGTTTGAGACAGGGTCTCACTCTGATGCCCAGGCTGGAATGTAGTGGTGCGATCTCTCTCACTGTAAACTCTGCCTCCTGAGTTCAAGTGATTCTTCTACCTCTGCCTCTCAAATAGCAGGGACTAGAGGCATTCACCACCACACCTGGCTAATGTTTTGTATTTTTAGTAGAGATGGGGTTTCACCATGTTGGCCAGGCTGGTCTCGAACTCCTGACCTCAAGTGATTCTTCTGCCTCAGCATCCCAAAGTGCTGGGATTTCAGGCAAGAGCCATCACAGGGGGCCCAGGTTCAGAGATTTTAACTTGCCCAAGGCCAACCACCTGGGAAATGGAAGGGCCAAGATACAAGGAATAAAAAGACAAGAGAGATTGATTGGGACTCTGCTTTTTATTTTTATTTTTATACTATGGAGTCTTGCTGTCACCCAGGCTACAGTGCAGTGACGCAATCACAGCTCGCTGCAGCCTTGAACTCTTGGGCTCAAACAATCCTCCCACCTCAGACTCCCAAGTATCTGGGAAGATAGGTATGCACACCATGCCTAGCTAATTTTTTATTTTTTGTGGAGATGGGGTCTTGCTATGTTGCCCAGGCTGGTCTTGAACTCCTGGTCTCAAGCAGTTCTCCCTTCTTGTTCTCCCAAAGCCCTGGCATTATAGGCATGAGCCACTGCCCCTGGCCAACTCTGCTCTTTAGATATCACTGCTTTGAGTGGTGGAGAAACCAGAGGGCAAGAACAACCACAAGGAGCTGGAGCAGCGCGGAGTGGGTACCTGAGTGAGCCCGCCTGGGAGTGTGGTGGAGAAGATGCGGTCCTTGGAATTTCTCTTTGGACCTGTAGTCTTCATTTTTTTTTTTTTTTGTTTTAAGATGGAGTCTGATTCTGTTACCCAGGCTGGAGTGCAGTGGTGTGATCTTAGCTTACTGTAACCTCCGCCTCCCAGGTTCAAGCAATTCTCCTGCCTCAGCCTCCCAAGTAGCTGGGACTATAGGCATGTGCCACCATGCCCAGCTAATTTTTTGTGTTTTTAGTAGAGATGGGGTTTCACTGTGTTAGCCAGGATAGTCTTGATCTCCTGACCTCATGCTCTGCCCACCTCAACCTCCCAAAGTGTTGTGATTACAGGCGTGAGCCACCACGGGCCTGGACCTATAATCTTCTTTTGGAATGGTTTGTTTTTGTTGCCCAGGCTGATCTCTAACCCCTAGCCTCAAGCAGTCCTCCCGCCTTGGCCTCCCAAAGTGCTGAGATTATAGGTGTGAGCCATCACATCTGGCTTAGAATAATTTACCTTAAAAACAAAACAAGCCAGGTATGGTGGCTCATGCCTGTAATCCCAGCACTTTAGGAGGCTGAGGTGGGAGGATCATTTGAGACTAGGAGTTCAGGACTAGCCTAGGCAAAATAGTGAGACCTTCTTTCTATAAAACATCAAAAACATAGCCAGGCATATAGTCCCAGCTACTTGGGAGGCTGAGGCAGGAGTATCACCTGAGCTTGGGAGGTCAAGGCCACAGTGAGCCGTGATCACACCACTGCACTCCAGCCTGGGTGACAGAGCCAGACCCTGTCTCAAAAATAAATAAATAAAAATTTAAAAGAAAACAGCAACACACATACACACAAACACGAAAACAACAATAGAGCTTTGTATTAATCAGCTAGGGCTGCCATAACAACATACCACAGACGGGGTGGCTTAAACAACAGAAATATATTCTCTCACAGTTCTCGAGGCTGGAAGTCCAAGATCAAGGTGCCTGCAGAGTTGTTTTCTGGTGTGGGTTCTCTCTTGCTGCTTCCCCACATAGTCATTCCTCTGTCCATATGTGCCACGAGTGTCTCTCCATGCTTCTTCTTCTTCTTTTTTTTTTTTTGGGGGGGGACAGTCTCGCTGTATCACCCAGGGTGGAGTACAATGGCATGATCTCACAACCTCCACTTCCTGGGTTCAAGCATTTCTCCTGCCGCAGCCTTCCAAGTAGCTAGGAATACAGGCATATGCTACCATGCCCAATTCATTGATTTTTTATTTTTTAGGAGAGGTAGGTTTTCACTATGTTGGCCAGGCTGGTCTCGAACTACTGGTCTTAAGTGATCCACCTGCCTGGGCCCCTCGAACTGCTGGGATTACAGATGTGAGCCACTGTGCCCAGCCCTAATCTTCTCTTCTTCTAAAGACACTGGTTATGTTGGCCGGGTGCGGTGGCTCACGCCTGTAATCCCAGCACTTTGGGGGGCCGAGGCGGGTGGATCACGAGGTCAAGAGATCGAGACCATCCTGGTCAACATGGTGAAACCCTGTCTCTACTAAAAATACAAAACATTAGCTGGGCATGGTGGCGCGTGCCTGTAATCCCAGCTACTCAGGAGGCTGAGGCAGGAGAATTGCCTGAACCCAGGAGGCGGAGGCTGCGGTGAGCCGAGATCGCGCCATTGCACTCCAGCCTGGGTAACAAGAGCAAAACTCTGACTCAAAAAAAAAAAAAAAAAAAGACACTGGTTATGTTGGAATAAGGTCTACCCTACAGACCTGATTAACTTAATTATCTCTTTCAATGTTCTATGAGTACCAGGATTTAGGGCTTCAAATTATGAATTTTGTGGGGACATAATTTAGCCCATAACAAATGCCTTTGGAATTATTTTTATTATCATTAGTTTACTTTTTTGTGATGGAGTCTCTCTCTCTGTCACCCTGATTAGAGTGCAGTGGTGTGATCTCAGCTCACTGCAACCTCTGTCTCCCAGGTTCAAGCAATCCTCCTGCCTCAGCCTCCTGAGTAGCTGGGATTACAGGCATGTGTCACCACACCCGGCTAATTTTTGTATTTTTAGTAGAGATGAGGCTTTGCCATGTTGACCAGGCTGGTCTCTTGACCTCAGGCGATCCACTTGCCTTGGCCTCCCAGAGTGCTGGGATTACAGGCATGAGCCACTGAGCCCTGCCTGGAATTATTATTTTAGAGACATGGTCTCACTCTGTCACCTATGCTGGAGTGCAGTGATGCATCAAGGTTCACTGCAGCTTTGAACCCCCAGACTGAAGCAATCCTTCCACCTCAGCCTCCTGAGTAGTTGGGACTACAGGCATGTGCCAACCACCACCTGGCCAATGTTTTTGTAGAGACGAGGTCTCACTTTGTTCGCCAGGCTGGTCTCAAACTCCTGGGCTCAAGCGATCCTCCCTCCTCAGCCTCCCAAAGTGATCTGACTACTAAAGGCATGAGCCACCATGCCTGGCCTTGGAATTATTATTATATTTTTAGTTCCAAAATGACATGAGATTGAACCTTATACAATTGCTGACAGTCAACTGTTTTCAACAAATATTTTCATTACAAAAATGGCAATTTCATTTGCAGCTCATCCTGAGTTTCCTGAGGAGGATAAATGCACATTTGACATTCTGGTTGCCTCAGTATCACAATTACATGTGTGCTGTTTTATCCATGTGAACACCAGAGGCAAGGACGCAAGACAAATGGCAAGCATGGATGAAGGAAAACCAACTCGGCTCTCTCCTGGGTCCAGGACAAGGTCTCTCTTTTGACCACACGTGCGATCTTCCCAGCCTGTGCATCCTTGTCCCCGTCCTTCATTCTGTCACTCACAGGCTCCAAACAGCGTGAGCTTCTGCACAGAAATTCACTTTCTTATTCTTTTTTTCCTGGTCCTCTACCTCCAGATAATCCTTTTCTTTTTTCTTTTTTTAAAAAAAGTCTGCTTTCCAGCCGGGCACAGTGGCTCATGCCTGTGATCCCAGCACTTTGGGAGGCCAAGGCGGGTGGATCACAACGAGTTCAAGAGATCGAGACCGTCCTGACTAACACGGTGAAACCATGTCTCTACTAAAAATACAAAAAATTAGCCAGGCGTGGTGGCACACGCCTAGTCCCAGCTACTTGGGAGGGTGAGGCAGGAGAATCTCTTGAGGTTGAGCCACTGCCCTCCAGCCTTTTGACAGAGTGAGACTCCCTCCCCCACACCCCACCCCCGCAAAAAAAGTCTGCTTTCCATAGAGGATCTCATCATGGGGAAGGCCAGGCAAGCTTATTTGCAAAGCATCATCTAAAACCCTAGAAAGGAGGTGCCATTATTATTCCCCTTTAAAATTTTATTGTATGTGTTTATCTATGTACTTACTTATTTACTTATTTTATTTTCCTTTCCAGACAGGGTCTCTCTGTCATCCAGACTGGAGTGCAGTGGAACGAACATGGCTTACTGCAGCATTGACCTCCTGGACCCAAGTGATTCGCCTACCTTAGGTTCTTGAATAGCTGGGACGACAGGTGTGCACCACCATGCTTGGCTAAATTTTATAATTTTTGTAGAGAGGGGGTTTGACCATGTTGCCCAGGCTGGTCTCGAACTCCTGAGCTCAAGTGATCCTCCTGCCTTGGCCTCCCAAAGTGCTGGGATTAATTACAGGCCTGAGTCACCACACCTGGCCTATTTTTATTTTTATTTTTTTACAGTGACCATCGCACTGGGGTCTCAGTGCGATGGTCCCTGTAAAAAGAAAATAAAATAAAAATAGCAAAGAGGAAGAGAGAGAGTGAACTCAACTCCTCATTATCTCCATTTTACAGATGAAGAAAATGAGGCGTCAGAGATTACATAACTTCCCTTGACTCATATTTGCTTATAAGTGGTAAGGCTGGATTTTCAACCCAGGACAAAGGGGTATGTATGCATGTATGTCTGTATTCATTTTTAATTTAATTTTTAAAGACAAGATCCCAGTCTGCTGTCACTCAGGCTCAAGTACAATGGCATGATCATAGCTCACTGCAGCCTCAACTTCCTTGGCTCAAGTGATCCTCCCGCCTCAGCCTCCTGAGTAGCTGGGACTGTAGGTGCCTGCCGCTGTACCTGGCTAGAGGTTAAAGTCGAGGCACTTTTAACCTCGATGCTACACCACCTTTTTCAACACCACTGAGTCCAGGTACTGACATCAGACTGAGGACCCAATGGCACTCCAGCTCAGACCGGTCTCTGGGGACAGTCACAGGATTCTTTCTTTCCACTCAAGGCGCAGAATTCTGTACCTTAGTCCAGAATTTCCTCCAGTTCTTTCCATCTCTTGGGCAACCTGCATATCTGTGGCCTCTTCTAGGGGGCTGGAAGTGACAGCTGAGACCTGCTTAGTGATGTGACATCATGGGAATTTGAGAGCACAGGCTTTGAGGCTGGCATGGTGATAGTAATAATTGACCTCATAGCGTGAGGGGGAGGTTGGCTGAGATAAAGGCCTGGAAAGCGGCTGGCAGAGTGCCGGGCACTTAGAAGGCGCCCCGTGTCGTGGGGATGCTTGGCCTTGTGGATCGTCCTAGAGTAATTCCTAGGACTAGAATACGAATTCTATGGTTGGGGAATACTTGATGGAACTTGTTTGTGCAGGATGAAAAGGAAAATCCTCTGCAAATCTTAATTTGCCTCGGCCTCTCAAAGGGCTGGGATTACAGGCGTAAACTACCACGCCTGGCCACACCTTGCCTTTTAACAAGCCGTGGAATTCCCTTATTTATGATGCTTATGGTTGATTATATTTCTCTTCATAGTAAAATGTAAGCCCGATAGATGTTTAAAAAGTATTTATTTTTATTTCAACATTTTTAATCGACACATGATATTTGTATATATTTGTACAAATGTATACAAACATTTACGGGGTACATGTGATATTTTGATACATGCATACAACGTGTAATGGTCAAGTCAGGGTATTTAGGCATGGGTGTTTTATAGGTTTTCAAAATAGTCATGGGGCTGGGCATGGTGGCTCATACTTGTGATCCCAACACTTTTGGAGACTGAGGAGGGAGGATTGCTTGAGCCCAGGAGTTTGAGACTAGCCTGGGCAACATAGTGAGACCTCACCTCTACCTAAAATTTAAAAATTAGCTGGGCATGGTGGTGCGCACCTGTAGTCCCAGCTACCTGGGAGGCTGAGGTCAGAGGATCACTGGAGCACAGGAGGTAGAGGCTGTGGTGAGCTGTAATCACACCACTGGCCCTCTGGCTTGGGTGACAGCAAGACCCTGTCCCAATTAAAAAAAACAAAACAAAACCAAAACCAAACCCACAGCCAAACAAAAGACAAAGCAGTCGTGGGTTAAATGAACACATCAACTTCTTCCCACTCCAAATTGAGTGCCCCTTTTATCACACCTGAAAGTTTTTCTGGACCAGACACGGTGGCTCACATCTGTAATCCCAGCATTTTGGGAGGCCAAGTTGGGCGGATGACTTGAGGTCAGGAGTTCAAGACCAGCCTGGCCAACATGGGAAACCACGCCTGTAACTAAAAATACAAAATTAGCCTGGCATGGTGGTGCGTGCCTGTAGTCCCAGCTACTTGGGAGGCTGAGGCAGGAGAATCACTTGAACCCAGGAGGTAGAGGTTGCAGTGAGCCGAGATCGTGCCGCTACACTCTGGCCTGGGAGGCAGAGTGAGACTCTGTCTCAAATAAAATTAAAGAATGTTTTTCTGGCCGGGCACACTGGCTCACGCCTATAATCCCAGCACTTTGGGAGGCCGAGGCGGGTGGATCACGAGGTCAAGAGATCGAGACCATCCTGGTCAACATGGTGAAACCCCGTCTCTACTAAAAATGCAAAAATTAGCTGGGCATGGTGGCGCATGCCTATAGTCCCAGCCACTCGGGAGGCTGAGGCAGAAGAATTGCTTGAACCCAGGAGGCAGAGGTTGCAGTGAGCCGAGATCGTGCCACTGTACTCTGGCCTGGGAGACAGAGTGAGACTCTGTCTCAAATAAAATTAAAAAATGTTTTTCTGAACACCAGTTCCTGTGTCTGTGGACTAGGGATGGATTACATTATCTCAGTCAACATCTCAGTCTTTCTCAGAAGGTCAAGCGCAGTAATGGATGTAATAGCATCATGTCTAATAAAGTGTTAGGCCAGCGAACATGAGGGGGCTGGCTGTTCTTCCTTTCCCTGATCCCAAGTCTGGACACCTCCCTGCTTTGCCTTCTGTTTGTCTAATCAGTGTGTTCTCCTGGCTGGTTTTCCTCTCCTTTTCCAAAGCTTTCCCCTTCCCACGCCAGGGATGCCACGTGGCTGCTCCATCATTTATAGTGACGGCCAAATAATTGAATTGTTATTGGTTTGGAGCCGGGTGAGGGAGGGGGAGAGATTTTTGCTAAATTGTTTCACTTTAGATAATGTTCATCTCTGGCTCTGTTGTGATTTATTTCTGCTGTTGGCAGTCTTGCTTTCTGGAAATTAATTCTCTGATTGGAATGGAAAGGAAAGTTGGTGGTGGCAGGGTGTGGGGTGTGGGGATTCCTTTGGATGTAAGATCTGGATGAAATGTTGGTCTAAGTTTCTCTCGGAGTGGCTGGAGGGAGTAGGGAATTTGGGTGTTGAGAATCTCAGGGTGCTCAGTCTGCACTCCTCACTTTATTTGAGTGGCACTTTGTGTTATAATCTCTTGAATCCAATGGGCTTAAGCCCTGGTCATCTGCTGTTTATATGAATACACTTACTTCCAGGATTTTCTAGAAGGCCCTCATACCCACATTTTGCAGATGAGAAAATTGAGGCTCAGACTGATGCATGTCATTGTACCAGGTATCTACTGCTCTGTAACAAACCACCCCAAACTTAGTGGCCTAGTAACTACTGTTTTATTATGCTCACAAATTCTGTGGGTCAGGCGTTTAGGAATGAAACAGGGGAAATAGCTTGTTTCTGCTCTGTGATTTCTGGGCCACAGGTGGGAAGACTTGAATGACTGGGGGTGTTTTGAATAGCTGAGAGCCCAAACCTTCTGAAGGCTCTTTTACTCATATGTCTGGAACTGGGGCTGGATGACTCAAAGGCAGGGCTCAGCTGGGACAGTTGATTGGAGGACCTCTGGACCTCCACATGACCTCCTCTTGCATCTTGGGATGCTTCATGTCATGGTGACCAAATTCTAAGTTAGAAGTTCTTGAGACTGAGCACCAGAGAAGGCGAGTTCTGTGAGAACCAAGTGGAAGCTGAATGGTCTTGTTTGACCTGACCTTAGAGGCAGCACTTGCTGGAGTGGAATGCAGGCCTGCAATGTGATCAGAGGACCCAGTGGACACACAGAGAAGCGCACTTCTGGAGAAAGGTGCCCCACTCCCCAACCCTGCCGGGGGATGCTTATTGAAGAGGCCACACCCTGGGTGCCCTAATCAAGGTCACTCAGTAAAAAAGGTATATCAGTTATAATTTTTTTTTTTTCCTGCAAGGAAAATCTTGACTCTGGCCTTAAATAATAAATAATTTCTTTTCTTTTGTAATCCCAGCACTTTGGGAGACAGGCAATTAGATCGGTTGAGGTCAGGAGTTTGAGACCAGCCTGGCCCACATGGTGAAACCCTGTCTATATTAAAAATACAAAAATTAGGCCAGGCGCAGTGGCTCATACCTGTAATCACAGCAGTTTGGGAGGCTGAGGTGGCCAGACCACTTGAGGCCAGGAGTTCGAGACCAGCCCGGCCAGTATAGCAAAACTGCATCTCACTAAAAATATAAATATTAGCCAGGTGTGGTGGCACGTACCTGTAGTCCCAGCTACTCAGGAGGCTGAGGCAGGAGAATCTCTTGAACCTGGGAGACAGAGGTTGCAGAGAGCTGAGATTGAACCTGGGAGGCAGAGGTTGCAGAGAGCCAAGATTGTGCTACAGCACCCCTACCTGGACAACAGGGTGGGACTCCAACAACAACAACAAAAGATTGTTTTTTTCCTTCACATAACTAGAACTTTAGAAGTAAGGAAAGCTAGTCAATTCGATGGTTCAAAAAGTCATCAAGAGCTGGGCATGGTGGCTCATGCCTGTAATCCCTGCACTTTGGGAGGCTGAGGTGGGTGGATCTCCTGAAGTCAGGAGTTTGAGACTGGCCTGGGCACCATGGTGAAACCTTGTCTCTACTAAAAATGCAAAAATTAGTCGGGCATGGTGGCGCATACCCGGAGTCCCAGCTACTCGGGAGGCTGAGGCAGGAGAATCGCCTGAACCCTGGTGGGGTGGAGGTTGCAGTGAGCAGAGATTTCGCCACTGTACTCCAGCCTGGGTGACAGAGTGAC
Organism: Sapajus apella; assembly: GCF_009761245.1. Classification (NCBI taxonomy): domain Eukaryota; kingdom Metazoa; phylum Chordata; class Mammalia; order Primates; family Cebidae; genus Sapajus; species Sapajus apella. The sequence continues at coordinate 72,805,552 of NW_022436942.1, forward strand.
ACTCTGTCTCAAAATAGTAATAGTAATTTTTTTTTTAATGAAGAGGAAAAAGAGAGAAGTTAAGTAACCCATCAAAGTGGCTTGGCTAGTGAGGGGCAGAATCAGATTCGAACCCAGGCAGTCTGTCTGCAGTGCCCTTGCTTGAAAGCACGGTGCTACGCTTCTTTCATTTGGGATGGGTATAGGAAAAATCGAGAAGCCAAACACACACCCCTTTGAGAAGAGAGAAAGGGAATCGGATGTGGCTGAGCATAGGGCTGGCCCCGACAGTCACCTCTCACAGATAGATGTATTGACTAAACTCAGAAAGCGTAGGTGGTAAGTCCAAGGTCCCAGGAAGGCTAAGTGGCAGAACCAGGATTTATACCCAAGTTCAGATCACTGGGCTTTTCCCAACATTTTAATCCTGCTTACGTTAGCTCCCATAATTATCTCAACTTTTAAAATTTGTTTAATTTTAAACTGAAATGGACAGGGGAGAGACATACAGCATGAATGGGATTGGATGCTGAATTGCTGCTGGGAACTCGGGGATGAAGAAGGCAGGATACAGGATATGGTGTTTACTGGATTCTTCTAGCCTGATGACACCAGCTTCATTCCAGGCCTAAGTGCATCTAGTCACGTGCTCCTAGGTGGCTGGACCAGAGAGGGGCAGAGCCAGAGGCCTCATGGATGGGGCCTGACTGGGTCCTAGGGAGGAGTGCAGGTTAAGGCAGGATCAGCCTCTTCTGCAGCATACAGATCTGGTCCCTGAGAGAGGAGGGTGGGGGGATGATGATTTCTTCTCTCTCCTGTTTCCCCACAGATTGCCTAAAGCAGAGCCACAGGCCCATGGGCGGTGTCCTGACACGGGCAGTCCCAGGGCTGGTGGGGGATCCCTCCCTGGTCCTGGTTGGTGAGAGGGCCACACACAGACACAGACAGACAGAGGTCTCTCTGAAATGGACAGTTAATTGTCTCCAGGCCAGGGAGACCTGCAGAATTAGGGCCTTCCGGGACTGGACTAGCAGACCTGGGAGGCAGAGACCCTGTCCCTACCCCCAGCCACTCTCATTTCCTTGCCAGAGCTCCAGAAATCCAGGTCGCTTTCAAAGCCTGGGGCTGCTGTCTACCCGAGCGTGGGGTCGCTTCCAGGGTCACTGGCTGGACAAGCAGGTCAATTTTAGCAGGAAACTAACATTTAAGTAGTGGTAGCTAACTCAGGGTTCTGAAATGTGGCCTGACCTTTGCAAAAGCCTGTTCTTTTCACCTCATTTTACACCTGGAAAGCCTGAGCACTCCAGAAACTAACATGTATGAAACATACACACACACGGACACACACAATCTTAATAAATGCTTAAATATATATATACACACATACACACAATGCTTGATGTATAAGTACACACACACACACACACACACACACACACACACACACACACACGGTAGGAGGTGCTTCCCAATTGCTATCGCTTGCAATCTTCACAACCCTGACAGAGGAGGCTTTTTAATTGTATTTTTACAAATTCCCATTGCATAGATGAGAATACTGGGTCTCAGAGATTAAGAGGCTTGCATATGATCTCTTAGCTAGGAACCATCAAGTGGGACTTAAACTCTCCTTTAGTCTCCATGCTCAGTCTTCTTTTCACTTTAACCTTGAACCTCTGAACTCCAGAGCCTGGTTGGAGGAGGATCCCTGGAGGAGCAAATAGAAGAATCCCAAAAGGGACCTGAAAGCAGGTCCCCTCCCTCACCTGGATTCCCAGTCAGAAGAGGAGGAAGCACCCACCCTCCTTCCCTCCTTTCAACCCACCCAGCCACCCACCCAAGGTGCCATTAAAGTTAATTGTTTTTACTGCCAGTTTAACATAGTCTTGTAAATCTTTTTATGATGTGGCCAGGGAACACCGAGATGCAGGCAGGACTTGATGGAGTTGGAACACAGGAGCGTGGCCCCAGAGCTATCTGGAGATTGTAAAACAGGAGCGCCCGGTCTCTCTAGGGGCACCCTCTTCCCTCTTCCTGGAGCACCAGGCCCAAGTCCCTCACCTGAGTGCCAGTTCTAGTGGCAGTTCTCCCAGCTGCGGCTAGGATTGTGCCTGGAATGCTAAGATCCTCCAGGCCACCCCCACTGTTTGGATAGGCCAACCCTCTTGACTCTTAAGTTGTGGAATCCTCCAGAATCTGAGACATCCAAGCCCTGGAGAGTGGTTCTGGATCCTTCAGAAAGGCTGAGGGGCAATTCCCATGTAGAAAGCTTGGCACTGGGTCTCTGTGTTTGCCCACCAAGGAGCAGCAGGGAAAAACACTGCAAGGTGGACATTTACGGATGTGAGAGGCACACATTCCACAGTGCCGGGACTCTGGAGGTGCAGGTCTTCTATGAAGGTGATTCTGCCCCTTCCCAGCCATTACCAGCAAAGAGAGCTGAGTCTTCCTGAACAGCGCCTTTAAGCTGGTTCCTCCTGGGTTGGTGGAGTGAGACTCAGCGGTTTCTGACCCTCGGGCAGACCTTGACTTCCATGCGTCTGGGTACAGGCCCAGTTTCCCCAAGTCTCCTCTCTAGGTTCTGGGTATCCCCAGTCGGAGCCATCCATGTTAAAATAGGCGTCTTAACTCCCACCATTGTTACCAGCGTTAAACAGATACTCCTAATGTGCCCAGAAAAATGCCAGGCACAAGCTAAACATCTGTAAACCACGGTGACAGCTCTAAGTGCTCATGATTAAGCCCAAATATTTATTAGGCGCTGGTCTGCAAGCCTCGGGTAAGCACTGGGACACACAGAGGAGAACAATGTTCTTTCCTTTAAAGGAGGCTTTTGTTATGAACCGAGGAACCTAGAGGGCATCAACGCAACACAGAGCGGTCCTTCCCAAAATGTATCCCGAGTCCCCCAGCAGTACCCGGGAAACTGTTAGGAATGCGTATTCTCAGGCCCAGCTCAGATCAATTGAATCGGGTGTCCGGGGGGTGGGACCCAGAATTCCGGTTTTAACAAAGCCCCCAGGTGATTGTGAGCTCATTAAGTTTGGAGAACCCTGATGGAGTGAATGCAGGCGCAGGCTTTGGAGGGAGGAAATGTGGGTTTCCATCTCTTTGCATCTATGTTACGGGATTTTGACCAAGAAATGGTAGCAAGTTCAGATGGGGAAAAGGGGAAAGGGAGTGGACGTGGGGGCGGTGAGGATGAAGTCAAGGGAATAGCCAGCCTTTTCCCCAACGGGGCTTCCTCCATCAGAGGCCGAATTTCCGAGCAGGACGGACCACGGGGCTCGCCCTAATTCTTGAGAGGTCAGAAAGGCCTCTCGAAACGCGCCGCGATGTGAAACCTGCAAACACGGGGTTCAGGCCGGCTCCGTTCTTCTAAGCAGCCCGCCTTTCGGGGCACCCAGCCTTTCCCAAGCCTCGATTTTCCGAATCTCTTGGGATCCTTGCGGCACGAATGGGGTTGGAAGCACCTTGGAAGCTACAGAGTCCCGGGTCAGGACAATTTCCGGCACTGCCCCAGTTCAGTGGTTTATAGAAATTTTCTCTCTCTCTCAGGTCCACGGCGCCCGAGAGAGAGGAGAAGTCGACTCTGGCACACCCGGGCGAGGTGCTGCCGGGATTCGGGAGCTGGGGCGGGTGATTTTTTTCGAGAATCCTCCGCTTGCAGTGACATCGGGCAGTGCGCACGGGCTTTTCCCTAAAGCGTAAGCGAATGAGCCGGCGAATAAAACGGATGTCTGCAACGTTAATGAATTGTACAAGGAGGCTGAGGGTGCGGACTTTGACCTAGGGAGCCAGAGGCGGTTCGGGGTGGCGCCTCCCCGTGCACCTAGCGCTGCGCTGGGCTTTCCCAGCCGAGGCGTGCGGAGCGCCCCGCGTGAGCTTCAGTGGAACTCATCCTTCTCCCACGTGGAAGAGGAGGTGGAGATGCTGGGAGAGCCGTGGGGGGTGGGGAGAGGGTGGAGGGGACTGTCTAGATTCTATTCTGGAGGATCCAATCACGTCGTGCTATTCCCCTGCCTAGAACTTCAAGGTTTTCTAACTGTTTGAATAAAACCCAAACAATGCCCGACGTCCAATGAACGAATGATCTAGCCTCGGCCTACTTTGCAGGACCTAGCTTTGTCCCTGCCCGCGACGTCCCGTTGGGAACGTCCTACTCGCCACCACCGGCTCTGCTTAGGTTCAAACTCCAGGCACTCTCCGCACTCCCTCTCTGGTTTCCAGCAGGAGAAGCGCATCAGAGGAGGGGGCGAGAGGCGCTCGACCTCTCGGGTTAGAGGAAATGCAAGTTGGGCCAATTTCCCCCTTCCAGACTCCCAGGCGGAACGGGCCAGGGGGCAGCGGCCTTGCCCGGCGGCCACTGCCCGCCTCCTCCCCTGCGCCCCCCGGCCAGGCTTTGAAGAGCGCGTTTTACGAACTTTTCCATTTTGCTTCTGGAGGCGTGTTTGTTCTTCTCAGTCACCCCGCTTTGTTTTTTATGAGCTTCAGCGCTGATCTGCACGTTCTTCCCTCCGTGTAATTTCAATTTGAACTCTCCCTAGAGCGGCCTTTTCCCTCTTGTTGCCTGCCAAGTCGTTTGAAGGCTGCGCAAACATTCTTCCTCCCTCCCGTCCGCGCGAGTCTCGGTCTACACCCGCGAGGGGAGGCGGAGGCGGATACTCCGAGAGTTCCAGTGGATTAGAGCCTTTCAGCAGCCGCCTTCAGACTCTTTGGGAGGAGAGGTGAAACATTGGAATAAATGCCCCTGCGACCAGTCTTCTCAAGGGTTGCGGTGGACGTGTGTGTGTGTGCGTGTGTGTGTGTGTGTGTGTGTGTGTGTGTGTGTGTGTAAACATTCCCTAACCCACATTAGAAGTCTTGGGAAGGGGGCTGGGTGAGGTGGCTCACACCTGTAATCCCAGCACTTTGGCAGGCAGAGGCAGGAGGATCACTTGAGGTCAGGAGTTCGGGACCAGCGTGGTCAACACAGTAAAACCACCTTTCTACTAAAAGTACAAAAATTAGCCAGTTGTGGTGGTGTGTGCCTGTAATCTCAGCTACTCGGGAGGCTGAGGCAGGAAATCACTTGAACCCAGGAGGCGGAGGTTTCAATGAGCTGAGCTGAGATTGTCCCACTGCACTCCAGCCTGGGCAACAGACCAGACTCCATCTCAAAAAAAAAAAAAAAAAAAAAAAAAAAAAGTCTTGGGAAGGACGACGGCGGAGACACACACAAGCAGTGATTCGACTGAAGTAAGCTTCAGCACTCAGTAAGTGTCCGGCTTTGTTCTTTCCACAGATTGCCTTCTTCGATTTTCAGTTTTGTGGCTAGGTGTTAACCTCATTTTACAGATGGGAGAAGCTGAGGCTGACTGATGAGGTTAGTTTCTCAGCCACCCTACTAAGATCTAAATCCACTTTTGAGCAAGTGCTCTGAATAACAATTATCTTGTAGCTTAATATAAGATTATTAAATACCACTCCCCTTTTCCTTTACCATTGGGCTTATGTCTTCATTGGTCATTTAAGGGGGGAAAAGGAAATATCCTTTTAAAACTCAGAGGCCAGATGCAGTGACTCTTGCCTGTAATCCCAGAACTTTAGGAGGCACAGATGGGTGGATCACTTGAGATCAGGAGTTAAAGGCTTGCCTGGGCAACATAGTAAGATCCCTTCTCTATATTTTTTTCTTTGAGATGGATTCTTGCTCTGTCACCCAGGCTGGAGTGCAATGGCGCTATCTCAGCTCACTGCAACCTCTGCCTCCCAGGTTCCAGCGATTCTCCTGCCTCAGCCTCCCAAGTAGCTGGGACTACAGGTGTCTGCCACCACACCAGCTAATTTTTTGTAGTTTTAGTGGAGATGGGGTTTCACTGTGTTGGTCAGGCTGGTCTCGAACTCCTGATGTCAAGTGATCTGCACACCTTGACCTCCCAAAGTGCTGGGATTACAGGCATGAGCCACCGCACCTGGCCCTCTACAACATTTTTTTTTTTTAATTAGCCAAGCATGGTGGTTTGTGCCTGTAGTTCCAGCTACTCAGGAGGCTGAGGCAGGAAGATCACTTGAACCCAGGAGGTCAAAGCTTCAGTGAGCTGTGATTGTGTCACTGTATTCCAGCCTGGGCAACAGAGAGAGACCCTGTCTTAAAATAAAACAAAACAAAAAACCAGAGAAGCTGGGTGCTTGTCATGTATCCTGTCAGAGAAAACATATTGACAAGAAACATGAAAACAAAATATTAAATACCTGTAACAACTGCACTTTTTGATATATATTTTATAGTGTTTACTTATTTTTATAAAAAAATAGAGATGAGGTCTTGCTATGTTGGAGCGGCTAGTGTTGAACTCCTAGCCTCAAGTGATCCTCCCAACTCAGCCTCCCAAAGTGCTGGGATTACAGGCATGAGTCACCATGCCCAGCCACAACTGCCCTTTATTAACGATGTACTTTTGTGCCAGGAACTGTATTAAACTGTCCACTTATTTCTCACAAATATTTCTAACAGTGTCTTTATGCATTAGATACTTTTCACATTCAGATAGGAAAACTGAAGCACAGAGAAGTTGAGTAACCTGCGCAAGATCACACAGCTATGAAGAGCTGGCTGCAGGACTTAAACCGGGGCAGAGGCACTCCTAACCATCAATATGCATCCTTCTGCTCTTCCCAGCTCTCTCCTGAGTGATATGAAAGAAACTCCAGGCTTACTGGTCCTGGGCTGCAGTTTTCCTCCCCAAGGTCACTCTGGGGACAAACAGGAAGATGAGAGCGGGCATGGGGCAGTTACATAAGGCGGTCACTTCAAAGGTGGCCTCTCCGGGGTGGATAGCCTTGGCTTTGGGCAGTTATCCAGGGGTACCAGTCGGCAAGCTGAGGGCTGTCCACCCTCTGTCTCCTACCCCATCTTAGTTCAAGGGCAGAACAGGCAGTGGAGGAGATGAAGGCTGGACTAGGTGGCGAGGGGGCAGGTCTTATAATCAAAGTTGGGCAGTGGCAGAAATCAGGTGACGCAATAAGAATAAAAATAACAACACCAGGTGCAGTGACTCATGCCTGTAATCCCAGCACTTTGGGAGGCCGAGGCGGGCAGATTGCTGGAGGCCAGGAGTTCAAGACCAGCCTAGCCAACATGGCGAAACCCCTTCTCCACTAAAATTACAAAAATTAGCTGGGCATGGTGGCATATGCCTGTAATCCCAGGTGGTCCAGAGGTTGAGGCACAAGAATTGCTTGAATCCAGGAGGCAGAGGTTGTAGTGAGCCAAGATCGTGCCCCTGTACTGCAGCCTGGCAGCAGAGTGAGACTCTGTCTTAAAAACGAAAAATAGCAGCATTTATTGCTCACTTGCTATACACTAAGCACGATGCTAAGCTCTTATGTTAACAGCTCTACTGGTAAGGACTTTCAATCATTTCCTTTAAGGGGCTCAGAGAGGTGAAGCCATGTGTTCAGTCATACGGCTGGGCTGCCTGTCCCAGGAGGAAGGAGGCATTAACTTCAAGTGAATTCGGCACATTCTGGGGGAAGTGGGTTCCGACTTCCTGTGATGCAAACTACAAAATATAATGAGAGGATCTGAGAATGGTAGATCCAGCTACCCTCTAGATGAGGAAACTGAGTCCTGGTGAGGCATGGAGTATGACCTAAGGTCTTCCATGAAGTCAAGACGGAATCCATTGTAATCCCAGCACTTTGGGAGGCCAAGGCTGGCCAGTGAGCTGAGGTCAGGAGTTTGAGATCAGCTTGGCCGACAAGGTGAAACCCCATCTCTACTAAACACACAAAAATTAGCTGGGCGAGGTGGCGGTGCCTGTAGTCCCAGCTACTCAGGAGGGTGAAGCAGGAGAATCACTTGAACCTGGGAGGTGGAGTTTGCAGTGAGCTGAGATCATGGCACTGCACTCCAGCCTGGGCAACAGAGCGAGACTCTGTGAAAAACAAACAAACGAACAAACAAAAAACAAAAAAAAACAGGGAGTCCAAATCAAATGGTCTGAGAATAACCACCCATGCCCCCACCCCACACCAGGGTACTTTCCTTTCCTCAGCTCTAAGAAGAAAGGGTGTGGCGGAGAGAGCCTGAGACAGAACTGGGTTTCCCTTCTGTCTTCAACTTACTATGACTTTATGCGGGTCATTCAATCTCCCTGGGCCTCAGTTTCTGCAAAATCATGGCGGAACAGGGAACATGCAAATCACACAAAATCATGGCGGTACAGGTGATTGAGTTGCTCAGGCACTTGGTGGTGATAATGTTCCCAGAAGCTCATGAGGCCACAGCCAGGAAACAGAGCCAAGCACAACCAGTTCCCCCAATCCTGAAGTTCTATGAAATTGACGCTCCCAGACTTCTGGAGGGTGATGGTGGCTGGAGGTTCACTGTGTCTTTGAAGAAGCACTCTTTCCTTTGTCAGGCATCCAAAAGGCCTCTTGATCCCAGTCCAGGGATAGGCTACATGTGCTTCCACCAGAGAAGTGGACTGTCTCCCCATCACTGGGATTTGTGTAGGGCCTCCTTTTTCTTGGGGCTGTGGAACTCAAGATGGGGGTTGGCTGAGGGTCTCCAAGCCCAAAAGCATTGCATGCAAAGGCCTGCATATATACCCAACCACAGCAGCTTATGTGCATATAAACTGATTTTAGGTCCACACAGACACAGTCCATGGCAGATCCACACCCAGCCCGCCTTCCTCCACTTCATTATTATTACTGCTGTGGTTGAAGAACTGTACTTTGTCTAGCCCCTAATGTGAGCCAGGTGTGTTATAATTAACAGTATAACATCTGAGATTCAGAGAGGTGCAGAAACCTGCCCAAGATGCACAGCTAGTAACCGTCCCTAAGAGAAAGACTTGTACAAAGATCAGAGCTAGGTGGAGGGAAAAGGAAGGGGACACGCAGAGGCAATGGGACAGAGAGAAGAAAATTCCTGGCTGGGTGGGCTGTAATCCCAGCACTTTGGGAGGCTGAGGTGGGTGGATCATTGGAGGTCAGGAGTTCAAGACCAGCCTGGCCAACCTGGTAAAACCCCATCTCTACTAAAAATACAAAACAAAACAAAAAAATAGCCGGGTGTGGCGGTCCACACCTGTAATCCAGCTACTCAGGAGGCTGAGGCAGGAGAATCTCTTGAGCCCAGAGGCAGAGGTTGCAGTGAGCTGAGATCGCCCTACAGCACTTCAGCCTGGGCTACAGAGCAAGACTCTATGTCAAAAAAAAAAAAAAAAAAAAAAAAACCAAAACCCGAAAACTCTTATCTGACTCTTCTCCCTGTCCTATATTGGGCATTAAGCTGGACTGTCCTCAACATGACCCCAGACACCCAAAGCCAGAGTCCCAGGAAGTCCATGGTTCCTGCAATTATTGGTATCATTTAAGCTGAGAGCAATATCTACAGAAATATGCCGATGGATGCTTTGGGGTTGATTTATCCTGAGATTCCCATTCCTTTTGACTCTTTTGGGGAGCTGATCTTTTCACTACAGGAATTTTAGGCTTTCTGCATCTGCCCAAGGAAATAGGAGGAGTGAAAAGGTTATGCCACCAGGCACTGGGAGGCGGGGGATGCATGCGGTATCCCTCCGGTTAGAGTCAGGTGGAGGCTTGGGCATGAAGTTACAGACTCATGAGAGGGGCACTGACTTGGCCAAGGCCAACCAGAGTCAGGGAAGGCATTTGGCCTCCAGGCTCAATTCGAACTTGCTCTTGCCAGGTGCTGTGGGCTGCCCAGGAGTGCTTTGAGCTGCAGATGGGAGGAATTGTGGGGCAGAGGGAATCGTGATGGGGTGTCTCCTTAATGGCCCCAGGGGTCACATGGCGAGTGGCCAAGCTCTGACCCTCGTCCTCCACTTCTCCGTGCCTAAATGCTGTCCTGGGTAGGGCGGGCATGCATTTTTTCACATTATGGGCTGGATAGGCGGCCACTTGGGAAGAAGCAAAGGAAAGCAGGATCTGGAGGGCGATGTGGGGGTGGGGTAGTGCTTGTGGGGGTAGGCTGCAAACAAAGGGGCCCACATTGGATCAGGCAGAGCCGCTGAGTGATGATTCACAGGCCAGCAGGGAGGGGCTGGCTGCTGGATGCATGCAGCCGGGCCTGGAGGAGAGCAGGGACACTCAGAGTCAGACTCATGCAGGAAAGAGAGCCGATCCAGAGAAACACATAAAAGAGAGACAGAGGCAGGTTCGGAGGCAGAAAGATAAAGACCGGGTATATGCGCGTGCACACACACACACACACACAATCACACACACATACAAACACACACACACACACAAACACACACACGTACAGAGAGCAGAGAGAGAGCGAAATGGGATTTGTGGCCAACAGTGGACAGAAAACCAAATCAATGTAAATTCATTTCATTTTGTTTTGTTTTAGAGGCAGGGCCTTGCTCTGTCACCCAGGCTCTAGTGCAGAGGTGTGATCGTGATTCACTGCAGTCTCCAACTTCTGAGTTCAAATGAGCCTCCTGCCTCAGCCTCTTGTGTAGTGAGGACCACTACTTTTTTCATTTTTATAAATAAAATATTTTTTTTTATTTTTTGTATATATAGGGTCTTACTATGTAGTCCAGTCTGGCCTTGAACTCCCTGAACTCCCATTGAGGCTTCACAGCGTGCTGAGTTTACACATTTGAGGTAGCTGGAGCCACTGCACCCAGCCTTAGTGATTTTTTTTTTAAATAAAGACGGGGTTTCACCATGCTGGTCAGGGAGGTCTTGAACTCCCAACCTCAGGTGATCCACCCGCCTTGGCCTCCAAAATGCTTGGGTTACAGGCATGAGCCACCACACCCGGCCTTAGAGGTTTTTAATGACCCCACTTGCACCCCAGCACACCCTATCTGCAATTTAAAAATTTCATCTTGCCAGGTCTGGAGTGGGCATCTGAGCATGGGCTTCCCATGACTGTCTGTGGCCAGGCAGGACTCATTGGCCACACAGAGAGTCCATGTCCAGCTGTAGGGACATGAGTGTATGCATACATGTGTATCATAGGATCACAGGACCTTCCCAAGATACAAGTGTCCTCACCAAATATGTGTGCACACACTCATGAAGGTCCAGCGCATACACACACACACACACACACACACACACGCACACGCACATGCACACAAACTTTCATTGCTGCAGCATGCTCCTGTGAACACACACAGGCTCCACTTTTGTTGAGCACCTAGCATATTCCAAGTTCTAGGCTGAGCTTTAAAGACAGAGAAAAACACAGAAAAGGGAAAGTTGCTTCTCAGTCTCCCAGAGGGAGGCTGCTGGGGCGCTGGGCGCAGGGACTGTCCCTCAGGATCCAGGACACGAGGACTGCCCCCTTGTCATTGGGAATGCCCAAAGGCAGGGTCTGTGGTAGGGCAGAAGTCTGTCCTCCCACCATAGTCAGCGACAAGAACATCCGCCCCAGAGCAGCTGAGCTTGGGACACGTTCAGGGCCTCCCAGAGTATAGATTCTGTCCTTTCTTTGCCTTAACTTCCTCCATTGACATGAGAAATCAAGAAGCTGGGGAGGGGATTCCTGCCTGTCCATCAACCCTCAGAACTGGCTGGGCGTGGTGGATCATGCCTGTAATCCCAGCTACCTGGGAGGCAGAGGTGGATGTATTGCTTAAGCCCAAGAATTCGAGACCAGCCTGGGAAACATAGTGAGATCCCATCTCTGCAAAAAATAAAAAAAATTTCAGAACTCCCCTACTTCCAAGTAGAGGACTGGCCTCCCCCTCAAAGGGGATCCTGTGGAAAAACGGGAAAGGTGCGCTATTCTCTTTTGTTCTTGCCCCAGTACCCCGGGAGGATGTGAATTTCCTTCACACTGGTGTGAGGAAGATGGCAACACCCAGTTGCTGCTTTCAGAGGAGTTGGTTTTTCTTGAATTTATTTCAAACATCCTAATGTGACGGGGGCACGGTGGCTCCCGCTTATAATCCAGCACTTTGGGAGGCGGGCAGATCACAAGATAAGGAGTTTGAGACCGGCCTGGCCAACACAGTGAAAACCCGTCTCTACTAAAAATACAAAAATTAGCTGGGCGTGGTGGTGGGCACCTGCAATCCCAGCTACTTGGGAGGCTGAGACAGGAGAATTGTGTGAATCCAGGAGGTAGAGCTTTCAGGGAGCCAAGATCATGCCACTGCACTCCACTGCACTACAGCCCAGGCGACAGAGCTAGACTCCAATTCAAAAACAAACAAAAACAAAAAAACAAAATCAAACATCCTAATGTTTGAAATAACAGCCCAACATGTGCTGAATGCACACCACATACGGGGGGCTACTTGCAGCACTTCGTAAATACTGCCTCATAAAAGGCTCAGACCAGCTCCGTAACATGGGAGTACTTATCGTGAAGCCCATTTTATAGATGAAGAAACTGAGACCTAGGGAGGGAGGGGCATTTGCCCAAGCTCATATGGCAGCAATTCACAGGCAGACAGGCTCACTTCAGAAGTCAAGCTTTTAACTGACATCCACCCTTGTAGCCAATAGTTCTGATCTAGCTTTGTAGGCTCCAGAAATAGGCAAGCTGTGTTGGGGTGTGTGTGTGTTTATTTGTGTGTGTGCATGTTCATGGGTGTTGTAGGTGGTGTAGATTCCAGGGGTCAGCCAGAGGCTACACTGGGATGGAAACAGCAGAGGCCCAAACCGGGGAGAACTTTCAAGGAGAGCCGCCGTTTCCTCTGACTGCAAAGGGGGCCTCGTCCAAGCCCACCAGCTCATTTACGCTTCGCTTTTGGTTCTGCAGCAGAGTTGCAGAGCGGCCCGGCTCTGCGCCCAGCCTGCCTGCCGTGTAACAAGATAGTTTATATTATACCGCCAAGCAGAAATAAAACTACTGAGTCAAACATTGCAAACAGATGCCGGGGCCAGAGCTCAGGGTCCGTGGCCAGATGCTCCTCTGAGCACCCGGGGAGTGGAGAAGCTGTGAGTCTGGTCTCTGCTGACCCTGCAGGTTTTGGGGGTGTGGGTGTGGGTGTGGGTGCGGCTGCGGCTGGAATTGAAGCGTTGGGGGCCGCGAGGGGTTTTCAGAAATGGAGAGAGGAAGAAATAAAAGTAGAGAAGGAGCATAACTTTCCTTTCTCTCTTTCACTTACTCCTTCCCCACACGGAGTCAACTTTGTGATTTGCCAATTTCTCCATTTTAATGGTGCTTCCTTCCATGAAGAGGTGAAGCCGAGCAAGGGATAGTTTTAGCCTCCCCGAAGTCCTCGTTGGTTCTCCTAAAACACCCCAAGTACACCATGAGAAGTCTCCTAAACCCCCCTTTAATAAGATTCTGCCTCTGAGCTCACAAGAAAGTTCTAGAACTTCTATCCTTATTCTTCATGTGGTCTCCTAACTCTCCTCTCCCACCCACCCCTGGTCCTCTACTGCACCTCTTAGACTGTAGCCAGCATGCCCTTCTTTAAGCACGTACTGAAAGAGTCATGCTCTTTTTTAAAAAAATTATTTTTATTTTTAGTAGAGACGGAGTTTCACTATGCTGGCCAGTCTGGCTGCAAACTCCTGACCTCGTGATCTGCCTGCCTCAGCCTCCCAAAGTGCTGGGATTACAGGCGGGAGCCACTGTGCCCAGCCTAAGGGTCATGCTCTTATTCTCAAACCTTCAGTGGCTCTCTATTGTACCCGGTAGAGCTCCTCATTTATCTGAGGAGTGCATGCATCACAGTCCCTTGGGATGCTTGTAAAAATGAAGATTTCAGGGCCACACTCCCGACCTATAGAATCCAACTTCTTCTGGTCTAGGAATCTGCACTGCAAATAATCTTAAAATCTTTCTGGAAGGAAACAAGGTGTATTTATTATTGTTGTTTAATGAGCACATTTATAAACTCAATAGGATGAGGCCAGGTGTGGTAGCTCATGCCTATAATCCCAGCATTTTGGGAGGCTGAGGCAGGTGGATCACTTGAGGTCAGGAGTTTGAGGCCAGCCTGGCCAACACGGTGAAAACCCGTCTCTACTAAAAATACAAAACTTAGCCGGGTTTGGTGGCAGGCGCCTGTAATCTCAGCTACTAGGGAGGCTGAGGCATGAGAATCACTTGAGCCTGGGACATGGAGGTTGCAGTGAGCTGAGATCATGCCACTGCATTTCAGCCTGGGTGACAGAGTGAGACTCCATCTGAGGAAAAAAAAAAAGAAAGAAAAAGAAAAGTCAATAGGGTGATGTCAAGCTAATATTTGTATAGCACTCTTCATTCAGTTATTCAACAGATACTTACAGCACATACTATGTGTCAGGCACTGTGCCGGGGCTGGGTGCTGGGGACACAGCACTGACAACATAATAAGGCTCTGGAAGTCTTGGCGTGATTTCCAGTGACTTCAGAGGAGGGAGAGCTTGATGGTAGCTGGATGGTCCAGGATGACGTTACGGGGAAGCATCTGGGGCTAGTCCTGATGGAAAAGCCCATTATCTCCAAGGATGAGGAGTTGATGCTCCAGGTGGAGGCGGGGCTCGCAAAGGCTTAGAGGTGGGGGAACGGCAAAACAGGATTTTAGACATTTAGACTTCAGCAGCATCACAGACTTGGGAAGTAGGTGAGAATACTGAGGAAATGGGAATCTTTACTATCTTAGGCTGCTTATCTTTCCCAGAATCTTATCTTCCTTTCCCAGGAAGTCTTCTAGAAATGCTGATTGAATGAATGAAAGAAGGACGGTAGGAGAGGAGGGCGAGATAAAAGATACAAAAAGAGAGGAAGGAATAAGAGAGAAGAATCAGGAGATTTTAAAAAAGAAGAGGAGGCCCCATCGTGTAATTCATGAACTTGAGAAGCTATTTGGAGTAGGATAAAAACATTTGTGTATCTGTGTGTGTGTGTGTGTGTGTGTGTGTGTGTGTGTGTGTGTGTGAATAACAGGCAGAGACTTCCAAAGCAATCAAAATAGCTCTGATTAACACTCACCCACCCCCTCTCTCTCAAGCCCATTTCCTCCCAGCCAAGGCCCAGGGCAGACACGACTGGCTGTAACCCAAACAGGGAGGGAAAGCTTGAGCAATTATTTTTATACCAGAAAAAGAAAACAAAACAAAAACAAAAACAAAAAAACTCTCAAAGACGCAGGCGTGCTCAGGGCCCCGCCGAGCACTTTGAGCTTTGAGCCCGCCATAACGCCCTCGCCACCGTCACCCCATCTCCAAGCCTTCCCTCTCTCCCAGCCCCCACGTGCTCTGGCCTCTATCTCCTGCCCGCCTGTGACAGACGGGCCAGGCCAGGCACCCCCAGAGACCAGCCCCCTCCCCATCAAGGGGGCCTGTCCCCTCTGAAACTGATCCCATACCTTTGGATCTAATTTGTTTCTCTGTCTGCTGGGTTTGGGGGGGTCTTGGCTGGAGACGTGGTGGTCACAGGTGACATTAATCACGTCTGCATCTTCCGAGGGCTGAGGATAGGATATCAGAGAGGTGACCAAGCATTGGCCACATGATTCAAATCATCCCAGCATTGATTAATTGGGTTCATCCTGAGTTTCTGAATCATAACAACTGTTTTTCTCCTTCACCTAACGTCAACAGGCCCTTAAAGGGGAAGGATCCGTTTACCCTTCGCATGTGGTGCATGAAGTTGATCAGCTCCTATTAAATGTTAAATGCTGGATGCGTTTTAGACAAACTCGATTTGCTCAAGATACTTTTCAAAGGTTCCGTGATGATAATTAGACATCTCTCTCCCTGCCTCGCCCCTTCCTCCGGCTTTCCTGGGATATGTTTTGGCTCCGGCCTCTGACAGATGGGATGGGGGAACGTGTGGGCTGATAGAGGGTCCTTTAGAGGGGGAATTGGCTGGGGGGAGAGCCCCCACAGGCTGTTTAAAAGGGATACAGTTTCTGAAAAGTTTAATAAGGCAGAAAACAATCCCCCATGCCAAATTTGCCTTCCAAAAGCTAACTATTCGGCATGCCTCCCGCTCCTACATGAAGGAACAGCATTTCTCGAGCCAAAAAAGCTGTTTTCTAGAGAGGAGAAATTCTGTTTCTGCACAGGGATGGGTGCAGGAAGCTTAGTGACAAAAATGCAGAAACCAAACCCGGTTCTAATGCAAATCAGTGAGAGGAGAATCAGCAGGAACCGTCCTCAAAGCACAGGCTCATTTCTTTTTTCACTTTTGTTTTGTTTTGTTTTTGAGACAGAGTCTCGCTCTGTCGCCCAGGCTGGAGTGCAATGGCGTGATCTCAGTCACAGCAACCTCTGCTTCCTTGGTTCAAGCGATTCTCCTGCCTCAGCCTCCCAAGTAGCTGGGACTACAGGTGCACACCACCACACCCAGCTAATTTTTTTTTTTTTTTTTTGAGATGGAGTTTCGCTCTTGTTACCCAGGCTGGAGTGCAATGGCGCGATCTCGGCTCACCGCAACCTCCGCCTCCTGGGTTCAGGCAATTCTCCTGCCTCAGCCTCCTGAGTAGCTGGGACTACAGACACGCGCCACCATGCCCAGCTAATTTTTTGTATGTTTAGTAGAGACGGGGTTTCACCATGTTGACCAGGATGGTCTCGATCTCTTGACCTTGTGATCCACCCGCCTCGGCCTCCCAAAGTGCTGACACCCAGCTAATTTTTGTATTTTTTAATAGAGTTAGGGTTTCACCATGTTGGCCAGACTGTTCTCGAACTCCTGACCTCAGATGATCCACCCGCCTCAGCCTCCCAAAGTGCTGAGATTATAGGCATGAGCCACTGTGCCTGGCTTTTTTTTTTTTTTTTTTTAAGACAAGGTCTTGCCCCTTCACCCAGGCTGGAGTGCAGTGGTGCAATCACAGCTCACTGTAGCCTCAACCTCCTGGGCTCAAGTGATCCTACCATCTCAGCCTCCTGAGTAGCTGGGACGATAGGTGTGTACCACAATGCCCAGCTAGTATTTTATTTTTTTGTAGAGGTGGGGTTTTACTGTGTTGCCCAGGCTGGTCTCCAACTCCTGGGATCAAGTGATCCCCCCAGGCCAGGCCTCCCGAAGTGCTGAGACTACGGTTGTGCACCACTGCGTCCGGCCCAGGCTCATCTCTTGCTCTGTCTCTCTTACCTGTGAAAGAGAGCGGTTCAGCATGGCTGCTGTCACACTGGGTGAGTGACGTTGGAAAAGTCTCTGTATTTAACCTGAATCTCAGCCTTCGGGTTCACAATAAGAAAATTAATACTCTTCACTTCTATTGAGAAGTTGAAATTAAAGCAGGAATTTTAATCCCAGGTCTTTGAGAGGCCGAGGTGGGAGGATCGGTTGTACCCAGGAGTTAAGAGACCAGCCTGGGACACCCCGTCTCTCCACGAATAATATTTAAAAAGAAGGACTTTCAGTCAAATGGCTCAGCAAATGCTGGGTTCTCGGCAGGCACTTGCCTAATAAATGTGTGTCTGTTGGGGCAAGGGGTGGCGCTGTGCCAAGGAGACCCTGGCCCTTCATATGTGTGGATTGGTTTGGTTCACACTGTTTCAAAATGTAGGTGAGCTCCAAGGTTTAGCTAATGGGACGTTTTTGGCTGGAAACCGTGAAAATGTAGAGCCAGCCTCCTCGTGTGGGCCTGGAAGCCCCCAGCAATGTTGTACTAAATAGTATGTTGGAAATTGATGAGCATGTCTGGAAGGTTCTTGGGGATGATGGAGGCTGCTGACCCCCCACATAGCAAACCTCCCAGGAATCCTTGTCAGCAAGGTTTTGTCTCCTAACAACAGGTTCACTTATTTGAAGTGACCTTGGTCCTCTGTGAACACAGACTCGTTTTCGGTGACGGAGAGAAGGTCAGTAAGGTGTTGGACAGGATTGTCCAAACCCTGCGTGCCCTGGGTGGGCTTTGGACTGGGGTGAATTTCATCACTGTGAGCCATGTTTCCCTGGTGTCTGCTGCTAATTGTTCTATGGAATAACTAGACTTTCTTGGTGCCCTGGGAGTCAGAGGATGGACAGGCAGGCCACATACGGGGAAAGAGGCAGAGATGGGGTAGAGGCCGTGTAAGGACAGACAGAGACAGAGAAGTAGAGAGACAATGAAAGAGTCAGGAAGAGAGAGAGAAAGAGACAGAAGAGAGGGAAGAGATAGAGGTTAAAAGTCTAAACGTCTGAGTGAAGGAAGCAGCAGAAGAAAAAGAAAGAAGGAGCGAGACAGAATTACCCACATGCAGAAATACATAAGAACAGAGCCAAAGAGAGGGTCAGAAATACAGACAACATCTGCAACACAGAAACATAAAAACTCAACTACAGAAGGAGAAATAGAGGCTGGGCGCCGTGGCTCACGCTTGTAATCCCAGCATTTGGGAGGCCGAGGTAGGTGGACCACTTGAGCCCAGGAGCTTGGGAACGGCCTGGTCAGCATAGTGAGATCCCATTTCTACAAAAACTTAACCGGGCATGGTGGCATGTGCCTGTAGTTCTAGCTACTGGGAAGTTGAGGTGGGAGGATCGCTTGAGCCCCTGGGATATCAAGGCTGCAATGAGCCATGATCGCACCACTGCACTTCAGCCTGGGCGACAGAGTGAGATCCTGTTTCAAAAAGAAAAAGAAGATAAAATAAAAATAGAGAACAAGAGAATGAGCAGGGAGGGGACTTGCAAGGTAATATCCTCTACATGGAGGCACTCTGTCGTTAGGATGCTGGCTGTCATTTCCCTTCCAGAACATGGGGTCCCTCTCAGTGTCACCAGACCTCAAAGTCCCCTGCTAGACTGGCGCCCTTAGGGACACTACTGGGATATCACAAGTTAGACATCAGAGCTACAAGGTGAGATTCCATCAGGGGAGGGATGAACTGTGGAGAGGATCAAAGGGAGCTGGGGCCTTGGATTCACTGGCAGGACTCCCAGTGGGGCCCACAGGCCTGAATTCCTGGCGGAACCCCCAGGAAACATTCTGATGTGCAGATAGAGATGCGCCAACTACATGCAGACTGCCTCCTCGCTCCTTCCCTCCTCCTCCTCCTCCTCCTCATCGTCCATGTTCCTTGAAATCACAGTTGAGGGCTGATGAATGCATAATTGAACTCAGGGTCCCTTCCTCTTGTGTTTGTTTCCTGGTGTATACCGTGACCATTGGAGTAAGCTGAAGTCTGCCTTACCAAGTTGTCCAAAGACCCATTGACATAGCGTTCGCGCGCTGGTGGCAGAAGAACGTGCTCGCTTGGAGTGAGACATTCTTGGGAGGAAATCAAGCTGCATCATTCTCTGTACCTTAGTCTCCTCCTGTGTGAAATGGGGGTGATAGTACACAAAGACATCTTTCTGGCTGCATTCCTGGGAGCCGTAAATGCGATCACTCATGCTGAAAGTGGAACCCAGCGCCTGGCACATAGTAAGCGCTCAGCACTTGGCGGCTCTGGAGTGCTTAGAAGACAGAAGCCAGATCGCTATCCTGGACAGGGGGTAATATATGGCATCGAGCTCCGACTGAGAATTGAATTCAACCTCAGCCGGAGAATTAGAACATTGTGATTAGAAACAAAAAGAGAGAAGGGACCAAACAACCTGTCTTCAAGTGCATGATGACAGAGCACAGACTTTCCTGGCAGCCTGAGGGGCTGGGGAAGGACAGGGCAGATCATATTAATAACAATAAATTATATCTGCACTGTGATTTATGGGTCCTGATGTGTCCCTCATTATGCTATCTTACAGTACCGTAGGAAGGGCTTATTATCCTCATTATGGTGTGTTGCAGTGGTTTTAGTGTAACTGTTGCTGTTAGTGACAATAGTGTTATCCATGATTTTATTGATGTTATTCCTGCTCGTCTCCAAGTTGGGGAAACTGAGGCTTAGCGAGAGCTAGTGACTTAACCAAGGGAAAGGTTGGTGCTAAGATTCAAATCTAGGTTTTCTCAGTCCTGGATTTTTTCTTTCTTTCTTTCTTTCTTTTTTTTTTTTTGAGACAGCGGCTCACTCTGTCATGCCGGCTGAAGGGTAATGGCATGATTTCAGGTCACTGCAACCCCACGGAGTTCAAGTAATTCTCCTGCCTCAGCCTCCTGAGTTGCTGGGATTACAAGCATGTGCCACCATGTCCAGCTATTTTTTTTTTTTTGTATATTTAGTAGAGAAGAGGGTTCACCATATTGGCCAGACTAGTCTTGAACTCCCGACCTTGTGATCCACCCACCTCAGCCTCCCAAGTTGTTGGGGTTATGGGCGTGAGCCACTGTACCCAGTCCAGTCCTGGATTTTTATTCCAGCTGCATTCTAGTCTCTTACAATCCCCGTTCCACCCTGCCATTTTGTAACCTCTTTGGTCTGGGGAGTCTTGGTGTCTCCTTCCTATGATGGACAGTTTTCTTGTTAGCCAGGGGTGATGGGGATCCAGGGTCCCTTCTGTCTGACCATGAGGGCCTGCTTCTGTGTAACCAACCAGCACTCCATCCCCAGGCCTGTTCCCACTCATGGGAGCTCCAAGTTCAGTAAGAATTCCCGCAGGCAGCTACCCACTGCAGGGAAGGCAAGGGTGACACAGATTTGAACTTGAACTTTCAAGTCTTCCCCTTGGCTGGCCTCACTTTTGTCTTTGAACCCAGCGGCAGCCTGGCCGATGGTTTACCCCACTCGTTTTCCTTCACTGCTTTTTCCTCTTCTTCTCTTCTCCCAAAGCCTGCTCAGGACTGAGTTGGTTAGGGACCAGGTTCATTTAGCATTTGCAGGGCAAGCTATTTCAAGAATGTGCAGATTCAGTCTTGGAAATGGCAGAGGAGAAACCTGGCTTGGCTTCTGAGCAGGAGAACAAATGAACCCCTGACCCCCCTTCCCCATCCTGCGATTTCCTTTGTCTCAATCCAAAATCCCCCTTTACATGATCCTGGAGGCTTCCTAATAAAATAGAACTGTAACTTTATCTAAGACGAGTGCAGCACATGTAGAATGGATAAGGTGTAATTAATAACAGAAAATAATGCTTCCCTCTCCTGACCTTTCACCCTCATATAAGTGTCTTAAGTTTTATGACAGCTAAGCACAAAATTAGTGTGTGCATGCGTGCATGTGTGTGTGTGCGTGTACCTCAGTGTGTGCGTTTAAGCTGAACCTATGTGGGGCCAATACGTCTGTCTAGTGAGTATTCACCTAACCCTGGCTGGAACTGGTTTACGTTTCTGGGTAGACTGGCCTCTCGCTGAACTCGGGAATTGCCTGAAACTGATCTGATTTCTTGAAGTTAGGATTCTGTCTAGATCTCAAAATACCTCATGTCTATTTACCTGCAAGCATTTGGATAATGCAGAACCTAGATATAAAAAAAAATTAAAAGGATGCCATGTGAGCAGGCACATGCGCACACACACACACCACACACACACTATCCTTTCGGTTGTGTATGGTGTTTTAGAATCCCAATGGATGCTGGGGAAAAGGTATTGATACTTCTTTGTGTACCTAACAATGGGTAGAAAAGCAAGATGAGCATTTCATTGGTTTTGATGCCAGAAATTCTTTGGACATACGAATATCTCATGATGGAAAATGCTCTCTTCAGCAATTGCAATGCTCCTAATCCCCAGCGTGGCATCTTCTTTGCTATTTTTCTAGGGGCCAGCGAAAGATGTGTGCTGGACATGGCAAGATAGGGGCGAGACAGACCATGGTGAGGAGAATGGCACCTACAAGACCTCCCAGACTGCTGTGTGCAGTTGAAATCGAAGTGAGTTTGAACCAATACTGTTTATCTTTTTTTTTTTTTGAGACGGAGTTTCACTCATGTTACCCAGGCTGGAGTGCAATGGCGCCATCTCGGCTCACCGCAACCTCCGCCTCCTGGGTTCAGGCAGTTCTCCTGCCTCAGCCTCATGAGTAGCTGGGATTACAGGCACGCACCACCATGCCCAGCTAATTTTTTGTATTTTTAGTAGAGATGGGGTTTCACCATGTTGACCAGGATGGTCTCGATCTCTTGACCTCGTGATCCACCCGCCTCGGCCTCCCAAAGTGCTAGGATTACAGGCTTGAGCCACCGCACCCGGCCAATACTGTTTATCTTAATGCTTCCATGACTATGTTGGTTTTAAGCAATATTATCTTGCTTTAAAAGGTCACTGGGCTGGCCCAAGCTATTGGTTTCTCGTGATTCATTACGTTTGATGTTCAACTTTTCTCGAAGTCCACAACATCAGCCTCTGGGTTAATGGAAGCCACACCAGCCATGAAGCCAGTAGCTTTGAATCCTCCCTGGATGGGGAGGCCTGGGCCGGGCAGAGTGAGCTGCTTGCTTTTGATCAGCAGTGCTGATGTGAACCAGAGGTCACGCATGTTTGGGGCCTGTGTGTTAGCTCTACCAGACAGCAGCAACTGGGCCTTGACACTCCCTCCCACCCCAAGCCCCTCGAGTTTTGTTTTCCATGGTTTTTCCTCTCTGGGCTGACTTTTTTAAGACCCCTAGGGCACCAGAAGGACTTTTGCTGGGGGGAGATCCAGAGCCCTAAATCATTGGAGAAGTCCCCTTTGTCCACTCCAACGGCCTTCCTCTTTCCATCCTGACTGTTTCAGACACAGATCCACCATGCCTGCTCCCTCAGGGGATTTCTGCTCACCAGTGACAGGTGGATTTGCAGGGAGATGTCTTTCTCCCAGTAGAGTCTTTGGGTTGTTGAGTTCTTTTATGGGCGTGCTTGAACTCTGGAGGGCCCCCAAACTGACAGCCACCTCTGTCTGCTAAATCGATCGTAAATTTTCCTGTCATTATGTCATCCTGTCATCCTTTTACAGATGCTTTTTTGCCTGCCATATTTTTATGGCTCTTTTTCCAAGAGGGGCTGCATGGAGGGTGGGTCAGCACCCTCATTTATCTGGAGGAAGGGCAGGAGAATTTCTTATCGTTGGTATCGGAAAGCGGGATCTCCCACTTATCACCCCCTCTTTGGCCTTGGGGGTTTAAAGGCAACACCAGCTGGTTGGATGGGATAGTTTAGGGAGTTCACTAGGCTGCCATCTTTATAAAGCTGACAATGACCAGAAAATGGGGGGCTCCCACCCTCCCCTAATTTCATATCCTCTGAGATACTTCAAATCACAGTAGACCAGCCCTGGAGTTTGTTTCCAGGATGAGAAGATCTTGATTGGATTAACGTACTTCCCAGTGGAGGCTCTGAGGTTTGGCAAACATAATAAGAGGAGTAGCTCTTAAACAACAACACTTGAAAAATTAAACAAGTAATATGTATTCTTTAGAGGAAAATTAGAAAAGGCAGATAAGGAAAAAGAAGAAAATGAAAATCACCTGTAATCCCATTACATAGGCTAACCACTCATAGCCTACCATATATCTTTCTAGCCTTCTGTGTATGGTAGATGCATTTTAAATGAAAATATGATTATATCACATATACTATTTTTTGTATTTATTTACTTATTTATTTATTATAGAAACAAGATCTCACTGTGTTGCTCAAGCTGGTCTCGAGCCCCCAGGCTCAAGCAATCCACCCACTTTGGCCTCCCAAAGTGCTGGGATTATAGGTGTGAGCCACTTAGTCCAACCTGCTTTTTAGTTCTTTTAGATGGACTCTCACTCTGTAACCCAGGCTGGGGTGCAGTAGTGTGATCATACTTCACCGTAACCTTGAGCTCCTGGGCTCAAGTGATCTTCCCACCTTGGCCTCCTGAACCATACCTGGCTAATTAAATTTTTCTTTCTTTTTTTTAGAGATGGGGTCTTGCTGTGTTGCCCAGGCTGGACTTGGACTCCTGGGCTAAGAGATCCTCCCACCTCAACCTGCCAAAGTGCTGGGATTACAGGTGTGAGCCACTGTATCAGGTATATATCACATATACTGTCAATGGTTATATTTATCACGTAAATCATATACATATACATATATAATATTATATTATAATATATTCTATAGATAATACATTTATTTATCTATTTACATATATTTTTTGAGATGGGGTCTTGCTCTGTTGTCCATGCTGGAGTGCAGTGGTTTGATCTCAGCTCACTGCAACCTCTGCTTCCCAGGTTCAAGTGATTCTTCTGCCTCAGCCTCCCGAGTAGCTGGGACTACAGGCATGTGCCACCACACCCCGCTAATTTTTGTATTTTTGGTAGAGACTGGGTTTCACCATGTTGGCCACGGTGGTCTCGAACTCCTCACCTCAAGTGATCCACCTGTCTCAGCCTCCTAAAGTGCTAGGATTACAGGTATGGGCCGCCGCACCTGGCCTTTATATATATTTAAATAATACAGAAATAACAAGAACAATAAAAAACCAAATTGTACCCACTGTTTACCTTCCAGTGAATACCTTTCTAGACCTCTGTTTTCAGATTGTGTGCTAACCTGCTTTTACAAACTTTAGCAATATTGAATGGACTTCTCCATGCCAATATATCTGTCTCTACACCAGGAGCTCAGTTGTGTTCCGCTGTCAGGATGCATCATGGGCCAGGCTCAGCAGCCCATGCCTATAGGCCCAGCAATTTGGGAGGCCAAAGTGGGTAGATCGCTTGAGCCCAGGAGTTCAAGACCAGCCTGGGTCACATGGTCAAACCTCGTCTCTATAAAGAATACAAAAATTGGCTGGGTATGGTAATGTGCTCCTGTAGTTCCAGCTACTTGGGAGGCTGAGGCAGGAGGATCCCTTAAGCCTGGGAGGTCGAGGCTGCAGTGAGTTGTGATCATGACACTGCACTCCAGTCTAGTCACAAAGTGAGACCCTGTCTCAAAAAAATAAAATTAAAGGCCAGGTGTGGTGGCTCATGCCTGTAATCCCAGCACTTTGGGAGGCCGAATCGGGTGGATTACCTGAGGGTGGGAGTTCGAGACCAGTCTGACCAACACGGAGAAACCCCGTCTGTACTAAAAATACAGAATTAGCCCGGTGTGGTGGCGCATGCCTATAATCCCAGCTACTCAGGAGGCTGAGGCGGGAGAATTGCTTGAAACCAGGAGGCAGAGGTTGTGGTGAGCCGAGATTGTGCCTTTGCACTCCAGCCTGGGCAACAAGACAGAAATTCTGTCACACACACACACACAATAAGCTAAAAAAAAATTTAATTGAATTAATATTTTAAAAATGATGTACCAGGCTTTGGCTAATAGGTTAATACCTCTTGTGCAGTTGTATAGGTAGCTTATTTCCAGTTGTTTGCAAATACCTCTTCTCCTGGCTTAGTTGTCAGGACTTTATCAGACGGAATTTGCTTCCCACCCACGGCCCATCTAACAAAGGCACTCTACCCCACCCACACTCTGTTTAGCAAGACGGAAATTCAAATATGCTCAGGAGGTTTTTTTTATCTTTTTTTTTTTTTTTTTTTGAGACAGAATCTTGCTCTGTCACCCAGGCAGGAGTGCAGTGGCGTAATCTCTGCTCGTTGCAACCTCCACTTCCTGAGTTCAAGCAATTCTCATGCCTCAGCCTCCTGAGTAGCTGAGATTACAGGTGTGAGCCACCACATCCGGCTAATTTTTATATTTTTAGTAGAGATGGGGTTTCACCATGTTGGCCAGGCTGGTTTCGAACTCCTGACCTCAGGTGATCTACCCGCCTCGGCCTCCCAGAGTGTTGGGATTATAAGTGTGAGTCACCCCCCCACGGCCCCTAACTTTTCTTATTGTGTGGTCTGGCCTCTTGGTTTAGGAGATACATTTGGACTACTTCATTCTAGACTTAGCTTCTTGTTCAACTCATGCCTCTGTCTGGCAGATGCTTCCTAGTTTATAAAGTGCTGGAAAATTGGAAAGACTTGTTCATTTGCAAATGGAGTCAGGGCTGAGCTCCACATTGCAGGGGCCAGGAATTCCTTCTCTGAATTCCAGCCTCCAGCAGAGAGGATCTCACAATTTGTGTCCATTGAACTCAAATAAAGAGAGGGCAGTGGGGCATCTTTGTAAACCCTTGTTATTGCATAGGTCATTATAATAGATGCAGGACTGGCAAATGACGGCTCGAGTCAGATTCTTCTAGGGGGCATTTCTTGGGTGGCCAGTGGTTAAATCTTGATTCCAGAAATATTTCCCAAGAAGAAACTTTCTGTAGCATTAGAACTTGTACCCTTGCCGGGCGCGGTGGCTCAAACCTGTAATCCCAGCACTTTGGGAGGCCGAGGAGGGTGGATCACGAGGTCAAGAGATCGAGACCATCCTGGTCAACATGGTGAAACCCCGTCTCTACCAAAAATACAAAAAATTAGCTGGGCATGGTGGCGCGTGCCTGTAATCCCAGCTACTCAGGAGGCTGAGACAGGAGAATTGCCTGAAACCCAGGAGGCGGAGGTTGCGGTGAGCCGAGATCGTGCCATTGCACTCCAGCCTGGGTAACAAGAGCGAAACTCCGTCTCAACCAACAGATAAAAAAAAAGAACTCGTACCCTGAAAAACTTTTTGTTACCAAGAACAATGGGATGCTTTAAAGTTGAACAATACTCCTTTTTTTTTTTTCTTTTCTTTAACAATCTAAATTTTTTTTTTTTTTTTGATGGAGTCTTACTCTGTTGCCCAGGCTGGAGTGCAGTGGTGCCATCTCGGCCCACTGCAACCTCCACCTCCTGGGTTCAAGCAAGCAATTCTCCTGCTTCAGCCCCCTGAGTAGCTGGGATTCCAGGCCCGGCTAATTTTTAGTAGAGATGGGGTTTCACCATGTTGGTCAGGCTAGTCTCTACCTCCTACGTTCAGGCAATTCTCCTGCCTCAGCCTCCTGAGTAGCTGGGATTATAGGCACGTGCCACCATGCCCAGCTAATTTTTTGTAGTTTTAGTAGAGACGGGGTTTCACCATGTTGACCAGGATGGTCTCGATCTCTTGACCTCATGATCCACCCGCCTCGGCCTCCCAAAGTGCTGGGATTACAGGCGTGAGCCACCGCGCCCAGCCCCCCCTTTTTTTTTAAACGGAATTTCGCTCTTGTTGCTGTTGCCCAGGCTGGAGTGCAACAGCGCAATCTTGGCTCACTGCAACCTCCGCTGCCCAGATTCAAGTGATTCTCCGCCTCAGCCTCCCAAGTGGGTGGTATTATAGGCATGTGCCATCACAGCCGGCTATTTTTGTGTGCGTGTGTGTGTTTTTTTTTAGTAGAGGTGGGGTTTCACCATGTTGTTCACGCTGGTCTCGAACTCCTGATCTTGGGTGATCCACCCGTCTTGGCCTCCCAAAGTGCTGGGATTACAGGCATGAGCCACCGTGCCTGGCCCATGCTCCAGTTTTGTCTTAAGAGAGATTCCTCTGCCTTGCTTCCTCAAACTCCATGCTTTAGGGTGAGGCCTAAAGCTGTGTGGAGAGTCTGTGGTTGGGTGTGCTGTGAACCTGCAGCTTAGAGCCGGATTTAGATTCATGGTGATTATTTCATGATTTACCAAAATGAGTCCGTGGTGTCATCGGACAGGATGGAAACAGAGAAACCTATTCTCCCAGTGTTTGGCAAATAAATTGGAAAAAAAGTAACATTGGTCATTCAGAAAAAAAAAACAAAAAGGTGAAGAATAAGAATGAACGTTTTGGCCAGGCATGGTGGCCCACAGCTGTAATCCTAGCACTTCGAGAGGCCAAGGCAGGAGGATTGCATAAGCCCAGGAGCTTGAGACCAGCCTGGGCAACATAGGGAGAGCCCATCTCTACAAAAAGTAAAAAAATGTAACGGGGCGTGTTGGCTCATGCCTGTGGTCCCCACTACTTGGGAGGCTTAGGCGGGAGGCTGGCTTGAGCCCAGGAGGTTGGGGCTGCAGTGAGTCGTGTTTGCGCTACTGTACTCCTGCCTGGGCAACAAAGTGAGATCCTAGATTTCTCAGGAACAAACGAACAAACAAACAAAGTGGCTGCCAGAAGCTGGGGGTGCGGAAAATGGAGAGTTGTTGTTTAATGAATATAAAATTTTAGTCGTCCAAGACAAGTAAGTTCCAGAGCTCTGCTGCCCAGCACCGCGCCGTGGTTAATACAGTCGTGCGCACTTCAAAATGTGATAAGATGGTAGATCTCATGTTGGATGTTCTTATCACAGGACAAATACACAAAAACAATACCGAGAACAAAAGCACACAGGACACTTAGGAAAGTGTTGGACATGTCTATTACTTTGACTGTGGTAGTGGTAACACAGGTGCCCACACACATTGGAACTCATCAAACTTACATATGTTAAGTATATCTAGTTCTGGCCAGGTGCAGTGGCTCACGCCTGTAATCCCAGCACTTTAGGAGGCCGAAATGGAAGGATAGCTTGAGCTCAGGAGTTCAAGACTAGCCTGGGTGACATAGTGAGACCTCATCTCTTTTAAAAAATAATAACAATAAAATAAATAAATATATTCGGTTCTTTGTATAGCCGTGTCTCAATAAAGCTGTTTAAAAATACTCCCATGTGGCCTGGTGCTGGGGCTCCCACCTGTAATCCCAGCACTTTGGGAGGCTGAGGTGGGTGGATCACTTGAGGTCAGGGGTTTGAGACTAGCCTGGCCAATACGATAAAATCCTGTCTCTACAAAAAATACAAAAATTAGCTGGGCGTGGTGGCACTTGCCCGAAGTCCCAGCTACTTGGGAGGCTGAGGCAGGAGAATTACTGGAACCCTCGAGGTGGAGGCTGCAGAGAGCTGAGATCATAACACTGTACTCCAGTCTGGGTGACAGAGTAAGACTCTATCTCAACAAGAAAGAAAAAGAAAAAAAAAATAAAATAAAACCTACTTTATAGGGTTATTTTTAGGATTCATTGAGTGAATATAAAGTGCACAGAAGACTGCTTGGCAAGAAATGCTTGAATGAGCTGTTGTAGTCTTTCTCTCACTATTTGAAAGCTAGAAACAGGAATGTTATCTCTGTAACCTCAGTGCCTGATATGCTCTGACATCTGGAGGATGTTTGCTGAATGACTGTATAAACTTCAGCTGCTGGAGATGATGGTGGAAGGCTGACTTACCTCCCACATGCAGACAGTAGACACCTAAGCCTACAGCTAAGTCTGCCGGAAGTCCCACTTCCCAGCCTGTTTCCAGACTCATGTGTCCTCGGGGCCGGGGGTTAAAACGTAAAGGAAGCTCCAGATCCGGTTTGGCTAATGTGTGGAAAATTCCACAGATGCACTGTCTGGTCCCAATCGCCCATCTCACCCCCACCAACTGCAGCATCGCAGACACACCAGAGAAAAGAGAAGGGAAAGTGAAAACATTTCTGAGTGCAGCAGCAAATTCAGCTGGTGTGTGGGGAGCACGATGTTCCAAACACAATTAAAACCCAATCAGTGTCCGGAAAAGTGCATTAATGTCCCTCAGTCAAACGACAGAGTACATGTGGCGTAGGCATCTCTCTGGGGGCTGCTGCTTCAAGGGCTGTCAGTGATGGCAGAGATGGCCCCCACCCAGGCAGAATCCAGCATGGACCTTAGTCTCAGAGGCTGGGATTCCAGGTAGAGAAAGAAGCCCAGGACCTATCTCCATTTTTTCCCTTTTTTTTTTTTTTTTCTGAGGCAGAGCCTGGCTCTGTTGCCCAGGCTGGAGTGCAATGGCACTATCTTGGCTCACTGCAACCTCCGCCTCCTGGGTTCAAGCAATTCTCTTGCCTCAGTCTCCTGAATAGCTGGGACTACAGGCATGAGCCACCATGCCCAGCTATTTTTTTTTTTTTTTGTATTTTTAGTAGAGATGGGGTTTCACCATGTTGGTCAGGCTGGTCTCTAACTCCTGACCTTGTGATTAACCCGCCTTGGCCTCCCAAAGTGCTGGGATTACAGGTGTGAGCCACCACACCTGGACTTTTTTTTTTGAGATGGAGTTTTGCTCTTGTCAACCAGGCTGGAATGCAATGGCATGATCTCGGCTCACTGCAAACTCCACCTCCTGGGTTCAAGCAATTCTCCTACCTCCACCTCCTGAGTAGCTGGGACTACAGGTGTGTGTTACTACACCCAGCTAATTTTTCTGTATTTTTAGTAGAGATGAGATTTCACCATTTTGACCAGTGTGCTCTCCTGACCTCAGGTGATCCACCGGCCTTGGCCTCTCAAAATGCTAGGATTACAGACCTGAGCCTCTGCGCCCAAATTGTTTTGTTTTTTAATTCTTGATATATGCAGATGCTGAAAAGGAGAGATCAGCTGACTCTTCTTGGAGTCATTTCTTTTCATTTTTTTCTTTTGAGACGGAGTGTGGCTCTGTCACCCAGGCTGGAGTGCAGTGATGTGATCTTGGCTCACTGCAACCTCCGCCTCCTGAGTTCAAGCAATTCTCCTGCCTCAGCCTCCTGAGTAGCTGGGATTATAGGTGCCCACCCCCATGCCCAGCTAATTTTTGTATTTTAGTAGAGACAGAGTTTCACCATCTTGGCCAGGCTGTTCTTGAACTCGTGATCTCACGTGATCTACCTGCTTCAGCTTCCCAAAGTGCTCCAAAGGGCATGAGCTACCGTGCCTTGCCCCCATTCATTTTCAAGAAGGAATGAAAGTAGCTCACTGATTGAATCATAAAATATTTCATTTGGGGCTGGGATTACCAATGGTGGCTCACATTTGTAATCCCAGCACTTTGGGAGGCCAACGTGGAAGGACTGCTTGGACCCAGAAGTTCAAGACCAGCCTAGGCAACATAGTGAAACCCCGATTCTACAAAAATTTTAAAAAATTAGCCAGGCACGGTGGCACAGGCTTGTGGTCCTAGCCACTAGGGAGGCTGAGGTGGGAGGATTGCTTGAGACTGGGAGGTCATGGCTGCAGTGACCCATGATTGTGCCACTTGCATTTCAGCCTGGGTAACAGATCAAGCCTCTGTCCAAAAAAAAAAAAAAAAAAAAAAAAAAAAGGGCCGGACGAGGTGGCTCACGCTTATAATCACAACACCTTGGGAGGTCGAGGCGGGAGGATCACGAGGTCAGGAGTTTGAGACCAGCCTGACCAACATTGTGAAACCATGTCTCTATTGAAAATAGAAAAATTAGCCAGGCCTGGTGGAGTGCGCCTATAATTCCAGCTACCCAGGAGGCTGAGGCAGGAGAATCACTTGAACCGGAGAGGTGGATGTTGCAGTGAGCCGAGATCATGCCACTGCACTCCGGCCTGGGCAACAGAGCAAGACTCTGGCTTAAAAAAAAAAAAAATCATTTGCACACTGTTTCTATAAGCCCACCACTGGGCTAAGTCAGCAGTTCTCAGCTAGGGTTGATGTCCCCAGGGTACATTTTGCAATACCTAGAGGTAATTTTGATTGGCATAACTTGGGTTGTGTCTGGTTTGTAGAGGCCAAAGATGCTGTTATATATTTGCAATGCACAGGCCAGCTCCTATAACAAAGCATTACCCAGTCGGAAATGTCAAGAATGCTGAGCTGGAGAAACCCTGGGTTTAGACCCAAGTGTTATATGGTGGTGAACGTTTCCTTGAACTTGGCCGTCTTACAATTTCTTTAAATAGCTGGGTGTGGAGAGTGGCCCCTTTAAGGACAATGCTGGTCTTTCTTTTCTCCTCTTGCCTGTGTCTCTGGGGCCTGCTGCTGTGGCGGAGCGTTGGCTGGTGAGTCTGTAAGTGCGTGCGTGTGTATGTGTGTGTTCAGAGCCGTGGGGGGTGTATGTTTGGACTTGTGTGGTTGTCTGTTTATGTCTGTGTACATCGGTGTGGCTCTGTAAGAACTTTTCTGTCATTTCTTTCCCCTGCTTGCCAAAGAGGCAGATGTGGCTTGCAAAGTCCTTCTAAGGTCAAATTCATCACCAGACCAGATGAAGAAATCATTAGGGAAAGACCCTCCTTTGCTCCCTTCCATCTTCCCCTCCAATCCCATTCCCCTTCCACCCTCCCCGCTCCCACCTCTGGGATAAAACCAGAGGTCAGTAAACTTGCCTCTGAGCTGAAGCTTTGAACTTGAAGTTTAGGCTAACTCCACTGTGCCTGCTTAGGCATCCAGGAAGTGTTAAAAATCATGTTTCAGAGGAATCAAAGCACAAGCAGGACAATGATTGATCCAGGCTACGATTTTTAATCTCTGCATTATTAAAATTTGGGGCTGTGTAATTTGTGTGTGGCAGGGACTGGTGGGGAGGGAGGCTATTCTGTGCCTTGTAAGATGTGCAGCAATTTTGGTCTGCATCCACTAGATGCAGCCCCAACTGTGACAACCAAAATGTCTCCAGACACTGCCTAACATCCCCTGGGGCACACAATGAACCCCAGTTGAAAAGTCATTGATCCCAGCACTTTGGGAGGCCGAGGCGGGTGGATCACGAGGTCAAGAGATCGAGACCATCCTGGTCAACATGGTGAAACCCCGTCTCTACTAAAAATACAAAAAATCAGCTGGGCATGGTGGCGCGTGCCTGTAATCCCAGCTGCTCAGGAGGCTGAGGCAGGAGAATTGCCTGAACCCAGGAGGCGGAGGTTGCGGTGAGCCGAGATCGCGCCATTGCACTCCAGCCTGGGTAACAAGAGCGAAACTCCGTCTCAAAAAAAA